>NC_056566.1:8520581-8832801 GCF_013358625.1 Macadamia integrifolia
TACGTAGAGTCTCCTCTTCTTAGCATAGAGCAAGCCATTTTGCTCCCAAAATCTTCGTGTCTTGCCCTCCCGTGTAAGAGCAAGTAAGCTCTTAGCCATAGGATCATGTTGGAGGCCCTCTTTGATCAACTCTAAAAGTTCCCCCTCCGGTTGGCTAAGAGAAGCTAACTCCACCTTTCTACTAAGCGCATCAGCCACCTCGTTGGCCTTACCTGGCTTGTATTCGAAGACGAAGTCAAACTCTGCCAAGAAGTCTTGCCATCTAGCTTGCTTAGGACTTAACTTCTTTTGGGTTTGAAAGTAACTAGTGGCAACATTGTCTGTCTTCACCACAAACCGTGACCCAAGTAGGTAGTGTCGCCACGTCCTTAGGCAATGCACCACCGCGGTCATCTCCTTCTCATGGACTGTGTAGCGCCGCTCTGTCTCATTCAACTTACGGCTCTCATAGGCAATAGGGTGCCTTTCTTGCATCAACACCCCACCGATAGCAAAGTCAGATGCATCTGTGTGCACCTCAAATGGTTTGCCATAGTCGGGTAGGGTAAGCACTGGTTCCCCCATGACAGCCTTCTTTAAGTCCTCAAAGGCCTCTTTGCATGCGTCTGACCATAACCATGGTCGGTTCTTCTTTAGTAAGTCTGTAAGTGGAGCTGCCCTTCTTGAGTAACCTTGAATAAACCGCCGATAATAGTTAACTAAGCCAAGGAAAGACCTTAGCTCAGTCACTTTAGTTGGTGCCTCCCATTCTTGGATAGCTGCACCTTGCTCTCGTCCATTTGTAGGGTTCCACCTCTAATCTTGTGACCAAGGAACATCACTTCCTCTTGTGCAAATGCACATTTCTCCTTCTTGACATAGAGTTGATTGTCCCTTAATTCCTTGAATATGATCTTCAAGTGCTGAACGTGCTCCTCCAATGTGTTGCTATAGACGACGATGTCGTCTAAGTACACCACCACGAACTTATCGAGGTAGGGGTGGAAGATCTTGTTCATAAGGGTGCAAAATGTAGCCGGGGCATTCGTGAGTCCGAATGGCATCACCAAGAACTCGTATGAGCCATATCGCGTTGCACATGTTGTCTTTGGCTCATCACCTTCCACAATGCAGACTTAGTACTACCCCGATCGTAAGTCTAACTTGGTGAAGTACCTTGCCCCACCAAGTCTATCAAATAGATCTGCTATCAAAGGAATGGGATACTTATTCTTGATTGTTACCTTGTTCAATGCCCTGTAGTCGATGCATAGTCGAAGCGATCCATCATGCTTCCGTTGAAAAAGAACCGGGGCACCATAGGGAGCTTTAGAAGGGCGAATGAATCCCGCATCCAACAATTCCTTGAGTTGCTTCCTTAGCTCCTCCAGTTCTGGTGGTGACATTCTATATGGTGCCATTGCTAGTGGCTTGGCACCTGGCTCCAACTCAATGGCATGATCCACCTCCCTCCTAGGTGGAAGTCTCTTGGGCAACTCATTTGGCATTACATCCTTGAACTCTACGACCTTCTCGATTGGCTTGGGTAGCACCTTAGTTGGACCGTCTTCCTTAGGCTCTAAGTGTAATATCCCGCTTCTTAAACCCGGTCTGATTTCGTGGTTGAACCGGTTTAACCATGCAGGAACCGAGCCAGAGGATGTTAGAGCGAGTTCCTTATGGGCTATGATGGCACGGGTGACCTTAAACACCGGCTGGCCCGACAAGTCCGAGCCAGTGCCAGAAGAGACGGGAGTGCCCAAACCATGTACGTGCACCTACCATAAGGCTATGTACGGATAGAACAGGTATTATATCCGTATTTTAAGGTTATATACGTATGCTACATTGTATGCTTGGGGTAGGGTCCGAGCCGAGGTCAGAGCCCGGTCAAAATCCCAAGTTTTGACTCTCGGGTGGGTATGTCGGGTGGGTACACCCACCTACCTGAGTGACCCATCCATCACTATTCACTTAAATAGGAATAGTATATAAAGCTTTATGACTTCTTTTCTTTCCATTTATTACCCCCGTACGTTTGGTGAGAAAAGTAAAGAGGAGAGAGAAAAAGAAAGGGAAGAAGAAAGGAAGAAGAAGAAAGGAAGGATTTCAGCGGCGCCGAAGCTCGATCTTGCCATTCCGGTGCCGGGAGTGTAATCTTCAACTCGAGATCTACAGTTGGAGGTAAGAAAAGCTGGGTTTTATAAACATTCGCCAAACCCACGCTTTAAACCCTTGATTCGAGTATGATTTCTTAAGATCTTGTAAACACCTCTTGAAATGATTGGTCTAAGGTTTAATAGATGATTTATGTGTTGATCTTGAAGGATTTGAAGAGATATTGACAAGGTAGAAGGAGCATTGTGAGTTGGAAGTGATTTGGAGGGTTTGAAGTCATTCTTGAGCAAAGCAGGTAAGATGGTTCCCCTCACTCGAGTCTAACTTGGATCTAAGCTAGAACCCTCCTATGGGACTTTAAAGGTGTGAGGATTGGGTTGAGAAAAGCCCTATTTGGGTCCCCAAGGAATGGGGGAAGTTGAGAAGAAACTGGAGTTTTTCCGCCAAAACCGGCGGGTAGGACCGGTGGGTAGACCACCCACCTGTGTCACCCACCTGAGAGGACCAGAGGGGTTCTGGCCAAACCGGCGGGTAGGACCGGCTGGTCCTACCGGTGGGTCCATACCCGTCGGTCCAAAACCGGCGGGTAGGACCGGTGGGTAGACCACCCACCTGAGACACCCACCCGAGTGGCCAGAATGTGATTTTTGGGTCCGATCGAGCCCAAATCGGACGTGGGACCTTCTTTCGACATTCTAAACACGATTTTGACGTCGGATTTCATTAATTTTGATTCTAAAATGGTGAAGTACTAACCCCGCTCAATTTTGTTAGGTTCACCAAAGCCTACCCGATTCGCTCCGGATCTCACCCGTACCGAGCGGGAATCCTTGTACGCTACATGTAAGTGGAGAGAGGACGTTTGGCCTTGTTTCAAGGCATTTGTTTGGCATTCATATAACTATATCTAATCTAGTCATGTCATCATGAATATGCTATATAGAATAGTCATTTCACACATTGATGTGCATTTATGCTATGTTTACTTTTCAAATGCCAATTGAATGAGATGTTTATATGTTGAATGTGGACATCATGGTGCATAATACATTGATAGACTAGATGCCGTTGTCGGCTTGGAAACGAATGCATTGGTGGCCCGTGGTATGGGACACGGTGGCACTATGCAGTCGTACTACATATAGGAGCATGCGGTATTAGGATTTTCACCATCCCGTGCTACGACCCTTCCCAACAGGGGTTAAGGTGTTGGGTTGCCATTTGGGGGGAAGCAGGGGTCGCGATTTTCGGACACTGTGGCGGTTAGGCATTACGCCCGGCGAGTCATGTAGGACAGTCGGCAACCCCGGTGGTATTTCAAGAGGGCCAATCGTACTGCTTTTAAATTGCTGGAGTCAGCACTGTCATTTAAATTATTTACATTTCAGTTGAGAGCCGGTGGACGGCATTGTCTTTATTTTTCCGAGTACTCACGGTGGGCCTTCTCCAACAGCCCTATGGGCGTATCGCGGGAGGGAGTTCGCGGCTCGTACCTGGAGTATACGCGCACTGTGGTTGTAATAGCACTAAAACCAAAGACTTAGTAATGTGGATTAGGTGTATGTGAATCAAAATGAATAGCATGGCATGTAGTGCATATGATGTGTTGTGATGTGTGGACTGTTGTGTGTGGTCCACCTCTCTACTTACTGAGCTAGTGAGCTCATTCCACGTGTGCACCCCTTTTTAGATGCTTTTGCAGGTCATGCATCTGAGGAGCATGGGGTGGGTCCCACAGTCGAGTTTCCAGAGGAGGACTGGTGGACCCCTGAGGAGTTTGAGCACGGCGTAGACTGCGCGTGTGAGAGCTGTGCTGTGGGACAGCAGTTTTGAGGCCGTGTTGAGCCCCACTACCGAGCCGAGCTGTGTACTCTGATGATTTTGATAAATTCCTGTATATACTTGATATTTGAACTTTATTCTTTTTGTGTATATATATCATGCCTTCGGGCCCAAATGTATATAATTATGGTATCATCATTTGGGTATCAGGTATATGGGAATTATTACAGGTAAAACTTAGTCTTCCGCTGATTTGATGAGTTGATGTTAGTGTGTGTATGCTGTGGTGGAATACAGTGTCTGATGATCCTGGCAGGTTTGGGTTAACCGGTGTTAACTCGGTCACCGCTCCGGTTCAGGGTGAACGGGGTGTGACAAACGGTGGTATCAGAGCGTGATGCTCTGCTCCACTCACCGCATACCATTAGAATCCCGTAGATTCTATAATAGGAAAATGGGGTTGGGCAAATATAAAAGCTTTAAAGATTAAAAGTCAAGAAAAGGAAGTATAAAAAAAAAATGGAGTTATATTATAAGTTGCATTCATGGCATGCGTGAGTGTAGATAAAAGGTAATTAGGTTGGTGCTATAACCTATAGAGTACTATTTCGACGAAATTTCGGCAGCATAACGGCGTAAAGTGGGATTTCCAAAAATTTTACACAAAACCTGATAAACAACAGATAATAATAATAACAAAGAGCCCAAATAGAAAAATCACAGCACCACCTATGTAAACACCATAATAGTCCACTATCCAAAGATATTTCATTCCATAAATGAAATTCAAGTTACATCGCAATTACAAGGAATGAGAAGAAATAAATCTACAAGGTCTACAAAAAAGAGAAAAAAATGGATAAATAGCTGGGTGGGCAAGCTAAGCCTCACTGGGCGTCGTCATCGTCGTCGATGATCACCACGTTCGCTGGAGGCCTGGAGTTAACATCGAAGCGGTGATCGTAATAATCGAACCTCGCGTTCACCACCTGTACCTCCCTCCGAAGCCGGCCATAATCTGCCGAAATAGCATTGGCCCTAGTGTCCAAGTCCTGACCCAGCCTACGGAAGGAATCCTCCAAGGTGATCTGCCGGGAGGCAATCTCGTCCAGCCGCCTCAGTATCTGGACCTGGCCATCCTGCAATGCCCGCATGGAGGCTGTCCTGTCCTCATAGTCGTAGTCACCACTCCCAGGTGGTGGGGCTCCATATGGTGGGGCTGCAGCTCCGGAAGAACTAGGACCCGGACCTCTCGACTCCTGAGGCACCTCCTCAGGGATGCTGCCGCCCATCAGATCCGCCTCCTCGTCATGAGGAACGTAGTCCTCGTCCTCCTCACTGGACTCCTCCTCCATGAGGACATCCTCTACAGGGGCAGCCCTCCTACCCCTACCTCTCCGAGCTCCCGATCTAGGAGGTGAATCCATGAGGGTGTGGAGACCCATCTTCAAGAGGTTGCTCCGATCGAACCTATCAGCCGGAGTCTTCCCCTCCTCTCCGCTCAGATCCACCCCGAAGAACTCGAAGATCCTAGTGAGGATCCTGCCGTAGGGGAATCCTCCGTCCTCTGGGTGGGAAGCATGGTGCTCCATCGCTCTGAGGATGATATAGGGAAGGCACAAGTGCTCCCTGCCTCCCTCTGCGGCTGTGAAAATACAAAATGCTATAAAAGCCGCCATGAAACCTACCTGGTTCCGATGACCTCCTCTGGGGAGCAGGTTGAACTGGATCAACCGGGCGAAGAGACGGACCTCAGGGAAGAAAGATGTCTCGGACTCCGGGCGACTGCTGCTGCCGCATATGGTCTCGTAGATGAAGTCCGGTGTCTCCATGCTCATGAACGGTCCCTGAGGCCTACTCCTGGGGGGACTGTAGTATCGGTGTCCCGCCGCCGATATACCCAATATGCTGGCCAAGGTGTCTACCGTCAGCTGGATATCCACTCCCTTCACCAGACTGCTGACAGCGAGTTCCCCGTACTGATACGACACCTCCAAGTTGCAATAAAACCGACGGACGAGCTGATCGTAGCACGGTCGGTCCACCTGAAGAATAGTGTCCCAGCCCAATGCTGAGAACCTCTCCTGAAGCTGGGCCTTGTGGAAGTCCTCGACTACCACGGTCTTTTCCATCAACACTGGCCCCTTCAGGAAGATAGGCCATTTGGCTGCGGCCTCGGCACTAGTGAAGTGCTCCTCATCGTAGTCTGAAGGGTCAGACTGAGCAGGTGCAGGTCTCCCTGTGCGATGAGCTGAAGTGCTGGTCTCCGCACTTTTCCGCTTAGAAGCGGTGGTCTTGCGTCGAACACCAGAGGAAGATGGTCCTCTGCCGGTGCGTGAAGACATCCTGACAATAAGTAAAGAAAGTTGGGTTAGTACAGTAAGAAAAGACAGCAGCATTAAAGAAGGGGAAATTCAAAACCCAATTTCTGCAAAATGGGAACGGCAACGATCTAGGAAGGATAGAAAACTTATGACATGAAACATGGTGATGGCAACGCATGGAAACGTGCCAAAACAGTAAAATGACAGCAAAGGACAGCAAAAGCAATAGGCATGAATGAAATGGGGAAATTCAAGTCCATTGCGCAAATTGGAATGGAATGGAGAGAAAGCTTGAAACCCTAGGTCTAGAATGAAATGCCATAGTAATGGGATGATGAAATTGCAAGTATATACCCCAAAAAGGACTATGAAACTCCATGAGTACAATTATGGATGAAAATCAAAGAAACCAATGCCAAAATAGGGATTTTCATGGAAATACATGAGGATTTCAAGCATAATGGATGATTCAATGCAATCTAACTCATATCTAGCGTAAAACAAGTGAAATGCATTACATAGAAGACGTCAATTTGAGAAAAACAGTAAGGATGGAAGAAACCCCAAATTTGGGAACCTAGGGCACCAATTTGGGGCTTTTTCTCCAAATAGAGAGAGATAATTCCTATACGCTACCAATGAGCACAGTAGAATCATCATAAACACATGGAAAGACTATTCTATGGTGAAAAATAGAGAAAGAAAGCCTAAAAAGTAAATCCTATTCAAGTAATTCACCCAATTTGAAATTCTGGAAAAAGAAGAAGAAGAAGAACTTACTTGGATGAAGACGAGTTGACTCTTCACTAGGGCGCCGTGTGGATGAGTGGAATCGCGAGTAGGAGCGCCGAGTAGACCCCCAAAATCGTCCAAGAGGGAAAGGAAGAAAGAGAGGGGAGAGGGTGAGAGCGACAGACAAAACAGGGCCTTTCTGGCCCTGTTCGTGTTTTAACCTCGGGCAAGACCGGCGGGTCAGACCGGCGGGTCCCTACCCGCCGGTGACACCCGCCGGTTTGGGGGTGCTGGGACCGGCGGGTCAGACCGGCGGGTCCCTACCCGCCGGTTCATCCCACCGGTTTGGACAGAGGGGAAAATTTTTTAAAATTTTTAAAATTTTCCTTCTTTGTCTTTTCCCTTCTTTTCTCCTATTATGAATGCATTGGTTTTATGGTGGAGATTAATCCTATGATCAATATGCTACGGTCAAGTGGGACCATTAGCATGTATGTTGTGAACTTTGCCTGTATCATGGAATTGAGCTATGATTATTTACAGGCTATCATACACTACAACACCTCATGTAATGGCATATGATTGTGTGCCTAAATCAATTCTATGCTGTTTAACCAATATGGTGTGTGATATGTTCCAGGTACAAGGATACGATGGTACGTACTAGATCCGGTAGTAATGCCCGAGGTACCTCGCGGGGTCCTCGTCGGGTCGGTCGACCACAAAATCCTAGAGGGGCCCGTTCTGTGAGGCATACCTCGCCTCCACTACCTGCAGAGACCCATGGTCAGGGTGGGGCACATGGGGACCCACCTATGACTGCACTCCCGGACCCTCCACCAGTCATTACACCGGGAGATGTTGCTACAATAATTCAGCAGTCCCAACAAGCTTTCCAACAACAAATGCTTCAGCAACAGCAAGCATTTATGACTGCCATCCAGCAACAGTTGGATCTTTCTCAACCGGGTCAACCTCCCCGGGTACACACTCCGCAAGACCCACCTGTCGGGTCGGGAACGGGACCACAAGTGGGTACACCTCCAATCCCACCATTCGGTATTCCTCAGCATGGGATGCCTCATCCTTATGCCTACTATCCTACCTATGCTCCTAACTTCCCGGCGACGAGTAATACGTCAAGGGTGGTAGAGTCGTTCAAGAGGAACTTACCGCCGGTATTCTCTAAGGTGGGGAGTGATCCTCTGGAACCGGATCAATGGATCCAAGAATTGGAGAAGATATTTGAGGTGCTTGAGTGCACGGATGCCCAGAAACTTATTTGTGCTGGGTTACAACTCAAGAAAGAGGCAAATTCGTGGTGGCAAGCTTCCAAGCCTATATTGATGGCTGCTCATCCAGAACCTACTTGGGAGCAGTTTAAGGAGTTGTTCTTGGATAACCATTATCCGCGCAGTTTCAGAGATCGAAAAGAGACGGAGTTCATGGCCTTAACTCAAGGAGGTAAGACTGTCCTTGAGTATCAGCAACAATTCAAAAGTTTGTTCCATTTTGCCCCAAGGCATATGCGAACAGCTGAAGAGAAGGCAGCAAGATTCCTAAAAGGCCTAAAAGCATCTATTGGGTCTGTGCTTGAAGTCTTGGATTTGACCGATTATGGCCAGATTGTACAGAAGGCCAAAACAATGGAAGATAAGCAGAAGGGTGAACAGTCCCTCACTCCTGGACTGTGGAAGAGATCAAATCCATTCCCAGATGTGGGGAATTCCTCCAAGGCATACCGTGGATCATATAGCTCGGGGCCTATGTATAGGCAGCCTTATAGGCCATCTGGCTTCCCTCCTAGGCCAGTTGGTGGTTCGGGTTCTACTTCTTTTCGCCCGAACACTAGTGTGGCACCTACAGCTCCAAGGCCACCTCGACCTTCATCTGCATCGGGTCAAGTGCAGAGGGGCCCCGCTCCAGTTCCGACGTCTCAGATTCGTTGCTTCAATTGCCATTCCTATGGGCATTATGCGAAAGACTGTCGGTCCCGACCAGCCTTGCCCTCCAGTCAGCCCTCTGCTTACCGACCTCCCTTGCCTCGAGGCAATCAACCGCAGGGAAGGATGTATGCCCTATCAGCCGAGGAAGCTGAGGCTAGTACAGAAGTGGTAGCAGGTACATTTTAAATTAAGAAGTTCATTATGATTCATATTGATGACCTGCTGAAATTATATACATTGTTATACTAGGTATCCTACCCATATCGGGCATACCAACCTATGTTTTATTTGATTCAGGAGCTACCCATTCCTTCGCATCTAAGAGATTTGTGGGGAAGCTTGGGATGTCACCAAAGATCCTAGACCATGGAATGATTGTTAGTATGCCTACTGGTAAAATTGCACAGTTGAAGGAAGTGTATGGGCCGTGCCCGGTGGAGATTAGTGGGAAGAACTTTGAAGCACAACTCATTAAATTCAATATGCAGAATTTTGATGTTATATTGGGTATGGATTGGTTGTCGGCTCATCGAGCTAATGTGATCTGTGCGGAAAGGTTGATTAAGGTAACAGATGACGAAGGGAAAGAGTGGGTATACCGAGCAGATACAATGAAAAGGGTGAGGAAGGTCCTCGTCTCCGCTCTCCAAGCGGTAAAGTTGCTAGAAAGTGGATGTCAGGGTTTCATAGCCTCGGTACTCGATGTTGATGCAAGAGTTACACCTCTAGAAGAAGTAAAGGTGGTCAAAGAGTTTCCCGACGTTTTCCCAGATGATCTGATGCATTTACCACCTGATAGGGAGTTGGAGTTTGCCATAGACTTGACTCCTGGAGTAGCTCCAGTATCTAAGGCTCCATACAGGATGGCACCAGCGGAATTGAAGGAGTTGCAGATGCAATTGCAAGAACTATTAGAAAAGGGGTTTATTCGCCCAAGTGTTTCACCTTGGGGTGCCCCGGTGTTGTTTGTCAAGAAGAAGGATGGTAGTTTGCGTATGTGCATAGATTACCGGGAGTTGAATAAGCTAACCATTAAGAACCGGTATCCGTTGCCCGCATTGATGATTTATTTGATCAGTTGCAAGGAGCCAGGGTATTTTCGAAGATAGACCTTCGGTCCGGCTATTATCAGCTCAAGATAAAGAGCAGCGATATACCCAAAACAGCATTTAGGACTCGATATGGTCCATTATGAGTTCCTAGTGTTGTCCTTCGGGTTAACCAATGCGCCGGCACATTCATGGATCTAATGAATCGAGTATTTCAGGATGTGCTTGACAAATGGGTAATTGTTTTTATTGATGATATCTTGATCTATTCCAAGACTGAGGAGGAGCACACTCAACACTTGAGAATGGTGTTACAGAGGTTGAGAGATCAACAGTTGTTTGCCAAGTACAGCAAGTGTGAATTCTGGCTTGAACAAGTTGGATTCCTGGGGCACGTAGTGTCTAAAGCTGGAATCGAAGTAGATCCTGCTAAGGTAAAAGCAGTAGTGGAATGGGAAAGTCCCAAGAATGTTACTGAAATTAGAAGCTTCCTGGGTTTGGCTGGATATTACCGGCGTTTCATCGAGAATTTTGCTCGGATCTCAGCACCAATGACCGAGTTGACTAATAAGGGTGTGAAATTCGACTGGGCAGAGGAATGTGAGAAGAGCCTCCAGGAATTGAAAGAAAAGTTGGTGACCGCACCTGTGCTGACTATTCCTGAAGGCACAGGTGGAATGACAGTTTATACCGATGCTTCCAAAGTTGGTTTGGGTTGTGTTCTCATGCAACGCGGGAAGGTAATAGCGTATGCATCCCGACAACTAAAGGAATATGAGAAGAATTACCCCACTCATGATTTGGAACTAGCTGCAGTCATTTTTGCCCTTAAGATCTGGCGACACTATTTGTATGGGGAGAAGTGTGAGATATACAGTGACCACAAGAGCCTGAAATACTTCTTCACCCAGAAGGATTTGAATATGAGACAGAGAAGATGGCTTGAACTCATGAAGGATTATGACTGCGATATTCAGTATCATCCCGGCAAGGCTAATGTAGTGGCAGATGCATTGAGTCGGAAGACACAGACTGTGTCGCTTTCATGCTTAGCAGTAAGCTCACCACTTGTGCAAGAGGCGATGCTAATGGAAGAGACCCTCTTGTATGAAGGGGCAAGCTTAGAGCTTGAACCTCAACCAGAAAACCTTAAATGGTTGACGGTATCCTTGTCGGCTCTACAGGTGCATCCGGCAATTAGGCAAGAGGTGATTGTGAAGCAACCTTTGGATCCTGAATTACAGCGGATCAGGGTTAAGGTTCAAGACCAAACAATGAACGACCCAGATTTTAGTTTAGCCAGTGATGGGGCATTGATGTTTCGAGACAGATTGTGTGTACCCGATGATTTGGATATACAAGATAAGATAGTGAGAGAAGCACCTAGCTCCGAGTACTCACTCCACCCAGGAAGTACCAAAATGTACAAAGACCTCAAACAGAGTTACTGGTGGCCAAGCATGAAAGTCACCATAGCTTTGTATGTGGCGACTTGTCTTACCTGCCAGAAGGTGAAAGCTGAGAGGCATCGACCTTATGGTACCCTTCAGCCACTCCCAGTACCAGAATGGAAGTGGGAAAGGATTACAATGGATTTCGTCACCGGACTACCAGGTACACCTAAGGGAATAGATGCGATATGGGTGATTGTGGATCGGCTTACCAAGACTGCTCATTTCATTCCTATCAAGACCAAGTTCTCCATGACCAAACTAGCACAACTCTACATGGACAACATAGTGCGCTTACATGGAGTGCCAGTGAGCATTGTTTCAGATAGGGACCCAAGGTTCACTTCCAGATTTTGGAAAAGCTTACAGCGTGCCTTGGGATCGCAACTGAACTTGAGTACAGCTTTTCACCCACAGACGGATGGTCAGTCGGAGCGAACCATACAGATATAAGAAGACATGCTCAGGGCATGTGCAATGGAGATGAGTGGCAGTTGGGAAGAATATATAGCTCTTATGGAGTTTGCATATAACAACAGTTACCAAGCCACAATTGGGATGGCTCCATATGAGGCGTTATATGGCAGAAAGTGCAGAACTCCTTTGTATTGGGATGAGGTAGGTGAACGTCGAATGTTAGGACCGGAGATGATCCAAATGACTTGTGACAAGGTCGACGTTATTAGGGAACGGATTAAAGCAGCTCAGTCCCGTCAAAAGAGCTATGCGGACACCCGCAGGAAGGAGATTGAATTTCAGCCAGGAGAAAAGGTATTTCTCAAGATCTCTCCTACTAAAGGTTTGCAAAGGTTTCACAGAAAGGGGAAGTTGAGCCCAAGGTACATGGGACCATTTGAGATCTTATCCCGGGTTGGCTCAGTAGCCTACATGCTTGCTCTGCCACCTTCGCTTGGGGATGTTCACAATGTATTCCATATATCCATGCTGAAGAAGCACGTGCATGATCCATCTCATGTACTACCTGTGGAACCAGAGTACCTAGAAACTGATATGACCTACCCAGAACAGCCAGCTGAAATCTTGGACCGGAAGGTGAAAACCCTTCGCAACCGCTCCATTTCCTATGTAAAGGTGCGATGGGCTGATCATTCACTTGAAGAAGCATCTTGGGAGGTAGAAGAAGAAATGCGAGCCAAGTACACTCATCTTTTTGATCAACCAGGTACGCAATTTCGAGGACAAAATTTTTCAGAAGGGGGGGTAATGTAATACCCCGCTTCTTAAACCCGGTCTGATTTCGCGATTGAACCGGTTTAACCATGCAGGAACCGAGCCAGAGGATGTTAGAGCGAGTTCCTTATGGGCTATGATGGCACGGGTGACCTTAAACACCGGCTGGCCCGACAAGTCCGAGCCAGTGCCAGAAGAGACGGGAGTGCCCAAACCGTGTACGTGCACCTACCATAAGGCTATGTACGGATAGAACAGGTATTATATCCGTATTTTAAGGTTATATACGTATGCTACATTGTATGCTTGGGGTAGGGTCCGAGCCGAGGTCCGAGCCCGGTCAAAATCCCAAGTTTTTACTCTTGGATGGGTATGACAGGTGGGTACACCCACCCACCTGAGTGACCCATCCAACACTATTCACTTAAGTAGGAATAGTATATAAAGCTTTATGATTTCTTTTCTTTCCATTTATTACCCTCGTACGTTTGGTGAGAAAAGTAAAGAGGAGAGAGAAAAGAAAGGGAAGAAGAAAGAGGAAGAAGGAAGAAAGGAAGGATTTCAGCGGCGCCGAAGCTCGATCTTGCCATTCCGGTGCCGGGAGAGTAATCTTCAACTCGAGATCTACAGTTGGAGGTAAGAAAAGTTGGGTTTTATGAACATTCACCATACCCACGCCTTAAACCCTTGATTCGGGTATGGTTTCTTAAGATCTTGTAGACACCCTTTGAAATGATGAATCTAAGGTCTAATAGATGATTTATGTGTCGATCTTGAAGGATTTGAAGAGATATTGACAAGATAGAAGGAGCATTGTGAGTTGGAAAGTGATTTGAAGGGTTTGAAGTCATTCTTGAGCAAAGAAGGTAAGATGGTTCCCCTCACTCGAATCTAACTTAGATCTAAGCTAGAACCCTCCTATGGGACTTTAAAGGTGTGAGGAATGGGTTGAGAAAAGCCCTATTTGGGTCCCCAAGGAATGGGGGAAGTTGAGAAGAAACTGGAGTTTTTCCGCCAAAACCGGCGGGTAGGACCGGTGGGTAGACAACCCGCCTGAGTCACCCACCTGAGAGGACCAGGGGGGTTCTGGCCAAACCGGCGGGTAGGACCGGCGGGTCCTACCGGCGGGTCCATACCCGCCGGTCCAAAACCGGCGGGTAGGACCGGTGGGTAGACAACCCACCTGAGTGACCCACCCGAGTGGCCAGAATGTGATTTTTGGGTCCGATCGAGCCCAAATCGGACGTGGGACCTTCTTTCGACGTTCTAAACACGATTTTGACGTCGGATTTCATTAATTTTGATTCTAAAATGGTGAAGTACTAACCCCGCTCAATTTTGTTAGGTTCACCAAAGCCTTCCCGATTCGCTCCGGATCTCACCCGTACCGAGCGGGACTCCTTGTACGCTACATGTAAGTGGAGAGAGAGGACGTTTGGCCTATTTCAAGGCATTTGTTTGGCATTCATATAACTATATCTAATTTAGTCATGTCATCATGAATATGCTATATAGATTAGTCATTCCTCACATTGATGTGCATATATGCTATGTTTACTTTTCAAATGCCCATTGAATGAGATGTTTATATGTTGAATGTGGACATCATGGTGCATAATACATTGATAGACTAGATGCCGTTGTCGGCTTGGAAACGAATGCATTGGTGGCCCGTGGTATGGGACACGGTGGCACTATGCAGTCGTACTGCATATAGGAGCATGCGGTATTAGGATTCTCACCATCCCGTGCTACGACCCTTCCCAACAGGGGTTAAGGTGTTGGGTTGCCACTTGGGGGGAAGCAGGGGTCGCGGTTGTCGGACACTGTGGCGGTTAGGCATTACACCCGGCGAGTCGTGTAGGACAGCCGGCAACCCCGGTGGTATTTCAAGAGGGCCAATCGTACTGCTTTTAAATTGCTGGAGTCAGCACTGTCATTTAATTTATTTACATTTCTGTTGAGAGCCGGTGGATGGCATTTCTTTACTTTTCCGAGTACTCACGGTGGGCCTTCTCTAACAGCCCTATGGGCGTATTACGGGAGGGAGTTCGCGGCTCGTACCCGGAGTATACGCGCACTGTGGTTGTAGTAGCACTTAAACCAAAGACTTAGTAATGTTGCTTAGGTGAATTTGATTTAAAATGTATTGCATGGCATGTAGTGCATATGATGTGTTGTGTTGTGTGGACTGTTGTGTGTGGTCCACCTCTCTACTTACTGAGCTAGTGAGCTCATTCCACGTGTGCACCCCCTTTTTAGATGATTTTGCAGGTCATTCATCTGAGGAGCATGGGGTGGGTTCCACAGTCGAGTTTCCTGGAGAGGACTGGTGGACCCCTGAGGAGTTTGAGCACGGCGTAGACTGCGCGTGTGAGAGCTGTGCTGCGGGACAGCAGTTTTGAGGCCGTGTTGAGCTCCACTACCGAGCCGAGCTGTGTACCCTGATGATTTTGATGATTTCCTGTATATACTTGATATTCGAACTTTACTCTTTTGTGTATATATCATGCCTTCGGGCCCAAATGTCTATAATTATTGTATCACCATTGGGTATCAAGTATATGGGAATTATTTACAGGTAAAACTTAGTCTTCCGCTGATCTGATGAATTGATGTTAGTGTGTGTATGCTGTGGTGGAATACAGTATCTGATGATCCTGGCAGGTTTGGGTTAACCGGTGTTAACTCGGTCACCGCTCCGGTTCAGGGTGAACGGGGTGTGACAACTCAACTATTGCCTCGAGATGTACTTATGTAGCTTTGTTCTTGACGAACCAAGATAGTGGGCTAGATACCTACCCTGGGCTGAGTATTGGTATAATATAGCCTACCATTCATCAGTAGGCATGACTCCATTCCAAGCATTGTATGGGCGCCAACCCCCAACTTTGTCTCGATATGTTCTAGACACTTCCATGGTGGAAATGGTAGACCACAAGCTGCAAATAAGGGATGACACACTTTCAGGTACTTAAGGCCAACCTCACTCGTGCTCACGTGCACATGAAGTATCAAGCGGATAAAGGGTGAGTCGACAAACAGTTTGACAATGGAGACTGGGTGTTCATGAAACTGCAGCCATATCGCCAACAATCTTTAGCCTTGCACTTGAATCAAAAACTTGGCCGCCGATATTCTGGTCCCTTCAAAGTGGTGGGTTGAATTGGCAAGGTGGCATACAAGCTCGATGTCAACAGGTGCAAAAATACACCTAGTGTTTCACATTTCACTTTTTAAGAAATACCATGGAGATCCGACCTCACAATCAATGCCCACACCTCTTACCATTGCTAATGACAGTGCAACTCTAGACCCCGCTGCTGTTCTCAATTCTTGACACATCAAACGACAGGGTCAGTGGGTCATACAAGCATTAGTTCAATGGCAGGATCTTCCATTGGAGGAGGCTACTGGGGAGGATCTATCTAGACTCTAATGTCTATACCCACATCTGAACCCTTAGGACAAGGTTCATTCAAAAGCGGATGACAATGTTACGATCCAAAGTGACGAGGCAGAAGATGACAATATAGTTGCTGATATAGCAAGTAACACGCCAGATGCAATACCCTTGCGAAGGAGCAATAGGCAGAAGGCAAGGCCTGTGACCTTGAGGGACTACAGGTGAAACAGTTGTGAAGGTTGATTGTAGCAGAATTGGTTATAACCGAATTGTATGAAAATCCTATAAAAGGGAGGAAGATCAATGAATAGGATGAGAAGACAATTATTCCCTTCTCTTTCTTTTATCTCAAGAGATCACTACCCTCAAAGTTGTGAAACATTCTTACCCTAGAACCAGAATACATTACACCGCATGCATGCTTGTTGCCCTTGGCTGCTGCCCATGGCTGCAGCACATGGTGCCATCCAACCATGCACCAAGCCTGCACCAATCCAGCCGCACCCTCGCTGCCATAGCCTCGCACCCCCGTCCACCCTCACCCGCACCACCGTGCACCCCTGCCCGCGCCCCCATACCCCTGTACACCCTCACCCACGCCACCGTGTACCCTGGCCTACGCCCCGCGCACACCCCTGCCCGCACCCCCATGCACCCCTGCCCATGCCCCTGTGCACCCTGGCCTATGTCCCCCCACATCCTAGCCTGTACCCTTGTGTATCCCTACAAGCGCTCGGCACACCACTGCTGCATGCCCTATACACCATTGCTACACACCATGCTCACGCATAGGCTAGCCCACGTGTGTGCAGGGCAACCTGTGCCCAATTGCGACATGCTGCCCTCCTAACCTGTGCCCACTTATGCCATGGTGCCCGCTTAGCCTATGCCCACCTGTGCCATGGTGCCCACCCATTTTTGCCCACCTATGCCACACTGCTCGCACCCCATCTATGCCCAATTTGTGCTCACCTATGTTCCCAGGTCACACCCACATACCAATACTCGCATGCCATGCACCGCACACCCATGACATTACCCGCATTGCCTGCCCTCCTATACTAACCATGCCCCATGCACTTTGGCTTAGTCTCGCACACCATTGTCAATGCCCAGGATTGATATTCCCCTAACCCAGTGGGTGAAGAAATTCCCTCTTCACCGACTTAAGCCCAAAAAATCCCTTTTTTGCTTAGGATTCTCTCTCCCAAAAGCCCCTCTTTTACCCATTGGACAAAAGCCCTCCCCACCCATTTTGGTTCGAGGACCTCTTTTACCTATTGGATAAAAGCCCTCTCCACCCACTTTAGGCAAGAACCCCCCTTTTGTCTGTCGAAAAAAGAGGTTCCCTCTTTCCTATTGGCAAGAAAACCTATAAATACCCCACTCCTTTGGATTTTACACACCAAACAACCCCATCTCACTCCATAGTAGTGAAGCTCTGCCAGAGTGCCACCTCAGCCTTGCGCTCCCTAGCCTATTCCCAGCAAAAGCTCTATTGGAGTGCCACCTTAACCTAGCCCTCTCTAGCCTATCCTAAGCAGAATCTCTGCCGGAGTGCCATCTCAGCCTAGCCCTCCCATAGCCTATCCCTAGCGGAAGCTCTGCTAGAGTGCCACCTCATCCTCAACCGGAAAATAGCCTACCCTAGCCGAAGCTCTATCCAAATCCAAACCCAAATCCAAATCCAGGAATAGCCTTCACTAGTCGAAGCTCTGTTCGAATCCAAATCTGAAAGTAACCGTTCTTAGCCAGAACCCTGTCCGAATATCATCACAATCAGCATCTCTCAAGAAAGGAAGGTGGTGGTCAAGACCATCTTCCCCTGAGCCAGGAGAACATGAAAGCCAGTCTGAGTCGGTACTAATCAGGGGCCCACCCCTCTTGACCCAAAACAGGGGTCAAATTCAAGTATAATCTCTCTCCTCATTTAAGCATAATGTAGATATCTAATAAACCTTGTTTTAATGTACATAGTAGTTTAAATTCGGTCAATGTCTATATGTGTGATAACTTAGCCATTTATGTGGAATAGTAATAATTATGGAAAATGTTCGTTCTTAAGCATCTAGTAGGAAGACCGATTGAACTTAGTAAATTTGGTGCCTAACACCTTCCCAACTCTATAATCTGACACTTACCCCAAATCTCTGGACCCGACCAATTATTGGGCCCTTTTCTTCAGAATTGGGGCCACCTTCGGGTCCTAGGCCCATAATCCTTGGTGGCGACGCCAAACCCTTTTGTATGATCCAGATCCCTATATTGGACCATCATCAAACCCCCCGTCTAGAATGATAAATTTTACACTCTTACGAAATAGGCCTCCACGTATCTCTAAGTGGTGATATGGCAGTGCGGGGCCCCTAGGCAAAGCATAGATGACCCACCCCTCCCTCACTAAAAAGAGAAAGAGAGGAGAGAGGACGGACGGGATGCAAGTCCTTCCACCCCCCAAAAAAAGGGAAGAGAGATAACATCATAAGTCCATCTCCGGCTGCTACCCTCACACTATCACTCCCCTGTGCTTTTATTCTATAATGAGCGTACCCTTTGGGGGGAGGCCCTTATCCCTTCCTGTGACTTTGACAGCACAGGATTTTACAGACTTGATGGGTATTGATATCCAGGGGGATTAGATGCATGTCTGTTTAGGTGTGATCATTGCCCATTAGATGAGGGGCGGACCTGAGGGTGAACCTAGGTAACATTGCACAGATAACCCGCTCTTTCCTCTTATTTTCTGTGGCACAGTATCTCCTTAGTGACCTCCGGGGTGGGGTGGATATCCACATGGTTGTTCTTTTTTGGAACTTTCGGGAGGTGGATTCTTGGGATTAGGGCAGGGCCGTCTATGCATATCTTCTGCGGACCCTGGACCTACTAGCATATGAGGATCAGGGCCTCAAGGGGGCAGGCTACATTCTCCAGGTGACTTTATATTTCCCTTCTATTCTTTTTTTTTTCTGTTATCGATTGCATCTCCTTATTTTGATATTTTAATTCAGCATTAGTGGTATGAACACCTAGAGACCCCAACCCCTATGTTGAAGGATCCTTAGAGCTCGCCCTTCCCCATAGCTACAAGACGGGGAGACAGCCAGGTGTTGAAGAACAGACGCTATCCTTCTGGGACCACCACCCATTCACTCTTGAATGGCCTCACAGTGGTAAGTCATGTTTGGTATCAAATTTCCCTTTTGCCTTATGTTGTACTCACCTCTTCTTGACTTTGCAAGTTAATTGGAGACCATTATGATATCTCAAATTCCCTAACCCTGATGAGTTTGCTCGAGCCAAGTACTTGATAGAGAACAGTGTACTATTAAGGGGTATTTGGGGCCATGCTTGGTATCTAGGAGAGCGTGTCACTCCTCAGTGGTCTGATCCTGCTATGCGCTCCTCTCCTTGCTTTCCTCCATCCACTATGCATAATTTAGAGTGTATCCCTACGGGTCAGATTGAGAGATTGGCCAAAGGAGTATGGGATGACTCCCTCCTAGATCAAGACAGGGATTACGAAGCCTTTCCTAAGGAGGAGATAGTATGTGCTCCTTTTGGTCCTAGAGGGCCACTAGTATGTTTCCTCTCTTGAGCATCTTTTTCATATTTAAAATCCTTCTCTTTTTTTATATTGACATTCTTTCAGTGGAGGATATGGCATGTGGATTCCCCTCCCACTCAATCACGAGCGGGTGCTGCTGCCTCGTCCCAGGTTGGGTCTTTTGGTATTGTGAGGGGACCACTCCGAATGGCTACCAGTCCTTTTAGTGGTTTCCTGGGCTGGTCCTATCCCAATGCGACCCATCTGGGCATTCGCCAGCTCTTGGAGCGCAAATTAGATAGAGATGCCTCCATCAAACTTCCCATCCCATATGACTGTGTGAGTATCCAAACACCTCTTATTTGATTGGTTCTTGACTTCTTTTGACTGACATGCTCTTCCTCAATTTTCTTCGAAGATCTATGCTGATCTCAGGAGAATGCATCAGATTTTATCTGAGGTCGTGGTTAATAAAGTATCCTCCTGTTCTTAGCCCCATCCCTCTTATTTATTGCGTCCTTTCTTGATCATTTCCTATGTTCCCCTAGGAGAGGGAGAACAATGCCTTGAGGAGACAGGTCAGCTCCTATCGACAGGAGAATGCCCATTTGCTAAGGCAAGTTGAGGATCTCGCATGGAGGTTGACGAGTTCAGGATTGGCGCCTTCTAGATCTTTGGCCTTTCATGAGGATGACGCTGAGCATGGTTCAGATGATGACTTTGACTCCTATGGATTTGCTCCTATAGTTCCTGTAGACACAAACATATGCATATCTTTTCTTCTTTCTTTTTCCCTCCCCTATTTGTTCATTTTTTGTTTTTATTTTGGCATCTTATGAATGGAAACCTATCTTTGGCACAAAGAAAATCCTTTTTCGTTTATAGTTTGGAATGTTTAGGCATGATCAATTCCATAACTCAAGTCTTCATTAGAATAATCGGGATAACACAAAAATCCAAATATTCCCTCATTCTACTACCAAGTGAATTACATGAAAATAACTTTCCTACCATAAATAGCATAGGTGGGTAACAATATAAGGAGATAATTCTTGGGGTGGGTAAAAGTTGACCAACTCCTCTGGGTCCTCTGCTTTCAGTCCATACTATCGGCTGATGTACGTAGGCAAGTAAAAGGATGTGTGAGTCACTCCCATCAACCTGACTTAATTGTATCTAGGGGTCTTCATCAGAAAATCTTCTTGTGGCTTCCCTGGACATCTCCATGCAATATCCTTTGTAGTTCCTCCTTATAGGTACTCTTTCCACTCAACAGTGAGCTTGAATTCTGGGGCTTCCCTCCTTTCTTGGTAACAAAGAGCCCTGAGTTGACCTCCATTTAACGGCCTAATCAGCTTTAGTTTATCAAGAGTTGGAAAATGGCAGGACTTCCATGATAATGATCAAGTCCAAATTTACGATTATGGCTCATGTCATCAAGTCCTTTGAATGTCTCTGTAAGGACTGTAGGAATGATATCTCCTCCTTTCTTTAATTGCTTTACCACCTCTATTAGAACAAGTGGTGCACCACGTCCTAGAGTTCAGAGAATATAGCGAGCTATTATGCATAGTAGATAAGCATCCTATGATCTTTGTTGATAGATTCCCCCCAATGGTAGGTATTGATTGAAGATTCTAGCCACCTTCAGAATGTCAATCTTCCCATATCTGATGAATTGCTTCATTTCCTCCTTTTCCTATTCGAAAAAGTCCTAAATATCCTCTGAGTGATCTTTCTTCAAAAATGGTTGAATCAACTTACCCTTAGGTGGAGATAACATATAAACTTGGAATTCTTCGAGAGTTGGACAGGTCTCAACCAACCCAAACCGAAATACATGAAGATCGGCATCCTAATGCTGAGGCACTTATCGGAGCAGATTGTTATGTAGCTCAATGCACCAAATCTGGTTGAGCATTGACATACTCGTAGATTCCAGCAGACCTTGTGTCACCATGTTTATGTCCACAATCCATTTCCTCAATGTTTCATCTAAAGAATCCATGACTTTTCCTGAAACCATCATAAGAAAAGAAGAGATGTGATGATTTTTCAAAGTATCGCTCATTAGCTATTGACACAACCAAACCTTTACCACTGCTGCATCAAAATCCTTTTCTCTCTTTTTTTTTTTACTAATCAATGGTGGGAAATGAACTGGCCTTGACATACTAGTGTCGGGTGGCAACTTTTAGGGGATGGAATTCTGGATAAGAATCTGAAGGACCATAGACCGATGACAGAGGCCTAATGGCCTTGCATGCCAAATGGCGATTCTTGGGGGACACAAGCTATAATGATCTTTTTAAGATACCTTGATTATTAATCTAGGAACCAATTTATTACCTTGAGATTTTTGAGACAGCACTTGCACGTGTCAGATTGCCTACGTATCCTTTGAGAGGAATCAGGTTTGGCGTAGTTCGGGCTATTCACCTTATCAAACATAATATTTCTTGAGTTAATCCATGTTGACCAATCCGGGTATTTCTTCTCCATTGTGGTCTATGAGTTTCACAGCCTTGCTTGGTAGAATCTCTTTGACAGTGAATGGGCCACTCCAGTTGGATTTGAATTTTCCTCTTGGGTTATGAATTAGGGCTCTTTGTTCTTGAAGAACAAGTTCACCCTCCTCTATGTGATGGGGCTTCACATTCTTATGGAAGGCCCTTGCCATTCTCAGTTGATATTTCTTTAGGTTATCCATGGCTTTCATACGCCTTTCGTCAAGAAAGTTGAGCTCATCGTGTCTAGCCTTCACCCATTCTCCTTCAAGTAACTGACGATCAAGAAGCACCATTAGGGCTGGTACAAAGATTTCTATGGGTAGAACATCCTCAACCCCATATACTAAAGAAAAAGGGGTTGCCCCTATCAAGGATCATACAAAAGCCTGATATGCCCATAAACCAAGTGATAACTTATCCGCCCAATCCTTGTGTATTTCAGCCATTTTCTGTACGATCACCTTGATGTTCTTGTTAGTTGCTTCTATTACCCCCTGTAAGTGGTAGAGCAATGCTTTTTAATACCGAAATTCATGCAAATTTTGTTGATTTTACCTCAGAAATGGGATCCTTGATCTGATATCAACTCTTGAGGTACTCTATATTGAGAAATGATATTTTCTTGGATGAATTTTGCCACCTTAGTAGATGTGAGGACTACATATGACTGAGCTTCTACCCACTTGGTGAAATAATCAATGGCTACCAGGATGAATTCGTCACCATTGGATGCTTTGGGGTTGATCTTCCCAATGATGTCAATGCCCTAAGTAGAGAACGACCTAGGAGAACTGAATGAGTGCAATTCCGTTGGCAGGATATGTATGATATTGGTCAATATTTGACATTTGTGGTATTTCTTGACAGAGCTCACATAGTCTGCTTCCATTGTGTTCCAATAGTATCCCAGCATGAGAATCTTCTTAGCTAGCATCTTGGCATTCATATGGGGTCCGCAAAGGCATTGATGAATTTCCTCCATGATTGTCGTAGCTTGCTCCTCATCCATGCACAACAATTGTATTCCATCATAGGACCTCTTATATAACAAGTCCCCTTGAAGAATAAACTGGATGGCATATCTTCTCAGAAATTTCTTTTCTCTTTCTGTGGCTTTAACCTAGTACTTCCTTTCCTTAATAAAATCCACAATATGAGCGAAACAAGACCGGCCATTTATGGTGAGAGAGTTCACTAAATTTTGATAAATGGGTCTTCTTCTTTGTTCCACTAAAAATGGTTGGACTCTAGCTATAGGGTTGTATTCTACCATGGAAGCCAAGGTTGCAAGGGCATCAGCAAACCAGTTGTTCTCTCTCTAGAAGTATTCGAATGAGATCTTCTCAAAGTGTCCAATCACCTCTTCCAGATGTTCTTGATACTACTTCAACTTTTCATCTCTAGTTTTCCACATTCCTTGCATCTGACAAATGACAATGGATGAATCTCTATACACCTTGATCCTTTTCACCCTAATAGTCAAGGTTGTTTCTAATCCCAACGCACAAGCTTCATATTCAGCAATATTGTTGGTATAGGGGAAGTCGAGGAGGAATGACGAAGGCAAGTAAAGGCCATCAGTAGTGACAAGCAATATTCCTGCACCACACCCCTTTTGATTAGCTGCTCCATTAAATAACAACTACCATTCATTAGCTATGTCATGTTCCTTTAATGCTGTGATTCCTTCATCGGGAAAGGCATTGTCTAAGGCTCTTCCATCTTCTGTGGGGTGGGCAGCCAAATGATCACCTATAGTTGTATTGTTAGGTGGTTTAATAAATAAATGGATTACATCATTCGCATCATGGACTAAGTGTTTATTTCTATGCTCATGGCATCATGATTTATTTTATGTATGTAGATGATTGTACTTGATTGTGCATGAACCCCACCCCTCATTGAGCAGGTTGGAAGCTCACCCCACGTATGTGCTACTTTTTAGATGATGATGCAAGTACCATTGTACTGATGGGATGTGACTCTACCTTTGCACCCGAGTACGGAGTGACTGACAAGTGGATGCAAAAAATGGAAGAGCATGACCAGGACTGTGCATGCGACACCTGTGCTTATGTGGCAGCTTGAGTGATTGAGTGTCATTTTATGTTATTCTGATACCGAATTGTGAATGGTATATTTTGGGCTTATTATTTATAAGTCCTTGATATTTGTAATGGAATAACTTGGTTATATATATATATGATATCATTAGATGTTTCCCCATTTTAATTATGATTTTGCTATTATACTCTGATTCTGCTGCTATTTGTTTGGTTTGTGTTGTGAGATTGTGAATGTTAAGGTACAACTACCAGAGATCCTGGTAGGTCGGTAAGACGGTTTAGCATCTTACTCACACCATTGGTATTTCTAACGGTAAGATGGGTTTACTGGAAGTGGGGTGTGACAGCTTGGTATCAGAGTGTGATGCTCTGCCTGAACTCACAATCTCAACTGAACCATGATTTAGGGATTAGGATTTAAATAAAAATTCTCAAAGACAAAAATATATAGAAATTTCATAAATAGGAGACAAGTGTAGGTGTCAAAGCCATTTCATTATATATATAAAGAGAACTGAGTACATAAGCTTCACCAATGTTTCCTAATATAAATGACAGAAAGAAGGAAATCCTAACTAGCCTAAAAATCTAGGAATTCAAATGACATAAGCGAATGACAGAAAATAAAATGCAAACTAACATCTTGAAGATCCAAACTGTAAAGAAAATTTGGTTGTGTTGGGAAGCATAAAATAGGAAATTATAAGACTAACATGGCAACATAAGTCACTACTGCTATTGATTCTGCCCCTGGCCTTGAGCTTGATTCTGACCCTGTGCTCTCGGGCCTAGCACTGGAATGGCAAGGTGGAAGACTATTGCCTGCATCTGTCCCTCAAGGGAGGCCACCCGGTTGTCTAGAAGGCAGTAGTCCTATCCACACTCCTCAGTCGAGTATCCATCCTCCTTAGTAGGTTGGTGGTGGTATCCAGGCAAGCCATCACATGGTTGAGTCCATAGGGCCTCAAACCCTTAGTGCCATGGGATGAGGAGGCAATAGAAGTCCCCATAGTCTAAGGGTTACGTGGTGGAAACACCCCAGCAGGAGGCACATGTGGAGGGTCAGCAGCGCCATCACCCTCCTGATCACCATCGTGACCACCCCATCACCATATCCCAGTTGATCCTCTATCTCCATTGGTCATTCCCCCTTAGCCTCATCCTCAGTGATCTCATCAATGATCAACTTCATCTTCTTTAGAGAATCTTGGTTGAAGTCCAAGACATCAGGCCCCAAGCTTTCCTCACCCTCCAAATTTACACCAAAGTGTAGGAAGACCTCAGTCGAGATCCACCCGTAGTAGAGGTTTCCAGCCTTACGTGCCCCTCCCTCAGACCTTGTCACCATAGCCCACATCAATAGATAAGGGAGGTAAACCGGCAGCCCCTTGTAGACATAGTAAGTGACATAGGCCTGTAGGATGGACACCTCAACAAAGTGGCCACTGGTGGGGAGGACATTCAGCTGAATAACCCAGCACACAACCTTTGGCATAGCCTAATAATTGGCAGATAGGTGCCATCCAGAAGCATCCCTTGTGAGTATATTGTTCATCTCTACCTGGACATCGAAGTTCTGGAACTTATAAGATAGAGTCCTAGGAGGACAGTAGGCTAGCTCTCCCTCATTGGAGATCATTAGTATGTTAGCCAACTCGGCTATACCAACGGAGATATTGATCCCCTCCATCCTTGAGGTGATCCTCATCTCCTCGGTGCTATGGTTCTCACATCGCAGATTGCAGTAGAAAAGCCTCATGAGCCGTGGGTAGTATTTCATGTTCGACTTTAAGATACGGTATCACCCTAGATCTTCAAAACGTTGATGGAGGTGGAACCATCATAAGTCCCTTGTCCTCACATACTTCCCAAGATTAACATTCTGATACTCAAATTTCTCCCAGCGATCTTGCTCCTCCACAAATCGGAACAACCGGTGATCATACTGTTCTTTAATGAGAATAGCCGATTATTTTTTAGCAGTACCATAGCAGGGATCAACACGGTGACCAGACATGGTTGCAACAAAGATTCCTAGGTTTGGGAAGAACAAACCTAAGTTAGAAGAGAATACCTAAAGCAAAAGAGAAAATCCCAAAACCTAGGTTAGAGAGGAAGGAAAACTCACCACGGGTGCGTAGGCGATGACGATCAATCGCAAAATCGTGAGTAAAAGGTGGGGAATAGCTGGGGCAGACCTCTCTGGTCATTTTCCTCTCTTCTCCACATGTTAGAGTAGAGTTTTGGTGAAAGAGGAGAGGGCCTGAGCCTATCTATAGCATTTCTAGGTCCACCGGAAACATTGGACCTTGATCTGGGGAGAAAATTTTAGAAAACCTGCTCTCTATTACCCTCACTAGAAACACACCTATTAAATCTGATGAAAAAGTCCCTATTTTCGATGAATTTTTTTGCCTGTTTTTGGTGAACATTTTGAGAACAAAATATTTTTTTATTTTATATTATTTTATAATATTTGGTTCCTTATTTGGAGGATTGACTCCCAAATATGTATGTGATCGGATTGCAATTCTATGTGGACCCCACCTATGCATGCTTAAACCTAACATACTCCTTGTGTACTCATACAGGGCCCACTACGCATGTTGACCTTAATATGCTTGCTACCTATGTATGTGCGACTAATTAAGATTCCTCAACAGGAATCACGTCACGTAGGAATACCCGATCCTGATCTAATGTGTTTCCTCCCACTTTCCCTACATAGAATCAGGGTGGGCCACGTAATATACCACTGGCTCCACCCATTATCACAGCACAAGATGTTACCAATATAATGGGAAACATGATGCGTGAGGTGAAAGAACAGGAAAACTCAATTCATGGCCAGGATTGATACCTGGATCCAGGCTATTATTGGGCCCCAGTATGCACTTCCCGCACTCCTTACTCCACCTGCACCAGCCCTGGTGCTAGCTGGCTTAGCCACCCTTAAGACATTAGATGGGATGCAAGGGCAAGTGCATGAACTGGTGCAAGGATAGGTACAGGGGTGATTTCAAGGACAGTACCTGTTCAAGTGCAAGGGTAGGCCTAAGTGCACATAGAAGGTTGGACTGACCTAACCAAAATGATGGAGAAGTTCCAAAGGATGAGGCCCCCAAAATTCTCCAATGTTAGTCATGATTAGTTGCTTCCCTCAAGATGGATTGGGTGTATGGAGAAAGACTTTAAGTTGATGGGCTACAATGATGACAAAAAATGCTACGTGCCAGCTATTAATTGCAAAATGAAGCCGATGCTTGGTGGAGGGCTACTGAGTCCATTATGAGGGCAACCAACCCCACCCTCACTTGGGAAGACTTTAAGGAGACCTTCTTTGGGAACTACTTCCCCTAGAGCTTTTAGGATAGGAGAGAGAGTGAGTTCTCCAATTTGGTTCAAGGGTCCTGATTAGTGCTAGAATACCAACAAAACTATGAGGAGCTATACTACTTTGCTCCAGAGCACATTCAAAATGATAGGTCCAAGGCCAGGAAGTTTGGAAAAGGTTGAGGCCAAGCATCAGTTCTACTATGGTTGGGTTGAAGTTGTAGACATATGCTGAAGTGGTCCAAGTGGCCAAGTCCATTGAGGACCAACACAAGGACAATTTCTCTTAAACTCTATTCTACTCCACTACTTTTGGCCTGAATGAAATGGTGGAGCAAACACTAGACACCCAAGTTACTATATAGCTTCACTTTTTGTATATGCCCACAAAGACAGTGATGCTAGAGTTCTTTCAGAAGTTTCCTCCCAAGAAATTTTGATCAAGACACCACGCTTCCTGAGGCGCAATGCCCTGTCTAGTTCCAAGGGAATCAACTCTTATTCTTCTTTATACCACATTTGACATTTCATTTAAAATTGTGCATTTGTCAACCCATGCCAAATTGAAAAGAAGATCACAACTCCAAATCAAATGTGCAAGGAACCCACTGACTTACATATGGTCCAACACCATAAAACAAGGGTCTCTTATTTTTCAAAAGAAAGTCCCATCTCAAGACACATGCTTGTTTCTTTCTTCTCAACAGGATTTTTATACGTTCAAAATGGGTACCTTAGTCAAAACTTTTATTTTCATACATCAAGCAACCGAATGGTATGATCATTAGCCAAAAGCCAAAGTAGGACCTCTAAAGCAATTGGGATCTGGTTATAGCCAGAATATCTATTAAGAAAATAATAGTATTCATATCCAGCTAACCTCTCTAACATCTGGTCAATGAATGGCAATGGGAAGTGGTCCTTCCAGGTTGCCACATTAAGTTTCCTGTAGTCTATGCACACTCTCCACCCAGATTGGACACGAGTTGGAATTAGTTCATTATTGGCATTTGGAACTACAGTCACACCAGACTTCTTAGGCACTACGTGAACTTGGTTTACCCATTGGCTGTCAGAAATAGGATAAATTATTCCATGATCCAAGCACTTTAGGATCTCTTTCTTAATAGCTTCCATCATTACTGGGTTAGCTCTTCTTTGGGGTTTCGTGGATGGTTTGGAATCCTCCATAAGATGTATATGATGTTGCACAATAGAAGGGCTTACACCCTTGATATCAACCATGGTCTAACCTAGGGCTTCCTTATTATCTTTTAACACTTTAAGCAACTCCTCTTCCTGGCTAGAAGTCAAATTTGAAAAATTATTACAGGAAGAGTCTGGTCAGGCCCTAGAAAAGCATACCTCATATTAGATGGCAACTCCTTAAGATCTAGCTTAGGGGGCTCAATTATAGAAGGTTTGGGAATGGAATTGGAAAGGGGTCCTAAGGGCTCCACAGGTGTGTGAAGACTCAAGACTTCAGAAAAGAAATTTTCACTATCATCGTCCAACTCATTCATACACTCTTAGAATTCTGAATCAAAATTAATATCAAAGTTGGTAATTAAATCATCAGAAAAATCCAGAAAATCCTCAATCATATTAATCTCTTCTTTCATATGTGGTTGCTTGACTATCCTAAACATGTTAAACTCAACAATTTGGTTACCAAAAGATAATCTTAAGAAACCATTTCGGCAGTTGATTAATGCATTACTGGTAGCCAAGAATGGTCTTTCTAGAATTATTGGGATCTCATCCTTGGTTGAGAAGGGCTTGGTATCTAACACAATGAAATCAACAGGAAAAATAAATTCTCCCACCTTTAGTAAGACATCCTCAACCATCCCTTTAGGAATTTTAACAGGCCTATCTGCCTATCCCAATCTAAGTTGCTTATACACATGGTAAGGTAAAAGATTCACACTTGCACTAAGGTCAAGTAAGGCATGCTTAATGTAGGTGTTGCCAATGACACAAGATATGGTAGGGCTCCCTGGATCCTTATACTTGGCTGCTATAGGTTGAGTAATTATGGAACTAATGTTACCTGCCAAGAACGCCTTTTTGGGCACACTAGTGATACGTTTGTGAGTACACAAATCTTTTAGTACCTTTGCATAGGCGGGGATCTGAGATATGGCATTCAAAAGGGGGATGTTCACTTCTACCTTTTTAAAGACTTCTAAAATTTTGTCCATGGAAGCAATCTACCTTTTGTTTACCAAGCGATTAGGAAATGGGACGGGATGAACATAAGGACTGTTAGGGATTTGCCCCTGTTCAGAAAAATCATTTTTTGTTTCCTCAACCAAATCATCTTTAGTTTTATAAAAATATTTAGGTTCATCAGACGAACCTGAAACAAGAGGCACACTTGTGCCCTCAACTGAAGAAGAGTTAATATAAGTAATAGATGAGGAAGATTTAGGAACGCTTTGTTAGTACTCTCTACCACTCCTAAGGGCATAAACAACATTACATTGGTTAGAGGGCCCTTGTTGGGTCTGACCTTGTACTATATTCAGTGGTGCATTAGTTGATGTTTGTGAACTAACAGGCTGATGATGCCTAGGGTTAGGCTCTGGTTGACTAGGTAAAGTTTCTTTCTCCCTCTCACGCATAATTGAGACAACTTGAGTGAGTTCTCTCGTAAGATTTTGATGGCTTGTCATGAGGAGGGCCATATTTTTTTTCAAGTCACTTATTCTACTTGTCTCTCCAGTATTGGTAAACCCAGGGGGTTGCTGATAAGATGATAGGAGAGGGGCCCTAGGAAAACTAGCCTGAGGTCCTACATTTGACCTAGGAAAATTATTTTGAGAAAAAGATTGTTGTGCAAAGGGAGGCTTTTGGAGTCCAGGTTGACCTTGATTATGGAAATTGGAAGGCCCTGCTTGGTTGCTCTGATTCCAAGAGAAATCTGGGTGATTTCTCCATCCTGGATTGTAGGTATTACTATATGGATTATTCTGGTATAAGGCATTAACACTATAATTAGAAGTGCCCCCAGAGGTATTAGGGCATTCTTTTAGAAGATGTCCAGGGGACTGGCACGAAGCACAAATCTTAACCAAATTGACTGATGATGGCTCTCTAGGAACAATAGCCTTAATTCTCTTGATTAGGCTATCCAAATGGGCTTCCTTAGCTACTATCCCATCCATAATATATCCTTTTCCTCCTATGGTTCTTTCACTCTCTTGGGTTGATTCCCACTCATGGGTTTTGTCAGCTAAGTCAAGTAAGAATTCCCATACCTTTCCTTCATCTGTAAAGGATGTGAATCCCTCACGGCACATAGACTCTATCATTTGTTTAGTTAGATAATCATTACCCTCATAAATTATTTGACACAAATGCCATAAGTCTAGGCCATGGTGAGGGCATTCTTGGAGTAGATCCTTGAATCTCTCCATAAGTTTTGAAAATGACTCACTAGACTTTTGCCTAAACTGAAGGATATCACTTCTAAGCTTATTGGTCTTGTGAGTTGGGAAAAAGTTCTCAAGGAAGACAACTGTGAACTGTTCTCATGAGGTTATGGAATTTGTGGGTAACCCATACAACCACTTCTTAGCTTGGTCTTTCAATGCAAAAGTGATAAACCTAAGCTTAACAGAATCATCAGAAAGCTATTGGATCTTAATTAGAACACATACCTCTTCAAATTCCCTTAGAAATAGGTATGCATCCTCAGAGGTCAACCCATGGAAGTGGGGCAAAATAGTGATGTATTGAGATTTGAGTTCAAAATTATTGCCCTGGGCTTTTGGTAGAACTATGCAGGAAGGTTGGGCTGTTCTAGCAGGGTAGAACCTATCTTTCAGAGATTTAGGTGAAGGATTTTACTGTTGGTCTCTCATATTGAAGGGTTTTAAAGAGAGCAAATGTATAGGGTCACTACCTGTTGGATCTCTTCTTTCTAACTGATTCTTAGTATTACGTACCCACCTAACACTCATGCAACAGAAAACTACCCACAACTACAGTAAGACAAGCACAAAAGAATGGATAGCAAAACTTCTTTTTATGATTTTTTTGATTTTTTTTAGCTTTTGAGAGCTTATCGGCAGGGATCCGGGGTTGCTCAGGTCAATTCCTGAGGTATTGCTAAAGGGTGAAACCTGTCTTTATCATACTATAAGGCATGGCGACCTCCGCCGATACAACTATTATTGCAAGTTGTTCTTCTCAGGAATTCAATAAAAGAGAAGGAAAAACAAAACAAAGCAAACAAAGACTCCGATTTACCAAAAGAAAGCGAAAAATAACATGGAACTGTCTCCTCGGCAACGGTGCCAAAATTTCTTAGGCAAGTCACACAATTAAAACTAAATAAATAAAGGAAAACAATGCTGAAATAAAAATAAAGTAAAAGAAAGAGAAGAAAGCTAGAGAGAGACTCACAAGTAGGTTTCTCTAATTAGCCCGAGGGATGCATCATAATATGAGCTTCCCTACTTAACCAGAGAGTCACTCTTACAAGGGTTACTCTACTTGGCTTTAGGGAAAGGGAGGCAATTAAAATAAAAGCAATAAATTGATGGTTCTATGGCTAGGAGGGGCAAAGCCAACACATACACTAGCTATGAACCTTGGGGGAAAGGGATAGCAATAATGTAACGACTGAAATTAAAATCCTAAATTAAGAAAGAAAGGGTAGTCAAAAGTGGGAAAGAGAGGGGGGAGAGAAGACTATTGAAGGAGCCTACTTACTTGAACTTCAACCCTTGAACTTGAAAGCTTTAAGCACTTTCTCTTGTAAACTTGGAAACTAAAAAAAACAAGAAAAACAAAAGTAGTACTATCCAAAGTGGGGCAAAATGTACATTTATATCCCTAAGATTTCACACATTATTGTGCTCATCACTTAGCCACGACCTGTCCCCATTGTTAGCTAGGTGATGCACCTCACACCCTACCACCTAGGCCCCAGTAGACATACACAGCCCATAGGCCCGCACAGGCACTACAGGGCCAAAGACCTCAGGGAAGGGTATTTGCTATGATAGCTGAGGATGTCAAAGCTACACCAAGTGTGGTAACAAGTGCCTTATTTATAACATTGTTGCCTATGATGTGTTATTTAATTTTGGAGCATCCCATTCGTTCATGTCACCGACGTTTGCGAGGAAGATGGGAATCCCACCTAAGAGCTTGACCCAGTGCTTGGCAGTGAGTACACCCACAGGAAGTGTGGTGGGTTTAAATTATGTATATGAACCATGTTCAGTGACCATAAATGGACATGATTTGAATGCACATTTGATCGAGTTGGACATGACTGACTTCGATGTGATTTTAGTAATGGACTGGTTGTCCATTTATAGATCCAGTGTGCTATGTGCTGAAAAGGTGATAATTTCTAGACCCCATAATGAGGGAGAATTTACTTTTGTGGGGGATAAGCCAAAGAAACACAAGAAGGTTATTGTGTCTGTACTTCGGATGAAGAAGCTACAAGATCAAGGGTGTCAAGGCTACTTGGCTTCTATAATAGATGCTAAGATAGAGGTCAGACCATTGACCGAACTGGATGTAGTAAGGGAGTTTCCTGACGTAATTCCAGATGACTTGATAGGATTGCCCCTAGATTGAGAGATAGAGTTTGTTATAGACCTACTCCTCGGCTCAACACCAGAGTTAAAAGCTCCTTACCATATGGCCCCCACAGAATTGAAGGAATTATAGGTGCAACTTCAAGACCTCGGTATGGACATTGTGAGTTCTTGGTGATGTTAGCAAAACAACTTTCAGATCTCGGTATGGACATTATGAGTTCTTAGTGATGTCTTTTAGACTGACCAATGCACTGGTTGCATTCATGGACTTGATGAACCATATATTTTAGGATGTCTTAGACAAGTTTGTGATTGTGTTCATTGATGACATCTTCATATACTCCAAGAGTGCAGAGGAACATGCTGTTCACCTGAGGCTAGTACTACAACATCTGAGAGAAAAGCAACTCTATGAGAAATTTAGCAAATGTGAGTTCTGGCTTTCACAAGTGGCATTCGTAGGCCACATTGCCTCAGATAAGGAGATAGAAGTTGACCCAGGCAAAGTGAAGGCAATTCTAGAGTAGGGCACCCCCAAGAATGTGGCAGACATTCATAGTTTTTTGGGATTGGCTGGATACTACAGGAGGTTTATTGAGATCTTCTCCCCCATTTCTGCACCAATGACCTGACTCACATGTAAGGGTGTGAAATTTCATTGGTCTACCATTTGTGAGAAGAGCTTCAAGGAGCTACGGCAAAAGTTAGTATCAGCTCTAATATTGACTATTCCAATCGGTATAGGTGGTATGGTTATGTATAGTGATGCCTCCAAGTTGGGATTAGGTTGTGTTTTGATGCAGCATGGGAAGGTCATTCATTGCCTATGCATCCTACTAATTGAAGGACTATGAAAAGAACTACCCCACCCATGAATTGGAATTGGCAGCAGTGATTTTTGCCTTAAAAATCTAGAGGCATTACTTGTATGGTGAGAAGAGTGAGATATACAGTGACCATAAGGGCTTCAAGTATTTTTTCACCCAAAAGGAGCTCAACATGAGACCTTGGTTGGAATTGATGAAGGATTATGACTGTACCATCCACTACCACCCAGGAAAGGCCAATGTGGTAGCCAATGCACTTAGTAAGAAATCTTAGTCATTGACTCTTGCACCCTTGACTACCAATGAGCATCTTATAGAAGAGGCCAGTAAACTGGATTTGGAGCTACTAGTGGAAGGTGTCACCTTGTCACTATTGGCATTGGTGGTATATAACCTACTCTAGTGGATAGAATTATTGTAGCTCAGGGTACTGGTACAAAGTTGCAGAAATTGATAGCTGAGTGCAAGGAGGGAAACCAGAAGGACCCAAATTTCTCCCTAACTGAAGGTGGAATTCTTAGGTTCAAAGGGAGGTTGTGTGCCTAGTGATGGTGACATGAGAGATACTATTTTGAAGGAGGCACACAACTCTCCATACTCCATTCACCCGGGTAGCACTAAAATGTATGAGGACCTAAAGGGTTCCTACTGGTGGAAGAGAAGGAAGAATGATGTGGCACGCATGTGGCAAGGTTTCTCACATGCCAGCAGGTTAAGGCTGAAAGGCAAAGACCCCATGGTTTATTACAATCATTGCCTATTCTGGAGTGAAAATGGGAGAATATTACTTTGAACTTCGTCACAGGATTACCCCACACCAGCAAGGGTATAGATGCCATTTGGGTAGTTGTGGACTGCATGACCAAGTTAGCTCACTTCATCCCAATTAAGATCACTTTCTCCGTGGACAAGTTGCCTAAGTTGTACATTGACAACATCATTTGGCTGTATGGTGTACCCATTAGCATTATCTTCGATCAAGATCCCAGATTCACTTACATATTCAGGGCATGTGTGCAAAAGGCGATGTGCACGCAACTGAATTTTAGTATAACATTCCACCCATAGATCGATGGATAGTCAGAGAGGAATATACAGACCTTGGAGGACCTACTTCAAGCATGCGCCGTAGATATGAGTTACAGTTAGGATGAGCAGATTTCACTTATTGAGTTCTCCTACAACAACAGTTGCTAGACCATAATCGGTATGTCTCCGTTCAAAGTAGAGTTTGGTAGGAAATGCCGGACTCCTTTGTATTGGGAGAAAGTTGGTGAATGACATATTCTCGGCCCATACTTGATATAGGCCACTAGTTAGAAGGTGGTTGTGATCAAAGAAAGAATCAAGGCATCCCAGTCTAGGAAAAAAAGTTACGCAGATGTCAGAAGGAAGCATCTAGAGTTTGAGGTGGGAGACAAGGTATTCTTAGCTGAGTCCTAGGTATATGGGACCTTATGATTTACTGGAAAGGATAGGACTAGTAGCGTATAGGATTTCCTTGCGATAGAATTAGAAGGTACCCATAATGTCTTCCATATATCCATGCTAAGGAAGTATGTACCCGACCCAACTCATGTGATCACCTATTTACCACATGAGTTAGATGAGGATTTTGCCTATACCGTAATTTCTAGAGAAGATTGTTGACCAAAAGGACCACATCCTCTACAATCATACCGTTTCATTTGTCAAAGTGAAGTGGATGAACCACCTGGAACAAGAAGCCTCTTGGGAACGGGAAGAGGAGATGAAGTAGTATCCTGGGCTATTTGATTTACCAAGTACATTTAATTTCGAGGATGAAATTCTTGTAAGGTGGGGGGAATGTTATACCCATGCCCTAACCCTGTCCAATTTGAACTATTGTGATAGGTATTGAACTGAAAATGGAAAGTACGACTGGGTTTTGGCTCATGGTTGCCCATTGTAATAGGGGGAGAGATGACCCCACTTGCTTGTGTATTGCTTGCCAATCCAACTGGAGGGGATTCAAACTTCCGATCCCAAACAGTAAGTGACCCGACACTCTTATACTTAAAAACCTGGCACCCACCAAAACTGCCGAAAGACCATACTTAACACCTAGGGCAACCACTTGTGGGAAACCAACTAGAGGACAGCAAGCAGTCAAGACACCTAACTGTCTTTACGACCAGAAACAGACCACCAGAAGCACCTGGGCCTGGCTCTGGTGAGCTGAATCTGGTGGCCACTTGTGGTGTCTAATGGGCTCCGATGCCCATGGGTCCCACCACCCGCATTGTGAGCCCCGGATGACCCCACACACTCTCCCACACCTCCCCCATGAATTGTACACCTTATGAGTCTATGGAGGTGGGCCCGTGTGTATCGAATGCCAAATTAACCTACTTGGACCGGACAAGGGCCAACCAAATGGATCCTAAGGACACAACTTGGTATAAATAGGAGAGGCGAGTTCATTTCTCACCTCTCACTTGTACAAACATGGGAGAGTGAAAGAAGAAGATAAAATGGAAGAGAAGGAAGGAGAAGAGGAAGGAGGAAGGTATTGGAGCTCACCTTTGCTCCTGGCTATGCGCATCCTTGCAAGAATCCTTGTCGGAGGTAGGTGTTACTTCTTCTATTACATTTGGTCCCTTTCTTTTGACCTAGGATAGTTGGACAAAAGGTGAACTATGAACCTGGCCCCTCTTAGAGCTTGGGGAATGACCATTTCACCTCCTCGGTGTGAATGCCAAGCTCAAACCAAGTTCGTTGAGCTCCGACAACACTTGTGACCCAATGACTACCTAGGGTTTTGATCTCTCAATCAATGTATCTCCCAAATGGCCCAATGGAATTGGGATTTCTTTAGCTTAAAATGAAGGTAGGAACACCCTCTACAAACTCCATGAAAGAAATCTTGGTGATCGGGCCCAAACCAAAAAGCCCCAAATTCCATAGGCAACTTCTGTGTTTCCACAGAAACATTGGGCCTGGATCCAGTGGTTGTTTATAGTGAGGTCTTTGAGCCTTAAGAGCTCTCTTTCAGTGCCACTGGATTCACATCTGATGAACCCGGTGGATTTTCACCTGTTTTCGGTGACTGAATCCGGTGACCTGTAGGGACCAAGTTGAACAATGTTTGACTTCTTTGGGGGTAAGCCCTATGGATCCCTTCTAATGTTCCCGATACGTATTAACATTTGGTTACCTTTGTACCTAGGGCTGAGATGCGCACGTACCCTGAGGCCGGTAGTGAGTTAAACACCCAGTTGACACACTTGGAACCAATTTGACAGAACACAACTAAGGTGAGGAATGGTTAACTTTTGTTTTTTGATTGTTTGATCGTTTTAGAACTGCTTACATGTGTTAGGAATTATAAATGCATTTAAATTGTCAAATTCATATGTGGATACCATGATGTGTTATTCATTGAATCTAGTGTGGTCGAGGTGGTTCTGATACCATGATTTTTGTATGGATGTTGTGTTTATTATGTTGTGAGATGGAATCTGGTGTGGCTGAGATGGTTCTGGTACCATGATTGTTGTATGTTTGTTGCATTCATGCATTAATTATGTGCATTAGATTAGAAGTAGTCATGGATTACACTTGTGGCTGATGGTAATTTTGGTATCGTGTACTCCGGGACTGCATTTGGAAATGAATAAGCTTTATGGGCGATGGTAATTCTGGTGTTACATAGTCCAGACTCAACTGCATTTTATGCTAGAATAGGTAAATAGTTATGGGTTACACCTTGTGGCCGATGGTATTTTGGTATCGTGTACCCCGAGACTATACTTGGAAATGGACCCACTTCATGGCCAATGGTAATTCTGGTGTTGTGTGGTCCATACTAACTGTATCATTATGCAAGGCATGTAGATATTATGGTTAGGTGACATTTCCCATGCTACATCCCCTTGCCAATAGGGGTTAGGTGTTTGATAACCCAATGGTGGTATGTTCGATGAACCATTCTAGAATGCCACACGCATAGTACAATGTGATTGTTGCCGGAAGCAGGAACTAGTCTGGCATCACCAATGGTAATTTTGGTGCCGTGACTACCATGAGGGGGTTATCAGGGGTTTACAGGGTGACCGTGTGAGTGTAGTGGCCAGAATCTCTACTTCCCCTATGTGGGGGGAAAAAGACTTGTATTCATTCGGCCCTCTCTCCTCTCTTTCTCTTTCTTATGGAGGGTTGTGTCGTATGTGCTTACCCTCGGGCCCCTCACCACCATACCACCGCTTGGACATACGTGGGGGTTTATTTTGTAAGAGTGTAGGGGTCATTTTTGAGATAGAGATTTGATGATGGTCCAACACGGGGGATTGGGATCATAAAAAAGGGGTTTGGAGTTGCCACCTAAGATTATGGGCCTAGGATCCAGGTGTGGGATTCTTGAGAAAAGAGCCCAAAAGTTGATATGGTCCAGAGATTTAGGGTATGTGTCAGGTTGTAGAGTTAGGAAGGTGTTGGGGACCCAATCTACCCGGTTCAACCGGTCTTCCTACTAGATGCTTAAGAACAAACATTTTCCATAATTATTCCTATTCTACATGCATGGCTAAGTTATCACATAATTATGTACACTAAAATGAGGTCAATATAAAGTCTACATTACGCTTATTTGGGTGAGAAATTATACCTAAAACTGACCCCTATTTTGGGTCAAGAGGAATGGATCCCCTGATTAATGCTGGCATGAACCTTCTTGTGGATTCTCCCAGTTCAGGGGAAGATGGTCTTGACCTCCAACTTCCTTTTTCAAGAGATGCTGGTTGTGGTAATATTTGGACAAAGTTTTAGCTAGGAACAGTTATTTTTAGATTTGAATTCTGGTAGAGCTTCGGCTAGGGAAGGCTACTTCCGGGCTTAGGCTGAGGTGTCAATTCTTCAGAGCTTCTGGTAGGGATGGGATACTTCTAGATTTTGGCTAAGGTGGCACTCTGGCAGAGCTTCTACTAGGGATAGGTTATGGGAGGGCTAGGCTGACGTGGCACTCCGATAGAGCTTCCACTAGGAATAGGCTATGGGAGGGCTATGATGAGTTGGTACTCTAGCAAAGCTACCGCTAGGGATAGGCTTATGGGAGGGCTAGGCTGAGGTGGCACTCTGGCAGAGCTTCCGCTAGGAATAGGCTATGAGAAGGCTTGATGAAATTTAAATGACTGAGGAACTTCGAAGGCCCGAAGAACACTTTGAATCTATGAAGATTACTTTGAAGACTTGAAGAACTTCAAGGGGGGAGGGGAAAACAAAAGCAAAGTTTCTCCTACACAAAATGCTCACTAAAAAAATTTCAGATGATCAAAGAAATTCGAAGGCCCGAAGAACACTTCAAATCTTATGAATATCTCTTCGAAGACTTGAAGAAACCTTGGGAAAAGGACTGGCTCTAAGGGCTGGGCACGGGGGTCCCAGTCTCTAACCCGTCGGCTGTTGGTGGACTGCTCGAGCTGCTTTCATGGTGAGAGCGAGTCGTCGCGTGCAGGTCGGGGGATGGACTGGGTACGAACCCCTCAGGGGCCTTCCCTGGGCATTGAACAGTCGACTCATAACTGGTACGGACAAGGGGAATCTGACTGTTTAATTAAAACAAAGCATTGCGATGGTCCTTGCGGATGCTTACGCAATGTGATTTCTGCCCAGTGCTCTGAATGTCAAAGTGAAGAAATTGAACCAAGCGCGGGTAAATGGCGGGAGTAACTATGACTCTCTTAAGGTAGCCAAATGCCTCGTCATCTAATTAGTGACGCGCATGAATGGATTAACGAGATTCCCACTATCCCTGTCTACTATCCAGCGAAACCACAGCCAAGGGAACGGGCTTGGCAGAATCAACGGAGAAAGAAGACCTTGTTGAGCTTGACTCTAGTCCGACTTTGTGAAATGACTTGAGAGGTGTAGGACAAGTGGGAGCTGGAAATGACGCAAGTGAAATACCACTACTAAATTACCCCAGTTGAAGTTGGGCAACATAGAAAATATTATCCCTTGTTTGGACCTTTCATCGCAGTTCGTACTTTGCATTGACCTTTACCACATCTACATAGATGTAGTTGGTCCACCCACATGAAAAAATTACATGAATCTTGACACTTGAAAATTTTTCTTCCAATATTTATACCTGACTTGGTTGTATATTCAAGTTTTTGAATCCTCTAGTACTCCGGTGCATTTAGGCATGACTGACCCCTTCTATGAGGATACTCCTACTCTAACTCAGACCACCACAAAGCAAAATCTTGATAGGACACCCATGGGACGAAGAAAAAAGAGTGCTAATAAGGGAGATAGTCACATCAAGGACTTGTATGAGAAGTATTCATCCATTAAAATTGAGAAAGCATCCAGTACTTCTATTACGTCTCCTGTTCGTGGTGGGGAAGTTGCATCTCATCCTCGAGATTTCAGTGTGAGTGCATGTGAGGCGGTATTATCCTCCATACCGGATATGTCAAAAGAGACATACTTGAAGGCCACCAGTCGTATGTGTGCTGATCCTAGTTGGAGGGAGTTGTTTGTCTATGCAGAGCCTATTAAGAGAACTTAGCTTTAAGATGCCTTGGAGTAGTTGAGGTTGTGTTTGAATGCTACTTTTGATAATTTTGGATTCAGGACAATACTTTCGATGATGGCTACTTGTGTTTTTTTTCTATTATTGATGTGTGTAATGTTGAACATGTGTTTTGGGTTGAGACGATGTGTTAGATTGTTATGTTTTATAGTTATTTGTTTCAAATTGAGAAGTAGTTGTTAATTTATTGCAGTTTTGTCAAATGCAGTATGTAAAACTTCTAGTGAAGAAGAAGATACGATCATTCACATGGGAATGGAATTACTGAGTGAGGCTGTATATATTCAAGAACCATATAGGGATAGTGTATTTTCAGGTGCTGTCATGATACATGAGGTATTAAATGGGCATACCAATAGATGCCATGAAGAGTTTAGGATGGAACATCATGTCTTCCTCAACCTATGTGATTATGTTAGATATAGAGGATGGTTGAAAGACACGACCAACATCCGAGTGGATGAATAGCTTGGAATGTTCTTATGGATTGTTAGGAAGGGTTCAAGTAATAGGGACACCCAAAATCATTTCAACCACTCAGAAGAAACAGTTAGTCGAACATTCAATGTTGTCTTAATTGCAATGCAACGCCTGGCTAAGGAGAAAATCAGACCACCAGACGTCAATATGATACCAATGGAGATTGCACAGAACCCGAAATAGTACCATTTTTTCAAGGTAAATATGTTAATATGATACATGTTTGCAATTAAATATATGAATATTTATATTCTTATATGTAGTGACCATTTAATTGTCACTATATGTCATAGCATTGTATTGGCACCATAGATGGTACTCACATCCATGTGGTAGTTCCAAGAGAGAATCAAACTAGATATGGGAATCGGAAGGGGATAACAACTCAAAATGTGATGTTTACATGTTCATTTGACATCCGATTCACATATGTGTATGCGGGATGAGAAGGTAGTGCAAATGATTGTCAAGTACTTGAATAGGCAAGAAGTGATCCTCGATTGAGTTTTCCACATCCACCTCCAGGTATTAACTTTATACTAGTATATTGGATTTTCATTTGAGTGTATACGTAATAACATATATTATTTTTTGTTTGTAGAAAAGTATTATGTTGTCGACTCTGGGTATGCTAGCCAATCTGGATTTTTGACACCATTTAGGGGTGAGAGATACCATCTACCGAACTACAAAGGGCGTCGAAGATCCCTAAGAATAGCAAAAGAGTTGTTCAATTATAGACATTCAACACTTCAGAATGTCATTGAACGTACATTTGGAGTATTGAAGAATAAATTTCAAATTTTAAGGCTAATGCATCAGTTCCCAGTAAAAGCTCAGCCATCAATCGTACTGGTATGTTGTGGGCTACACAACTATATTCAAGAAGAGCATATTGCTGATGCTGAATTCTTGGGGATGAGTGATGATTTAAAAGTTGCAGAAGATGAATTGAATTCACCACATGAAGATTTCGTTGATCATTCTATAGCATAATGAGTCAACGAAATCGGGCAAAAGAAATGAATGCCACTAGGCTAAGAATTACAAATGCAATGGCTAGGCAGCAAAGGATGCCAAAACTAGTTGAAAACTAAAACCGATAACTATTTTGACAAAACTGAAAACCTAAATTGATGTTTCAAGTGATGTAGTACTTGTTTTATGTTACATTTATGTATATGGTACAGGTTGATATACTATTATGAATGTCATACATTTGGATGCTATATTAACTTCTTTGATATTTAAATTACTGTTACAGATGACTTCTTCTATGCCCCCACTCATAAGAGCAAATTGTGAGGGGAGGAGAGAGGGTAGAGCTTCTCTACAAGGTGTGCTCGATAGGAGGCTTGGGCAAGAAAAACCAGAGAGAGGAGGGTATTTATAGATTTTTTGGACCAATGAGGAGGAAATGGGGATTTTCTAGGCCAATAGGGTAAAAAAGTGGATTTTCATGGCCAATGGGATGAAATATAAATTTTTGGGCCAATGGTGTGAAAGGTGAATTTCTTTGGTCAACGAGGTGAAAATATGCTTTTTTGGGCCAATGAGGTGAAAATATCCTTTTTTTGGCCAATGAGGTGAAAAGATGCTTTTTTGGGCCAATGGGAGGTGATGGTGTAGGGTACACGAGTGGGGTAGAGCGGAGTACACAAGTGGGTGAAGTGGGAATCTCCTCACCAATCTGGTCATTGGAGTGAGGATTCCGATTGCCAACAGGGGCACTGGGCTATGGGCGGGGTGTCGGGTAGCTGGTGGGGGCATCAGGCCATAAGCAGGGGCACCAGGTTACAGGCGGGGGAGCCTGGCTTCTAGTGGGGGTGTTGGGCTACTGACGGGGGCACCAGGCTACTAGGGGGGGCACCAGGCACGCGCTGGTGCACATGGGGGTACACGAGGCTGGGGCTAGTGTATGGCAAGTGCACAAGGCTAGGCAAGGTTGGTGCACGCGAGGGTGCACGAGGCTATGGAGTGGTTGCTTGCATGGGTGGGGTTTGGGTGCTCATGGCAAGGTGTGGGTGCTTGCATTTGGGTGCTCAAGGCAAGGTGTGGGTGCTTGCATGAGTAGGGTTTGGGTGCTCATGGCAAGGTGTGGGTGCTTGCATGGGTGGGGTTTGGTGTTCAAGGTGTAACTTCTGGGAATGATTATGGGAGATTTGATGGTCCAATTTTAACGTACCATATATTATTGGAATAATGATTCTGGTTACTATCCATTTGTATGACTACTTTGGATCAGATTCCCTCATATATGAGAAGTCGTAATTGGACCCTTCTTTTCTCTCGTATGGGATTTCTAGGATTTTTGGGTGAGTATGAAATGCTTCAGGGTCGGGTTACCTCTTACAATTGTCATCACTATTAATTGGAAGTGAGAGGTCACATCCACGATCCGTAAGTCATCATAGTTGGGGGAGGATGAAAAAATTGGGTGTCTACAGAATGCCCCTCTTTGGCCGAGGCTTGTGCCAACAGCCAAAGAGCAAAGAAAATAATGACCACATTTTGTCACTCGGAGCATGTACTGCCATCATCTTGCTCATCAATGATGGAGTTGAAAATGAAATAGATAATATCTCTTAACTACTTTAAAGTTTAGGATCTTACCTAAACCGTCGATTATCAGAAAGAAATTCGCAGCTCTATCAATCCTGCAAAAGATGTCAGTACTTTGATTCTTGACTTTCCTAGGCTAGGCTTCCATATGCCAGTCTAGGGGATCATGGGCTGTCGATTATATGAAAGAAATTCGCTACTCTTTCAATCTTTCAAAAGACATTAGTATTCGATTCTTGACTTTCCTAGGCTAGGCTTCCATGTGCCAGCCTAGGGGATCCGGTCTCCAGGCTGGGTCTTTTGAACAATTTGCGCTATCTGGTATCCAGGATGGGTCATTTGAACCAATCTACGCTATCTGGTCTCCAGGCTAGGTCTTTTGAACCAATTTGGGCTATTTGGTCTCTAAGCTAGGTCTTTCGAACCAGTCTGGGCTATCTGGTCTCTAGGCTAGTTTTTTTAAACCGATCTGGGCTATCTGGTCCCCAGGCTGGGTCATTTGAATCAATCTGGGCTATTTGTTCTCCAGGCTGGTTCTTTCAAACCGGTCTAGGCTATTTGGTCTCCAGGCTAGGTCTTTCGAACCAATCTAGGCTATCTGGTCTCCATGTTGGGACTTTCGAACCAGTCTGGGCTATCTAGGACTGTCAATTATAGGAAAGAAATTCGCTGCTCTTTCAATCCTGTAAAAGACATTAGTACTTGATTCTTGATTTTGTGATTTTTTGTCAAAGACATTAGTACTTGATTTTGTGATTTTGATTCTTCTTTGGATTTTGGCCTTTTGATTCTTTGATTCTTCCTTGGATTTTTGATATTTTGATTCTTTGAATTTTGAATTTTGAATTTTGAATTTTGAATTTTGAATTTGAACCTTTGAATTGGAATCATGATTTGCTTATGATTTTCACATGAATTTGACTTGACTTTTAGATGAATTTGATTTGAATGTGTTTTGAATTTCACCTTCATATGAATTTGATTTGAATGTGATTTGAATTTCACCTTTCACATGAATTTGATTTGAATGTGCTTTGAATTTTACCTTCCACATGAATTTGATTTGAATGTGCTTTGAATTCTACCTTCCGCATGAATTTGATTTGAATGTGCTTTGAATTCTACCTTCCGCATGAATTTGATTTGAATGTACTTTGAATTCTACCTTCCGCATGAATTTGATTTGAATGTGCTTTTAATTTTACCTTCCACATGAATTTGATTTGAATGTGGCATGAATTTGATTTGCATCTTGTATCTTGTTGTAACAATCTTTGAGTTACACCTTGGAATTGGAATCTTAAAGATTTTTTTTTAAATCCGAATTTTGAATGATAAAATGGTCCCCCCCCCCCTTCACTCACTTCTCATTCCTATTCTTCGAGGTTGAGTGAGTTGTGAGTGGGTGAGCTCAGTTTTTTTTTTTTTATTTCTTTGAAGATTGGAAGATTTTTGCATTTTGGTTGAGTTTTCTTCGAACTTTTTCGAAGATTTTCAAGTTTTCCATGAAGCTCTTCGAAGACCTTCAAAGTTCTTAAGGAGGGAGTTGTTTGGAGAATTTGAAATCTTTTTAGGTTTTTTTTTTTAATTTTGGAATCTTGGGGCTCTTTCTAATTTTGAAACAATTAAGGGTGAGAGAAAGAAGAGAAGGACTCCCGGAGGGTGCCAACTAGATGGCGCAGATAGTAGTGGTACTTCAGCTCGGGGAGATGAGGATCCTGCGGATTGGTATGCTGGACGGATGCTTTAGAAGACCCGGGGCCACATATGCAACTCAATATGGGTTTAAAAAATCATGCATTTTTTCCTATTTTTATTTATTTATTATTTTTTTGTTGTTTTATTATTATTATCATTATTATTAGGTGCCCTATGGGGAAGAACCACCCGCATGGCGAATATATGGCCGTCCAAATTCAGCCCGGGAATTGTATCTGGTAATTCCCTATAGAGTTGAGTAGATTGTAGATGCATCTTACCTAAGTAGACTAGCCTAGTTGGAGACAAAAAAGTTTAGTTCAGGATTGGTAGGAGGCCTGATTAAACGATGGTGGCCGAGTACCCAACTGCTTTCATAGTCCTATCCCCTTTTCTAAGCGCTTGGTAAACAAAAAGAAGACTGTTTCCATGGACAAGATTCTAGAAGTCTTCAAAAAGGTAGAAGTGAACATCCCTCTTTTGAATGTCATATCCTATATCCCCACCTATGCAAAGGTCCTGAATGATTTGTGTACTCACAAATGTATCAGGAGTGTGTCCAAAAAGGTGTTCTTGGCAGGCAACAATAGTTCCATAATTACTCAGCCTATAGCCTCCAAGTATAAGGATCCAGGGAGCCCTACCATAGCTTGTGTCATAGGAAACACCCACATTGAGCATGCCTTACATGACCTTGGCACAAGTGTGAATCTTTTACCTTACCATGTGTATAAACAACTAGGATTGGGAGAATTGAAAGCCACTGGAACTACTCTTCAGTTGGTTGACAGGTCTGTTAAGATTCCTAAAGGGATGGTTGAGGATGTATTACTTAAGGTGAGGGAATTTCTTTTCCCTGTTGATTTCATTGTTTTAGACACCCAACCAGTTGCCAACATTTGGGACTAGATCCCAATCATTTTTGGTAGACCATTCCTTGCCACTAGTAATGCCATAATCAATTGCAGGAATGGTACCATGAAACTTTCTTTTGGCAACACTTCTGTGGATTTTAATGTGTTTAGGTTGGGTAAGAAACCAAATCCCCATGAGGAGGAAGTTCATATGCTCCAAGAATTTCCAGATTCCATTAAGATTTATTTTGATATTGATTTTGATTCTGAATTTCAAGAGTGTATGGAACAATTGGGTGAATTCGATGAGGGAATTTTATATCTGAGGTTTGGAGTCTCCAACCACCTATAGAGCCCATTGAACCCTTATCTACCTTAATGCCTAAGCCTTCCATTGTTGAACCCCCTAAGCTTGAGTTGAAGGAGTTGCCCTCCAATCTTAAGTATGCTTAGAATGTAAGGATCACACTCTTCTAGTCATCATTGCTTCTGATTTGACGTCAAGTCAGGAGGAAGAGTTGATTGAGCTTCTAAAGAAAAATAAGGAAGCTATAGGATGGACCATGGCTGACATCAAAGGAATTAGCCCTTCTATTATTTAACATCATATTTACCTCATTGAGGGGTCCAAACCTTCAATGGAACCCCAGAGAAGAGCTAACCCAGTGATGAAGGAAGCTATTAAAAAGAAATACTTAACTGGATGGATAATATGATCATTTATCACATCTTTGATAGGGGCAAGAATTTTTCTAGTAGATCATTTCAGGCCCTCATGAAAAAATATGAGATCACCCATAAGCTGACTATACCCTGTCATCCTCAAACTAGTGGCCAGGTTGAGGTATCCAATAGGCAGATTAAGCAAATTTGGAAAAGACTGTCAACCTAATCGCAAGGATTGGGTTGTTACACTTGTGAATAACTTGTGGTCTCACAAAACGGCGTTCAAGGCTGATCTTGGACAAACTCCTTACCGCCTTATGTATGGGAAGGCATGCCATCTTTCAGTTGCATTAGAGCATAGATCCTGTTGGGCTATAAAGAATCTGAATTTTGATCTACCTACTGCTAGTACTCATAGAGGACTCCAACTAACTGAGTTGGTGGAACTTAGGAATGATGCCTATGAAAGTTCTAGGATTTACAAGAAAAAGACCAAAGCCTTCCAATAAGTACATTTTATGCAAATCTTTTGCAATCGGTGATAAGGTCTTATTGTACAACTTTTGATTGCATCTTTTTCCTGGTAAGCTTAGATCTCGTTGGGATGGTCCTTATATTGTGCAGACTATTTTTTCTCATAGTGCTATTGAGGTGTTGAACCCTAGCACAGGTGCAATTTTCAAGGTCAATGGTCAACGGTTGAAGTCCTTCATTGAGTTATCATCTTCTACTCTAGAAGAGGTCATAGATCTCCATGCATTGAGGACATTACATGACTTAAGTTTGGGGGAGGGAACCGGTTTCCTTTTGTTTTTTTTCTTTTTTCCCTTTGTTTTTTTTTTTTTTCTTTTTTGTTTTTGAGCTTGCTAAGGATATAAGTCCTACTTTGGCTTTTGGCTAATGACCATATCATTCGGTTACTTGATGTATGAAAATAAGAGTTTTGATTAAGGAACCCATCTTGAACACATAAAAATCTTGTTGAGAAAAAAAAAAAAAAAAAGAAACTAGCCTGTGTCTTGAGGTGGGGCTCTCTTTTAAAAAAAATAAGAGACCCTTGTTTTACGATGTTGGACCATATATAAGTCTGGGTTCCTTGTACTCTTGATTTGGAGTTGAGACTTTAAATACACAATTTTAAATGAAATGTGGAAAGTGATATAAAAGTTGATTTCCTTGGAACTAGATAGGGAATTGCGCCTTAGGAAGTGTGGTGTCTTGATCGAAACTCTTAAAGACGAAATTTCTGAAAGAACTCTGGCATCACTGTCTATGTGGGCATATGCAAAAAGTGAAGCTACATAAAAACTTGGGTGTCTAGTGTTTGCTCCACCATGTCATTCAGGCTAATAGTAGTGGAGTAGGATAGAGTTTATCATGAAAGAGAAAAAAAAAAGGAAAGAAAACCACACAATAGGAAAGTATGTGCAAGTGTCATCAATGCTTTGGTAACATGTTTGGTGAAGAACACTCTATGCCTTAGTCCTTGGTTCCCTATTACTTCACAAGTTTTTTTGCCTTAAGATAAGGATATTTTGGAAGAGACAATGTGAGTTCCAAATTAAGAAGTATGCTTGTGCCTAAACTTGATATGGGGTAATAAAAATTCAAGTGTGGGGGTCCCTGGATCAAGTGTAAGAGAAATTATCTTTGCTCCAGATCAGTATGGCCCTTACCTTTAGCCAAGGTTGGGATTTATTTGTTTTTTCTGAATTTTGGGTGCATATTTACTACAAACACCCACGAGACACAAATCGTCCACTAGAGGTGACCTAGGGGTTTAAAAGCTTGTTACACATGCTAAGTGCAATCGTGGTTCCTACAAAAGTGAGTTAGGTTTTTGTTGTTTGCTTTTTATTTTTTTTTTTTTGCTCGAGGACTAGCAAAGCCTAAGTGTGGGGGAATTCTGATGAGCACATTTATATGTCAAATCTAGGGTATAAAACCATGCATTTCACATATTTAAAATGGAGCTACCTTGGGTTTTACTCTCTTTCTGTAAGTTTTATATTTTAAAGGCCTTATGGAATATTGGGCACCATATCTCTAATTTTACACATAAAGAGTCCCATTTCTTTTCATGATTATGAAGAGGATGAAATTCTAAGCAAGGTAGACATGCTGCATTAAAAGTACACATTCGTTTGGACAACCGTACACAAGATTATTCTTTTCGGGCCAGAAAAATAATAATTGACCAGAACTGAACAGAGATGCAGGCCAACCCTTCTGCAGTTGTCCTAGGGGAATATTCTAGGTGCCAACAAGATGGAGGGATCCACATGGGGTGTTGAACACTCTCTCTCCTCCACTATGGGCGATTCTCACTTTTTTGAGATTTTGTGAAGATTTTCTCTATCCTATTTTTCACCTACTTAAAGCACCAAGGGCATGATGAGATTTCCCATTTAATTAGAAGATTGGTCAAAGTAAAGCAAGATAATTTGTCCAAAGGGGAGGGTTTGTGCGCAAGTTTGAAGAGAGAGAGAAAAAGAAGGAAATAAGAGAGAAAAAATAGAAAAGAAAAAAAAGGGAATAAAAATAAAATCGAGGGAGATCTTCTCTCCTACTTCCTCTTTCCTATTTTCTCTCTTCTATCCCCACCACCTCACAAAATCATCCATGAGGGGCCCACACTTGGGCATTCTCCTTTTGTCTCCTCTATTTTCTTTCCAATTTTCCACCTCATCAACAAGAATCTCAAAAAATCCTACCATTAGGAAACCCAAATCATTACATTCTCTCCCCTATCTCCATTCTCTCATTTTTTTTTGTTCTTTCCTATTTCCACCTCATCACACGATCCTAGAAGACCACCTTTGGACCATCCTCTCCTCTCTCCTCTCCCCTACTTCCTATTTAATCTCTATGACACCCCACCATGTGTATAAACAACTAGGATTGGGAGAATTGAAAGCCACTGGAACTACTCTTCAGTTGGTTGACAGGTCTGTTAAGATTCCTAAAGGGATGGTTGAGGATGTATTACTTAAGGTGAGGGAATTTCTTTTCCCTGTTGATTTCATTGTTTTAGACACCCAACCAGTTGCCAACATTTGGGACTAGATCCCAATCATTTTTGGTAGACCATTCCTTGCCACTAGTAATGCCATAATCAATTGCAGGAATGGTACCATGAAACTTTCTTTTGGCAACACTTCTGTGGATTTTAATGTGTTTAGGTTGGGTAAGAAACCAAATCCCCATGAGGAGGAAGTTCATATGCTCCAAGAATTTCCAGATTCCATTAAGATTTATTTTGATATTGATTTTGATTCTGAATTTCAAGAGTGTATGGAACAATTGGGTGAATTCGATGAGGGAATTTTATATCTGAGGTTTGGAGTCTCCAACCACCTATAGAGCCCATTGAACCCTTATCTACCTTAATGCCTAAGCCTTCCATTGTTGAACCCCCTAAGCTTGAGTTGAAGGAGTTGCCCTCCAATCTTAAGTATGCTTAGAATGTAAGGATCACACTCTTCTAGTCATCATTGCTTCTGATTTGACGTCAAGTCAGGAGGAAGAGTTGATTGAGCTTCTAAAGAAAAATAAGGAAGCTATAGGATGGACCATGGCTGACATCAAAGGAATTAGCCCTTCTATTATTTAACATCATATTTACCTCATTGAGGGGTCCAAACCTTCAATGGAACCCCAGAGAAGAGCTAACCCAGTGATGAAGGAAGCTATTAAAAAGAAATACTTAACTGGATGGATAATATGATCATTTATCACATCTTTGATAGGGGCAAGAATTTTTCTAGTAGATCATTTCAGGCCCTCATGAAAAAATATGAGATCACCCATAAGCTGACTATACCCTGTCATCCTCAAACTAGTGGCCAGGTTGAGGTATCTAATAGGCAGATTAAGCAAATTTGGAAAAGACTGTCAACCTAATCGCAAGGATTGGGTTGTTACACTTGTGAATAACTTGTGGTCTCACAAAACGGCGTTCAAGGCTGATCTTGGACAAACTCCTTACCGCCTTATGTATGGGAAGGCATGCCATCTTTCAGTTGCATTAGAGCATAGATCCTGTTGGGCTATAAAGAATCTGAATTTTGATCTACCTACTGCTAGTACTCATAGAGGACTCCAACTAACTGAGTTGGTGGAACTTAGGAATGATGCCTATGAAAGTTCTAGGATTTACAAGAAAAAGACCAAAGCCTTCCAATAAGTACATTTTATGCAAATCTTTTGCAATCGGTGATAAGGTCTTATTGTACAACTTTTGATTGCATCTTTTTCCTGGTAAGCTTAGATCTCGTTGGGATGGTCCTTATATTGTGCAGACTATTTTTTCTCATAGTGCTATTGAGGTGTTGAACCCTAGCACAGGTGCAATTTTCAAGGTCAATGGTCAACGGTTGAAGTCCTTCATTGAGTTATCATCTTCTACTCTAGAAGAGGTCATAGATCTCCATGCATTGAGGACATTACATGACTTAAGTTTGGGGGAGGGAACCGGTTTCCTTTTGTTTTTTTTCTTTTTTCCCTTTGTTTTTTTTTTTTTTCTTTTTTGTGTTTTGACTTGTAGGATAAGTCCTACTTTGGCTTTGGCTAAGACCAATCATTCGGTTATAGATGTATGAAATAGAGTTTGATTAGGAACCATTTGACACATAAATCTAAAAAAAAAAAAAAAAAAGAAACTAGCCTGTGTCTTGAGGTGGGGCTCTCTTTTAAAAAAAATAAGAGACCCTTGTTTTACGATGTTGGACCATATATAAGTCTGGGTTCCTTGTACTCTTGATTTGGAGTTGAGACTTTAAATACACAATTTTAAATGAAATGTGGAAAGTGATATAAAAGTTGATTTCCTTGGAACTAGATAGGGAATTGCGCCTTAGGAAGTGTGGTGTCTTGATCGAAACTCTTAAAGACGAAATTTCTGAAAGAACTCTGGCATCGCTGTCTATGTGGGCATATGCAAAAAGTGAAGCTACATAAAAACTTGGGTGTCTAGTGTTTGCTCCACCATGTCATTCAGGCTAATAGTAGTGGAGTAGGATAGAGTTTATCATGAAAGAGAAAAAAAAAAGGAAAGAAAACCACACAATAGGAAAGTATGTGCAAGTGTCATCAATGCTTTGGTAACATGTTTGGTGAAGAACACTCTATGCCTTAGTCCTTGGTTCCCTATTACTTCACAAGTTTTTTTGCCTTAAGATAAGGATATTTTGGAAGAGACAATGTGAGTTCCAAATTAAGAAGTATGCTTGTGCCTAAACTTGATATGGGGTAATAAAAATTCAAGTGTGGGGGTCCCTGGATCAAGTGTAAGAGAAATTATCTTTGCTCCAGATCAGTATGGCCCTTACCTTTAGCCAAGGTTGGGATTTATTTGTTTTTTCTGAATTTTGGGTGCATATTTACTACAAACACCCACGAGACACAAATCGTCCACTAGAGGTGACCTAGGGGTTTAAAAGCTTGTTACACATGCTAAGTGCAATCGTGGTTCCTACAAAAGTGAGTTAGGTTTTTGTTGTTTGCTTTTTATTCTTTTTTTTTTTGCTCGAGGACTAGCAAAGCCTAAGTGTGGGGGAATTCTGATGAGCACATTTATATGTCAAATCTAGGGTATAAAACCATGCATTTTACATATTTAAAATGGAGCTACCTTGGGTTTTACTCTCTTTCTGTAAGTTTTATATTTTAAAGGCCTTATGGAATATTGGGCACCATATCTCTAATTTTACACATAAAAAGTCCCATTTCTTTTCATGATTATGAAGAGGATGAAATTCTAAGCAAGGTAGACATGCTGCATTAAAAGTACACATTCGTTTGGACAACCGTACACAAGATTATTCTTTTCGGGCCAGAAAAATAATAATTGACCAGAACTGAACAGAGATGCAGGCCAACCCTTCTGCAGTTGTCCTAGGGGAATATTCTAGATGCCAACAAGATGGAGGGATCCACATGGGGTGTTGAACACTCTCTCTCCTCCACTATGGGCGATTCTCACTTTTTGGAGATTTTGTGAAGATTTTCTCTATCCTATTTTTCACCTACTTAAAGCACCAAGGGCATGATGAGATTTCTCATTTAATTAGAAGATTGGTCAAAGTAAAGCAAGATAATTTGTCCAAAGGGGAGGGTTTGTGCGCAAGTTTGAAGAGAGAGAGAAAAAGAAGGAAATAAGAGAGAAAAAATAGAAAAGAAAAAAAAGGGAATAAAAATAAAATCGAGGGAGATCTTCTCTCCTACTTCCTCTTTCCTATTTTTTCTCTTCTATCCCCACCACCTCACAAAATCATCCATGAGGGGCCCACACTTGGGCATTCTCCTTTTGTCTCCTCTATTTTCTTTCCAAATTTCCACCTCATCAACAAGAATCTCAAAAAATCCTACCATTAGGAAACCCAAATCATTACATTCTCTCCCCTATCTCCATTCTCTCCTTTTTTTTTGTTCTTTCCTATTTCCACCTCATCACACGATCCTAGAAGACCACCTTTGGACCATCCTCTCCTCTCTCCTCTCCCCTACTTCCTATTTAATCTCTATGACACCCCACTTCAGTAGACCCAACTTACCATTAGGAATACCGATGGTGTGAGTAAGACACTTACCTACTAGGATCTCTGATAGCAGTACCTTAACATTTTCACAATTTTGCATCACAAACCAACATAGGTAGTGGAATCAGAGTATAGTAATGAAATCATAAATAAAATGGAAAAAACATCTAATGATAATATAATAGCGATAACCAAGTTATTCTGTTACATTCATCCATTACATATAATATAATCTCGAAAACAATATAAAATCCACAGTTATACCCAAAGTATCAAAATATGATGTACAATCCCATGGTATAGCGTAAGCATAGTGATTGCAAGCACAGTCCTGATCGTGCTCCCCCACCTTGGCATCCACCAGTCGCTCACTCCATACTCTGACCAAGAAGATACTGGGTCATCTGCCATCGGCACCATGGTACCCACATCATCATCTAAAAAGGGGTGTGCATGGGGTGAGCTTTCCAACTCGCTCAATGAGGGGGTGGGGTCAAGTACATCCAAGCAAGACAATAGCAGTAATAATTTATGATGCATGATTGTGGAAACTAAACACATAGTCCATGATGCTCGTAATGCAGTTCATTTTTTTATTATCCACCTAACAATACAAACTAAGTCTGGTAAATGCTATGACAGTGTATTAGGTTGTATCCTTCGCCTCATAACCGCCATCGACTACGCAAGGATACAAACCCTAGACATGATTAGAAGCCTTCCAATCCCTATATGCGTCCATGGGTCACCCAGGAAACCCCCGATAACCCCCTCCTGGCAGTCACGATACCAGTAACACATCGGCCACGCTGGACAGGTTCTTGCCTCCGACAACAATCACATCATACCGTAGGAGTGGTACTTCAAAAAGGCACATTAAACATACCACAATGGGTTATCCAACACCTCAACCCCTGTTGGCAAGGGTGTGTAGCATATGGAGTGATACCGAACCATATATATACTATATTCCTTCATAATGATATAGTTAGTATGGATTACACAATACCAGAGAGACCTCGGCCACAAAGTGTAATCCATCTCCAAATACAGTCCTGGGGTACACGATACTAATGAGACCTTGGGTACAAAGTGTAACCCACGACCGTTTACCTAATCTAGCTTGTAAATAGTAATTGAGTATGGACTACATAACACTGGCAAGACCTCAGCCACGAAGCATATTCATTTCCAAATGCAGTTCCAGGGTACACGATACCACCGAGACCTTGGCCATAAAGTGTAACCCATAACTACAACTAACTCTAATGCACATAATCAATGCATGAATGCAACATACACATGGCAATCATGGCATCGGTACCACCTTGGCCATGCCATTTTTGTATCACACACACACACATCCAAACACACATCGATCATGGTACTAATACCACCTCGGCCACACCGGATCCCGTCATACATCTCCATACAATTCATATCAAAATTGTAAAATGGCAATGTAGCATATCATAATCGTATTTGAATAATTACAATTAAACTTATGATCCTAAACATGTGAGCAATTAAATGATAATAAACATTTTAGAAATAAACACAGTCCATCCCTCACCTTGTTGATCTCTATTTGTTTTAAGGTTCAAGTAAGGCCATCGGTCAATCTAATCAATTCTGGCTTCGGGGCACGTGTGCGTCACTATCCTAGACACAAAGGGAATCCTACATCAGTATGCGTCAGGAACATCGGGAGGGACCTACACAAGTCACCCCCAAAATGTACAGACACTGTCTCCCAATGATAATAATGTCACCAGAAATAACCACCGAAAATAGGGCATTTCCACCAAAAATATTTGACCTATTTCCGGTGGAGGTAACAAAGAGCATGTAAGGCTCACATGTTCATCAGAAATATGCCATCGAAAACAGACCTAGTGGATTCGATGGGTAGTTTCCGGTGGAGGTTCAGGGCATTCCAACTATTTTGGGGCTTTTCGGCTTAGGCTTGATTGTCAGGATTTGTTTCATTGAGTTTGTATGGGATGTTCCTAGGATCATTCTAAGCCAAGAAAATTCCAATTCCACCAAGCCATTTGGGAGACACGTTGATCGAATGATTGAAACCCTAGTTGGTCTTTTGGCATTACATGTTGCCGGAGCTCAACGGGCTTGGTTCGAGCTCGACAACAACACAGGGAGGGTAGAACACTCATCCTACAACCTTAACATGATTTGTACATCAAGATTCCATCCATACCTAGCCCTACTTAGGTCAAAATGAAGAGAGAGAGTGGGATGGGAGGTTGTACTTACCACTGATAGCGATTCTGACAACAAGGCAGCAGTAGGCACCAAGGTAGGCCTCCAACCTTCTCCTTCTTCCTCTTCTTCTTCCTTCCTCTCCTCTTTCTCTCCTCTCCTACATTGGGCACAAGGGAAATGAGGAAATGAATCCTCATTTCCTAACTTATCACTTAAGTGGGCCTTAGGGTCTGTTTGGTTTGGATGAAATTTAGGGCACGAGGACTCGATCATTTAGATCTATAAAGTGCTCACATCATGAGGAAAGTGTGGAGGATGATTTGGGATCATCTAAAACCATTTACGATGTGAGTGGTGGGAACCACGGGCGTTGAAACCTCGATAGTAGCCTGTCAACCCACCGAAAATAGGCACCAGATCCAGGCCCAGCCTGCTTTCAGTGGCTTGTTTTCGGTGGTCAAGATAGCTTGTTATCTTCACAACTTGTTGTCCCAGGGTTGGTCCCGTATAGGGGGTTACCCTCAAACATGTTCAAGGCCCTTCGGTAATTATAATGCGTGCTACAAATCAGGTGTGGGGAGTCGGGTCACTTACCATCTAGGATTGGAAGGTATGAATCCCCTCCAGTTAGATAGGCATGTAATGCATGAACATGTGGGGTCATCTCTACCCCTTTGGCAATGTGAAGCTGCAAGCCAAAACCTAATTGTACTACTGATCTCTAATCCGAGGCCTATCACAACAGTTCAAATTAGACCGGATTAGGGCACGGGTGTAACATCCCCCCCACCTTACAAGAATTTCATCCTCGAAATTGAACTTACCTGTAAATTCATATAATCAAGGATACTGCTTCATCATTTCATCTTCTCACTCCCAGGATGCTTCCTATTCGGGGTGGTTCATCCATTTCACTTTGACGAAGGAAATGGTGCAATTGTGAAGAACATAGTCCTTCCAGTCCACAATCTTCTCTGGAAACTCTACGTAGGCAAAATCCTCGTCCAACTCACGGGGTATGTAATTCAAGATGTGAGTGGGGTCGGGAATGTACTTCCTTAACATAGAAATATGGAAGACATCATGTGTACCCTCCAACTCTGGTGGTAAAGCTATCCAGTAAGCTACCAGTCCGATCCTCTCCAGTACATCGTACGGTCCCATAAACCTTAGACTAAGCTTTCCCTTCTTGCCGAACCGCATTACCCCTTTAACTGGGGAGATTCGCACGAACACCTTGTCTCCAACACCGAACTCTAGATGCTTCCTCCTAACATCCGCGTTGCTTTTTTGCCTAGACTGAGCTTCCTTGATCCTTTCTCTGATCACATTCACATTCTCACTGGTAGTCTGTATCAAGTCTGGACCTAAAATAGGCCACTCACCAACCTCATCCTAATAGAGTGGAGGTCGGCACTTCCTGCCATACTATGCCTCGAATGGGGACATTTCGATAGTGGCCTGATAACTGTTGTTGTAGGAGAACACAATAAGGAAAATGTGTTCATCCCAACTATAACTCATATCCAAGGCATATGCTCGGAGTAGGTCTTCCAATGTTTGAATAGTCCTTTCCAACCGACCATTGGTCTGAGGGTGAAAGGCTATGCTGAAGTTCAGCTATGTGCCCATAGCCTTCTGCACACATGTCCAGAACTTCGAAGTAAATCTAGGATCTCAATCAGAGATGATACTAGCTGGTACACCATGCTGCCTGATGATGTTGTCGACATACAACTTGACCAACTCGTCCATAGAAAATGTGATCTTGATTGGGATAAAGTAAGCTACCTTAGTCAAGCAGTCCACAACTACCCAAATGGCATCCATGCCCTTTTGTGTACGGGGTAGTCCTGTGATGAAGTCCATGGTAATATTTTCCCATTTCCACTCCGGAATAGGTAGGGACTGTAATAACCCATGAGGCCTCTGTCTCTCAGCCTTGACCTACTGCCATGTGAGGGATCTAGACGCATACGTGGCCACATCATTCTTCATTCCTTTCCACTAGTAGGAGCCTTTGAGGTCCTTGTACATTTTAGTGCTGCTGGGGTGAATGGAGTATGGAGAGCTATGTGCCTCTCTCAAAACTATATCTCTCAAATCACCATCACTGGGCACACATAACCTCCCTTTGAACTTGAGAACCCCGCTTTCAGTCACAGAGAAATCTGGGTCCTTTTGGGTTCCTTCCTGGTACTCTGTTAGTAACTTCTGCAACTCTGCATTAGTAACCTGAGCTGCAGTGATTCTATCCACCAGACTAGGTTGCACCACCAATGTCGATAGTGACAAAGTGATACCCTCTACTAATAGTTCCATGTCAAGCTTCCTTGCCTCCTCTATGAGATGCTCATTGGTGATCAGTGATGCAAGAGTCAGTGACTGGGATTTCTAACTAAGTGCATTAGCTACCATATTGGTTTTCCTGGGTGATAGTGGATAGTACAATCATAATCCTTCATCAACTCCAACCAATGCCTCTGTCTCATGTTGAGCTCTTTTTGGGTGAAGAAGTATTTGAGGCTCTTATGGTCACTAAGGATCTCACTCTTCTCACCATACAGGTAGTATCTCCAGATTTTCAGTGCAAAAATCATAGCTACCAACTCCAAATCATAGGTGGGGTAGTTCTTCTCATAATCCTTCAATGGAAGAGATGCATAAGCAATGACTTTCCCATGCTACATCAATACACAACCCAATCCCATCTTTGAGGCATCACTATACACAACCATACTACTTGTACCGGGCAGAATAGTCAAAAGTGGAGCTGAAACCAACCTTTGCTTTAGCTCCTTGAAGCCCTTCTCACAAACATCAGACCACTCAAATTTTACACCCTTTCGTGTGAGTCGGGTCATCGGAGTAGCAATGCGAGAGAAGTTCTTGATAAACCTCCTGAAGTATCCGACCAATCCTAGAAAACTACGTACGTCTGTTACACTCTTGGGAGTCTCTCAATCTAGAATTGCCTTCACCTTGCCTGGGTCTACCTCTATACCCTTGTCTAAAACAATGTGGCCTAGGAATGCCACCTGTGACAAGCAAAACTCGCACTTTCTGAATTTGGCATAGAGTTGCTTCTCCCTCAGCCATTGTAGTACTAACCTCAGGTGAATGACATGTTCCTCCGCACTCCTAGAGTAGACCAAAATGTCATCAATGAATACAATCACAACCTTGTCTAAGACATCCTGGAATACCCGGTTCATCAAATCCATAAATACAGCTAGTGTATTGGTCAATCTGAATGACATCACCAAGAATTCATAATGTCCATAGCTTGATCTAAAGACTGTCTTACTGACATCACTATCCTTGATCTTGAGTTGGTGGTAGCCCGATCTGAGGTCGATTTTGGAGAACACCTTGGCACCCTACAACTAATCAAATAAATCATCTATCCTTGGCAAAGGATACCGGTTCTTAATGGTTAGCTTATTAAGCTCCCGATAATCAATGCACAATCTCATACTTTCGTCTTTCTTCTTGACGAATAATATCGGTGCTCCCCATGGAGACACACTAGGTCTAATGAATCCCTTCTTTAGAAGGTCTTGAAGTTGCACTTGCAATTCCTTCAACTCTATGGAGGCCATGCTGTAAGGGGCCTTTGACACTGGTGCTGAGTTGGGGAGTAGGTCTATAGCAAATTCTATCCCTCGGTCTGGTGGCAAACCTGTCAAGTCATCAGGGAATACATCGTGAAATTCCCTCACCACAGGCTTAGTCAATGGCCTAATCTCTATCTCAGTATCCATCACAGATGCTAAGTAGCCTTGACATTCCTTATCCAGTAGCTTCTTCATCTGGAGTACGGATATGATAACTTTCTTAGGTTTCTTGGGCTTATCCCCTTGGAACAAAAACTCATCATCATCACAAGGTCTAAAAATGATAGCCTTCTCTGCACATAGCACACTGCCTTTGTATGTGGACAACCAGCTCATTCCTAAAATCATATCGAAGTCGGTCACATCCAACTTGATCAAGTGAGCATTCAACTCATAATCACCTATGGTCACTGGGCAAGGCTCATAAACATAGTTCAAGGCTCATAAACATAGTTTAAATCCACTACACTTCCTGTAGGGGAGCTCACAACCAAACATTGAGTCAGTCCCTTGGGTGGAATTCTCAACTTCTTTGCAAATGCCAGTGACATGAATGAATGCGAGGCTCCTGAGTCAAATAACACATGTGCAGGCAATAATGATATCAATAATGTACCTGTCACTACACCAGGTGTAGCCTCAGCATCTTCTGCAATCATAGCAGACACTCTGCCCTGTGGTCTCTGACCCTGTAGGGGCTTAGGTGGTATAGTGTATGGTGCATCACCTGGCCTTCGGTGGGGGCATGTCCTTGCCATGTGGCCTAGCTGATCACAATGAAAGCATCTCGGCCTTGATCCTAAAGACTGAGATACAGCACTAGACCGGGAGGGCTGGGAAGTCTGACTAGCATTAGGCCTCCTGAACTGCACTGAAGTGGAGTTGCCATAGGGCACTCGGAAAGGTTTGCTAGCTCCCCCAGAATCAGTAGATCCAATTAGCCTCTTTCCCGTTCCTTGCTGAGACGTGTAGTTATCCCTATGCCGATCTTCAATAGACTTGGCCACTTGGACCACCTCAGCATAGGTTTGCAATTTCAACCCCACAATGGTTGACCTAATACCTGGCCTCAACCCTTTCTTAAACTTCTTCACCTTGGCTCTATCACCACTAAGATGCTCAGGAGCAAAATGGAATAGCTCCTCGAAGGATTACTGATACTCGAGCACAGACCTAGAACCTTGAACCAAGTGAGAGAACTCACTCTCTCTCCTATCCCATAAGCTTTCCAAGAAATAGTTCTCAAATAAGGCCCCTTTGAAATCTGCCCAAGTGGGGTTCGGGTTACTAGCCCTCAGAATAGGCTCGGTGGCACTCCACTAATCATCCGCTTCATTCTGTAACTGATAGCCCGCACACAAAATTTTCTGCTCATCAGTGCAGCCCATCAGTCTAAAAACCTTCTCCATTTCACCAATCCATCTTGATGGATACAACGGGTCTTGGGCCACCTTTGAGAAGCATGGGGGCCTAAGCCATTGAAACTTTTGCATCATTTTTGTCAAGTCCGTCCAGCCCTCTACATGGGCTTGGGCTTGTTCTAGCATTGGATCTTGAACATGCCCATGCACTTGTGTCCCACCAGATGTTTGAAGGGTAGCTAATCTAGCGGGTATTGGAACAGGAGCCGATGGAGTAGGAGGTGCAGGCAGTGCATTATGGGCTTCCATTGCCGCTTGGATCCTATCATTGATCCCGACCATAAATTGGTTTTGCCTTTCTTCCACTTCCCGCATCATGTTATTCATGATGGATGCCACATCCTAGGCTGTAAGTACAGGTGGAGCCAGAGGTGCATTGCAAGGTCTACCCCGATTCCATTTAGGGGAAATGGGAGGTGACAGGAGTGATTGGGATAGGGATCTGGTGTTCTGATGTGACATAACTCCTGTAAAGGAATCCGATTATTGCACATGCTTAACCAGGTTTCATGTAACTGGAACACATACATGCATAGTGGGTCCCACACGTATATGATAGTCAAAATTTGGGTTAGGGCATGCAAAAATGGGTCCACACCTATTCAGATCCGATCGCACATGTGTCCTAAAGGGGTACCCCATTAAGGTAACCATATAAAATCTTAGATTTGAAAAATAAAAATGATTTATTTTCCAAAAATTCCACCAGAAATAGGGGGTCATATCACCGAAAATATGGTTCAATTCACCAAAAATATCAGTGTTATTTCTGGTGAACTAAACAGAGAGCTCAATTGGACTTTTTATTTCACTGGAAACAAACATCGGATTCATGCCCAGTGCTTTCAGTGGGCTATTTTCGGTGGATTCAACACGTTTATATATAGGCTCGAGTCTTGGTTCTTTTACACAAAACCCTATTTACTCTTATGTAAAAGGTGTGGAAATGGCCAAGAAGTATTTTGCTACCCATTCCCTATTTTTTATTTCACTGGAAACAAACACCGGATTCATGCCCAGTGCTTTCGGTGGGTTGTTTCCGGTGGATTCAACACGTTTATATATAGGCTCGAGTCTTGGTTCTTTTACACAAAACCCTATTTACTCTTGTGGAAAAGGTGTGGAAATGGCCAAGAAGTATTTTGCTATCCATTCCCTACCTTCCTCTTGCTATTTCACGATCGATCGGTGCCGCATTCGCATCCAATGTACGTTTCTCCTCTCGATAACCTAGTTTTGTGATTTTCTTCTCTGTGAGTTTGCATTCAGCCATTTGACTAGGTTTTCCATTCCAAAACCTTAGGAATCATCTTGCAACGATGTCTGGACACCATGTATGTACCTGACGTGCTCTTATACAAGAGGAGCAAGACATCGCCGATCGGTTCAACCCAATCCTGTTCCGCTCTATGGTTAAGTGAGACTATTGGGAATTCTTTGAGCACTGCAACGTAGACCTGGGAGAATATGTGAGGACCAACGACTTCCGTACGTTCCATATTTGTTAATGGTTTGAGGAGATCGAGTGGTATGGCATCCTGAAACCCAACAAATACTACTACCCCACATTGGTCAGGCTATTCTACTCCAGCATGGAATGCGTGAACCAGGGTACCGAAGAGATGCGAATCACCTCTTATGTAAAGGGGGTGGAAATCTCCTTTGACATGGGCCAGCTTACCAATATTTTGATGATCAGCAATGTAGGTGATCTAGTGTACTGCCCACCTCAGACTCCAGCCTATAACTTCTAGAGTCCTGATACCCTTTAAGAGGTAGACAATATGCTGATCAAGGAGGCCAGTGGATGGGATCCCATAGTCAACTACCTTACCACTCCAAAGATTGTCTGTTGGGTAGTCCAACTAAACATCCTCCCCACTTGTGGGCACTACGATGAGGTATCCGTATTCCATGCCTATGTGACTTACTACGTATATATTGGGGTGCAGATACGTCTTCCTTACCTCCTAATGTGGACCATGGTAATTCGGTCCGAGGGGCAAGATCGCTGAGTTGGGAACCTATGCTATGGGAGGAAATTGACTGACATCTTCTGTTTCTTTGGGGTGGACTTGGAGGGTGAGAACCCTTGGGTGAAGAGGTCACAGACCTTAACCAAGATTCTCTGAGGAAGATGACCATAGACCTACGGGAGGTGACTCCTATTCTTGGAGAGGGTCAGCAGCCTATGGAGGTAGAGGGTGGTGGTGCCGGTGATGTTGGTGGTGCAGGAGGAGAAGCTGCTGGGGTTGGTGGGGTTTCACCACCTGACCCCCAGGCTATAGGTTCTATGGTGGCTTTTACATATCAGAGTACTAGGGGTGCGAGGGCTTACAGTCTCAATGATGTTATGGCCCGTCTGGATACCACTATATCACTGATGAGGAGCATAGATGGCCGCCTCGAGAGCATGGACAGGACTTATTATCTTATAGACAATAGAGTGGCCTCCCTAGAGGCACAAATGTAAGCGATGGTCTTCCATCTTGGTATTCTGATGCCTCCTCCAGAAACACATGGTCCGAACCAGGCTCAGGGCCAAGGACAGAACCAGCAGTAGCAGCAAGAGTAATGGTATATTTGCCACTGTAGTTTTTCTGGGATTTTCCTTTTTATGTTTTATTTGAGTTTAAAATTTTTGGATTAGTTGAACTTTTACATTCTATCATTTGCTTCAGTTGTTTTATTTCTTAGACTTAGGCTAGTTAGGATTTCCTGCTTTCTATACTTTAATTTTCTTATGAAAGTGTAAGCTGTGTATTCAAATTCTCTATTATAATGAAACGGCTTTAACACCTATACTTGTCTCCTAATTGTGAAAATTTCTATTATTGTTATCTTGAGATTTTTATTTAATCATAATTTTCCCAGAATGATGGTTTGGTTGAGATTGGGAGTTAAGGCAGAGCATCGCGATCTGATACCATAGCTGTCATACCCCACTCCCAGTAGACCTAACTTACCATTAAGAATACCGATGGTGTGAGTAAGACACGTACCTGTCTTACCAACCTACCAGGATCTCTGATAGCAGTACCTTAACATTTTCACAATCTTACATCACAAACCAATATAGGCAATAGAATCAGAGTATAGTAGCGGAATCATAAATAAAATGGTAAAAACATCTAATGATAATATAATAGCGATAACCAAGTTATTCTGTTACATTCATCCATGACGTATAATATAATCTCAAAAACAATATAAAATCCACAGTTATATCCAAAAGTATCAAAATATGATGTACAATCTCACGGTGCGGGGTAAGCATAGTGGTTGCAAGCACAGTCCTGATCGTGCTCCCCCACTTCTGGCATCCACTAGTCGCTCACACCATACTCTGACTTCGAAGATAATGGGTCACCCACCATCGGCACCACAGTACCTGCATCATCATCTAAAAAGGGGTGTATACGTGGGGTGAGCTATCCAACTCACTCAGTGAGGGGTGGGGTCAAGTACATCCAAGCAAGACAATAGCAGTAATAATTTATGATGCATAATTATCAAAATTAAACACATAGTCCATGATACTCGTGATGCAGTTCATTTATTTATTATCCACCTAACAACACAAACTAAGTCTGGTGAATGCTACTATGGCGCATTAGGCTATGTCCTTCGTCTCGGAACCGCCATCGACTACGCAAGGATACAAACCCTAGCCATGAGTAGAAGCCTACCAATCTCCGTATGCATCCATGGGAGACCCAGCAAAACCTTAATAACCCCCTCCTGGTAGTAACGGCATCGGTGACACATCGGCTATGTTGGATAGGTTCCCACCTCCGACAACAATCACATCATACCACGGGAGTAGCACTTCAGAAAGGCACATCAAGCATACCACAATGGATTATCCAACACTTCAACCCCTATTGGCAAGGGTGCATAGCATAGAGAGTGGTACCGAACCATGTATGTACTACATGCCTTCATAATCATACAGTTAGTATGGATTACACGATACCGGAGAGACCTCGGCCACAAAGTGTAATCCATCTCCAAATACAGTCCTAGGGTACACGATACCAATGAGACATTGGCCACAAAGTGTAACCCACAATCGTTTACCTAATCTAGCATGTAAATAATAGCTGAGTATGGACTATACAACACCGGAAAGACCTCAGCCACGAAGTGTATCCATTTCCAAATGCAGTTTCGAGGTACACGATACCAGTGAGCCCTTGGCCACAAAGTGTAACCCATAACTAAAACTAACTCTAATGCACATAATCAATGCATGAATGCAACATACACATGGAAATCATGGTACCGGTACCACCTCGGCCATGTCGTATTCCATCTCTCACACACACACACATCCAAACACACAGTAATCATGGTATCGGTACCACCTCGACCACACCGGATCCTGTCATACATCTCCATACAATTCATATTAAAATCGTAAAATGACAATGTATCATATCATAATCGTATTTGAATAATTACAATTAAATATATAATCCTAAACATGTGAGAAATTTAATGATAATAAACATTTTAGAAATAAACACTGTCCATCCCTCACCCTGTTGATCTCTGTTTGTTTTAGGGTTCAAGTAAGGCCACCGATCAATCCAATCAATTTTGGCTTCGGGGCATATGTTCGTCACTATCCTAGACGTAAAGGGAATCATACATCAATATGAGTCAGGAACATCGAGAGGGACCTACACAAGTCACCCCCAAAACAACCACAGAAAATAGGGCATTTCCACCAGAAATATCAGACTTATTTTCGGTGGAGGTAACAAAGAGCATGTAAGGCTCACATGTTCATCGGAAATATGCCATTGGAAACAGACCTAGTGGATCTAGTGGGCTGTTTCGGATGGAGGTTGAGGGCATTCCAACTATTTTGGGGCTTTCTGACTTGGGCCTGATTGCCAGGATTTATTCGGTGGTGTTTGTAGGGGATGTTCCTAGCATCATTCTAAGCCAAGAAAATTTCAATTCCACTAAGCCGTTTGCTAGATACATCGATCGAACGATCAAAATCCTAGTTGATCTTTTGACATTACATGTTGTCGGAGCTCATCGGGCTTGGTTCAAGCTCGACAACAACACCAGGATGGTAGAACATTCATCCTACAACCTTAACATGGTTTATACATCAAGTTTCCATCCATATGTAGTCCTACTTAGGTTGAAATGAAGAGAGAGAGTGATATAGGAGGTTGTACTTACCTCCGGCAGCTATTCTAGCAACAAGGCGGCAGCTGGCACAAAGGTATGCCTCCAACCTTCTCCTTCTTCCCCTTCTTCTTCCTTACTCTCCTCTTTCTCTCCTCTCCTATGTTGGGCACAAGGGAAATGACGAAATAAATCCTCATTTCCCAACTTATAACTTAAGTGGGCCTTAGGGTCTGTTTGGTTTGGACCTCTTTTGAACCAATAGGGTTAAAATGAAATTCGGGGCACGAGGACCCAATCCTTTAGATCCATAAAGTGCTCACATCATGAGGAAGGTGTGGAGGATGATTTGGGATTATCTGGAACCATTTATGATCCAAGTGGTGGGAACCACAAGCATTGAAACCTTAGTGGCCTGTTAACCCATTGGAAATAGGCACTGGATCTAGGCCCAGGCTGCTTCTAGCGGATTGTTTCTGTGGTCAAGACAACTTGCTTTCTTGACAACTTACTATCCCAGGGTTGGTCCTGCACCAGTGGTTGCCCTTGGACATGCTCAAGGTCTTTCGGCAATTATAATGCGTGCCAGAAATCAAGTGTGGGGAGTCGGGTCACTTACCGTCTGGGATCAGAAGGTATGAATCCCCTCCGGTTAGATAGGCACACAATGCACAAACATGTGGGTTGGTCCCGCACCAGTGGTTGCCCTTGGACATGCTCAAGGTCTTTCAGCAATTATAATGCGTGCCAGAAATCAAGTGTGGGGAGTCGGGTCACTTACCGTCTGGGATCAGAAGGTATGAATCCCCTCCGGTTAGATAGGCACGCAATGCACAAACATGTGGGGTCATCTCTACCCCTTTGGCAATACGAAGCTATGAGCCAAAACCTAATTGTACTTCTGATCTCCAATCCGAGGCCTGTCAAAACAGTTCAAATTAGACCGAATTAGGGCACGGGTGTAACAATCTCTACCTCTTCATTCCCTAAATAAGAGAGTCAACCAAGGGGAGTAGGGTACACCATTCTTCTTTAGTTTTTCTCCTTTTCTCTTGGTGTTTTCTCCTCTAGTTCTTTGTTTTAGGTTTTGATTTAAGCACTTGTGTAATATTTTTTTTTAATGAATGCAACCATTTTGTTTTTGATTCAGTCATTTATTTTATTGTTTATGGTATTGAAGTTGTAATTTTCAATTTCTAGTTCTAAGATTAGTTTCAGGTGACAAGAACAAGTTGTGGAACATCTCTTTCAAGTTTAGCTTTTCTCTTCTAGATTTTTCTTCTCTAGGCATAGCAATTTCAGATTTGGTTCATTCCAAATCTAGTTTTTAGGGCTGGTAGTATCTCAAATCAATCAAGTTATTTTAATTCAAGGATCCAAGTATTGAAGTTCAAGTAGGTAGGCTTCTTCATAAGTCTTCTTACCCCCCTCACATTCCCTCTTCTTGTAACCTATTCATTCTTTGTTTAGGATTTAAATTTCAGTTCTTTGATGCTTTCCATTTCCTCCAAAGTCCTTGCCTAGATGCATCTGTTGGCTTTGCCCCTCTCTAGCCATGGAACCATTCTTTTATTGCCTTTACTTTCAGTTACTTACTTTGAGTCATTTACTTTCAATCATTTACTTTGCCTCCCTTCCCCTTAAGCTAAGTAGAGCAACCCTTGTAAGAGTAACTCTCTGGTCAAGTAGGGAAGCTCATATTATTTATGGTGCATCCCTAGGGCTAAGTAGAGAAACCTATTTATGTGCTTCTCTCTGGCTTTGTCCCCTTTATTTATACTTTTCAGCACTTTTTATTTCAGTACTTTTACATTCAGTTATTTGCTTTTTAATTGCGTGGTTTGAGCGTTTACATTACTAGATGACGAATGGTTAGGTCGTTCAATTTTATTATACTTTCAATTCCAATTTATCTAGATGTGTTGGTTAGGATGCTTTTAGATGCATTTATGTTAGGATGGTAGTTAGAAGCAGATCACCATAATCAATCATTACACTTTCCCATTACTAAAAGAAGGTAAAAATAAAGTGGCTACTCTCCTTGTGTTTGACCCATTAGCTACACTAATTTGTACACTTGCGGTTACTTTCAAATCTCAAACACTAGGCTCGACATAATCGGTTGGAGAGATACTATCCAACTAGCCTGCCTATCCTGGGGACAAAATGCCCAGAATTGAAGATTTTCCTCTGTGGGCCCGACCAATTGAAAGGGGTTTTCCAACCACTTTTTACCATGAGTAGGAAAGTGTTTGGAAGTAATTATGCAAGTGAGATCATATCAAAATACATTTTATATTTTAAGTTATTAAATTTTAAATAATTAGGAAAGAAAATAGGAATTTTGTAAAAAATTTCACAGCCAAACTGACCCTAATCTATTTAGCCTATAAATAGGAGGAGAAGGAGATTTATTTCTCTCGTATCATTGCTATAAACAAAAATGAAATGGGAAAGGAGAACAATGGAGAGGAAAAAGAGAAAGAAGAAGAGAAAAGAAGAAGGAGAAGAATAGGAGAGGAAGTGGTGTACAACAGTCTTTCTTATTGCTGTATACTCACTTGGCTTCTGATGTTCAGCCATGGAAGCTGCAAAAGGTCACTGAAAGCAAGTGGGTTGTACTCTCCACTTCAATAAGGTACTGATTTGGGTCTTGATTCAGCTAACATTTGGAGAGAATGGATGATCTAGCTGTATGCATGCATCAAGAGAGTACAAAAGGTTAGAAATCTGAACTTTAACTTGTAAATTTCAGCTAGGGTAACAATCGGTTGGTATAGCGACATGGTAAATATGAAATCTAAGGTGGAAAATTGTTTGTGGAAGCTAAAATAGCTCTCTACAACTGAATCCCAAAATTTTGGACCCAATTGGAAATCATTTGGCTAGGGATTGTTCCAAGTGACCCAAACTCATGGGGCTTTTTCTAACTTCAGGAAACTAAGATGTAATTGAAGATGGGAAACACTCATACAAGGTGGGAAATTGGTATGCATAGTGTTAATTTCACCTGGAACAGAAAATGCCCAATTTTCTTCTATGAGAAGCAAAATCTGGAATTAGATAGGTTGAAGTTGATATAAAGCATGGAAATTTAATTGAGTAGGGAGAATAGTTTTGTTGATATAATTAATTAGTGTAAACATGTTTTTAGAAGTATAATTTGTTAAAATAATTCTTTCGTCAAGATTGGCCTGCAGAACTATAGAAAAATCAATTCGACCAGTCCAATCGGCTGGCGAGTTCCAAGCTGACAGGCCTGCCTGTAAAAGCCTGACAGAATGGAATTCTTGAGTTCTTTGGTTTGTAATTGATCAAACCTGACAAGAAGTGTTCCAAGTTAATTAAAATTAAGAACAAGTTATAACCAAGAAGTTTGACTTGGTCAAAGAGAAGAAAAGGGCAGCAAAGAAGAGAGAGAAAATAAGGAGGAAAATGACCAATTTACCCCTATTACACCAATGCAAGTAATTTTTTGTAGTAAAAATCATCTTAGCATATCCAAGGATTTGGGAACTTATAGGATCAGCCCAGTAACCCAAAGATGAGCCAAATGGTTGTGTGTGTTGGATGGATGCACACTTAACTGAATAGGATGAATTCAATTATGGCTGAACCTGAACACAAATTCTAATAAGTTTAGGGAGATTATTTTAGGGTTGCATTGATAATTTACCCATATGTATATATGTACCTTGTTGATTAGGAATCTTACGACCACATTGTTGAGGATATGAGAAGCTAGGACTCTGGTGATGGATTTCAAATATGAAATCTCAGGTGAGGGGTCTTCTGGGTTTTACTGTGTTTTGCGTGCTATGCTGTATTTTATTGTTTATTATTATAATTTATTATGCTTTGTTGTGGTTGCTTGTATTTCCATATTTTCTTGCTTAATTTATTGTGGTAATGCATATGTGTTGGATAAAAATGTTTAAAAATATGATGTTGAAGCATGTGCTACTGAAAGAATTGATACTGTGATTTATGAATGTATGGTTTGATTTGTTGAGTGATGTTGAGTGTAATATTGAAGGTCTGTGGCACGGTGTGGCCGAGGGGCATTTTTGGTACCGTGGGCTTAGAGGTCAGTCTGACATCTGGGATCATAGATGTGTGTTGTGCATGGTGATGGTTGTAATATTGACGGTCTATGGCACAGTGTGGCCGAGGTGCATTTCCGGTACCATGGGCTCAGAGGTTAGTCTTACTACTTGAACCATATGTGTGGGTGTGTGTTTGTGGAGGTAGGTGTAATATTGATGGTCTGTGGCACGGTGTGGCCGAAGTGCGCTTCAAGTTCCTTGGGCTCAGAGGTCAATCTTACAACTATAGTCACAAATACATATTGGACAACTCTTGCATGTAGTTTGCATATGGTTAAGCACATAACCCCAATGCTATAACCCCTTGCTAATAGGGGGTAAGGTATTGGCTAAACCCACTCAGTGGTATGTCGTGTAGGACTACTATGCTCAGATATGATGTACTGTATCCTGAGAGGGCACAGCATGGTATGGTGTAGTATATGCATGGGTGTTGAACACATAGGGGACCGAGGCTCTGACCGGGACCATAGTGTCAGGGTTACTAATTAGGGGTTAGCCGAGGGACCGAGGCTCTGACCGGGACTGGCTGGCTCCTACCTGCAATGAACTTGTATTCCTGAGGCCTAACATACAGGGTAGGGAATGCCACCTACGTTGCTTATAGCACTTAGCCTATAGGATGAGACTTAGTAATTAGAGTGGAATTAGATTAATATATGAACTATGTGGATGTTGCATTATGAGTTGATTGTTATGAATTTGAAATATGGTGTGATAAATAAGTTAAGGATATGTAATATGAGATATTGTATGGGTTATTGATGTAGACATGTGATGCAGTATGTTGAGATTATTTATGATTGTGATTCTTGTATGCTTATGTGATTGTAGACATTAAATGAAATGCTTGAAGTATGTATTATTTATAATTTCTGCACCTGTGCTCAGCCCCCATCCTCACTCCTCCATAGGTTTTGAAGTTGAAGCAAAGAAGATCAGGGGATTGGTTGCAGATGAAATCATGGACAGGGAGTATTATAGAGAAGGCCTTTGTACTTTGTGTTTTATATTATAAATTAAGTGTAAGTGGTATTATGAATTTTGTTGTAACCTGTGGATGTAATAAATGGGCCTGTAATATTATAAAGTTACCATTGTAGCTTATCACTGCATGGATATCATGACCTTTATTGAATTCTTTATATACTCTAATTTTATAGTTGAGTTTGTGGGTTTGGTTATTACCTGTATCTAGATCCTGGGTATTGCTTGGCAGACAGGATTGGAAATTCTAGTGCTTCATTCCTATGCCATAGGGAGGGCAGGGTGTGACATGGTTGGTGGTAGCAGAGCGAGATGCTCCATGGTAACCTAACCCAACTAGGAGAATTAGGTATGTGGTGATCAATAGGTAAATTAATAAAAACCACTAAATAAAATACAAAGGTGGGAGAGATAAAAGAGATAGAAGCACTTACAGTTTAATAAAACTTCACTACATATAGTATTTAAGAAATTACATACGTTTGTGAACTATACTATATACAACCCTTATAGGAGAGATAGAAAGAAAAGAAGAGAAACCCTGAAGTACAAAATGGTGTGAAACATTTGAATCCCATAGAAACATAAGTACAGCCTAGAAATCTAAAATAACTGAACTAGGCTAGTCCTATACACAAAATGTGAAAAAAAAGACAAGTAAGGTAGTGAAGGAGAGCCAATAAAGACAGGTGAGCTCTATCATCGGGATTGCCGTTGGGGACTAGAAGAAATGAAGCCCGCAGAGGTCAAGCTTGATAGTGAGGAGGTCAGAAGTTTGGTGGAAGATTGAAGCACTCTTTCAAACCCTCAAAAGCTAATTCCATGAATCCAACTCTAGTAGACAGTGAGCCAATATGAGACTCCAGATCATCCAAGAGAGTAGCAATATGAGCAAAGCCTTTATCCACATGCTCTAGTACTACTTGTAGGCTCAAGAATCTAGAACAAAGACAAATAGGAAAATTATCCGGAAGAGAGATAGTGAAAAGCATAAGAAGAGATACAAGTAAGACTATAGAAAGGAATTAAGTTGATGTTGGGTAAAGAATGAAAGAAAACTAGATAATGTACAAGAGTTACCTCTAATGAAGTAGTGGGATGAAATAGATCAAGAGCTGTCTCAAAAGAAGTCTAAGTATGGAAGGAGGTGTGACAAGCCTAACGAGCCTCCTCTGTGGTTGGAATGGTGCCATGAGTACTACCCTCAGGATTAGGTACAGGTGGGATACCCAAATTTGCGAGATCCTCTTCAGTGAGATTTACATTAACATCACTAATATTGAAGTCACAAAAAGGGTTCGCATGCTCTACCTCCTCCTCCTCTCTAAACTATACATCTTCCTCATGATGTTGTCCCTCTGCTTGGTATCGTCTCCCTCATGATGTTCCTCCTCATCCCTGTGTGTATTCTCTTCATTCTCATCCCCATCTCGAGGCGCATTCTCATCATGTCCATCAAAGTTTTCCTTAGCTGCAGATGCTTCCAGATCACTACCCACATACTCATGGAGACTCATTTTCACTAGGATGGCATGGCCAAAAGGAATGGCACAGGTATTCATCTTTTCCTCACCCTCTAAGTTAATACTCATGTGCCTAAAGACCTTGGTAAGTACCTTACCATAGAAAAGATAACCATCTGTTGGACGAAAGGCATGAGTTATCATTAGCATCATTATTATGTAGGGCAAGTTGATCCTCTCCCCATTGTACAATCAGAAAGCAGTAGTTGCTTGCATCAGAGAGACTTGGCTGAAATGGCTATGAATTGGGATAAGGTTGTATTGTACAATCCTACACAATACTTTAGGAGTGGACCTCCAATTTGCAAATTCAGCCCAATTTGCCCTACCACCTTCAGTGATATTAGCCCTCAAAAATGCCATCTATGTACTCTTGAAAAATCCCTTGGAAGAAGTCTGAGGTGGGCAAAAGATCTTGGTACCTTTGGATGAAACACCGATTATTTGCCCGAACTTGGTTGAGGTGAGAGCAATGTTGCGACCACATACCTGACTTTTTACCCTAAACTCCCCAGTATGGAGATGCTTGCCAGTAAGGCTACAAAAGAAAGTGCATACCAACCAGTAAACTTCCTCCTCCACATTTAACATCGCTTCCCACCTAAAGCCGCAAACCTCTCTTGCACCCAAAAATATTGAAGGTCATATACTCTTATTGGACGCTCTACAATGGTTGCCTTAGAGCTGAATAGACCCCAATTGTTTTGATTCACAACAGTTCTAAACCAATAGGGGTCGAAGTTCTCCTCTTCTGCCATATGAAATTGAGATGGAGAGAAAGTGATTCTACTTCCAAATGCGGTAGAGAAACCACAAGAAGAACCCTACAACATGAAAGATATATTTTCAGGTAAGAAAAGAAAGTAATGGATACTTGAAACCTTAGGCAAGACCAAACACTTTAGTACGACAAGAAAAATTTGTAAAGAACTATAACAGGTCAATAAAACTTCTCTAAAAGAAATGTAGGCAAGGAAGAGGTTGATTACCATACTAGAGAATAGAAAATGCATGCAACAAATAAATAAGCCCTATGTACAACAGAGAACTCATGGACAACAAGAAATTTCATAGAACAGTTTTAGGTTTACAAAATATTCTCAAAAAGAAATGTAGAACTTAGAATCGATTACCACATTAGGAATATGAGACAACAATGAATAATAATTTCCATATAAAGGAAACTAGAGACAATGAAAGAAATTTGAGGGAGAAAAGAAGAGAATTTCAGCAAAAGAAAAGAGAAAGTAAGAACATGAAAACCTAGGTCAGAAATCGCTTTTCACAAATGGAATCAGTAAAATAAGTGAGAATTCAGAATACTTGAGTGGATATAATGCAAGAGAATGGTAAGAAATGATGGGATACAGCTTAGACTGAAGTTTGGAGGCAGACCAGTGAGTATAGAAGAAGAAATGGGAGTTTTAAGAGTGTTTAAAACGCTCTCGGGTTCAGTTTAAGAAGCCTGAGAAATCTGTCGAACCGGCCGGCCTGTTGGGAAATTTCTCCCGCCGGTTGTCTCCCTCCAGTTTGGCTAAAATGGTGTGATTAAATCTAATTTTTCAGGACTTTTTATACAAGGTTTAAAGGGATATTTAATGCTCAAAAAAGGCTATTACAAGTCAAGGTTTTGTAACTCAAGGAAGAGGATATGTATGAGTATACTTGAGCTGACATGAATATGGAATTTATAAATAACTCATGCAATGAGCTATACTGGAAGATTAGATTGCTTTAGAAAAAAAATTCAAATTTGAGTGGAAATTTTTTCATAAGTTGGAAGCATATCACCTAATATAGAATTTGGAGAAATGATCAGGAATAAAATGCAATATATTTTATGAAGGTATTGAGAAATGATTATGCAAATAGATGGTGATAAAATCCTGAAAAGAAGGATTTGAAGTAGAGGATGTTGACAAGTAAGAGTTTATTTGGCTAACTTATATTGACTTTATATATATGGAAGATCAGAAATGATAGAAGAAGTAAATCATCCATTCATTGAGGTCATTGGGACTTTGGAATTGAGAAATTGGAAAAAAAAAATAACAAGAATTATCATTTTGATGAAATAATCTAAAGAAAGAAGAAAATTATAATGATGACCAAGGAAGATAAAGGAAGATATGAGATGGATGATAATTGGTCATAAATTTAATGAAGGTGATTTGATCTTAATATGATCATACAGGCATATGAATCGAATTAACTCATTAATATACTATCCGCAAATAAATGTGAGGATGAATCAAGAATGAATGAACGATAAATGAAAATGAGGTAGAAAAGATCAATTGTAGTTAGAGAATAGTTACCTCATGAATTTCGAAGATGAAATTTTTGTAAGGAGGGGGGAAACTGTAACACCCTGATTTCATAACCACCAGTCCTAGAGATGGAATTTTATAAAGAGGGGTATTTGGTGGAAAGAAATTATAAATTAATGGAGTAGCTAAGAGAAAATGAATTGGGAATTTAAATGAAGGTTTTGAAGGGGCTTGGGAGTGCCCATAATGGTAAAAAAGGTCCCATATAAGGTGAGTAAAACTAGGGCAAAAGTTGGACAGCAAAGGCTAGACTCAGCATAACTGGTTGGAGAGGTAGTCTAACTGGCCTGCCTATCCTGGGGACAGAATGCCCAGAATTGAAGATATTCCTCTAGGCCCCACAAATTGAAAGGGGTTTTCCACCAACTTTTTACATGATTATGGAAGTGTTTGGAAGTAATTATGCAGGTGGGACCATATCAAAATACATTTTATATTTTAAGTTATTAAATTCTAAATAATTAGGAAAGAAAATAGGAATTTTGTAAAAAATTTCACAACCAAACTGACCCTAATCTATTTAGTCTATAAATAGGAGGAGAAGGAGAGTTATTTCTCTCATCTCATTGTTGTGAACAAAAACAAAATGGGAAAGGAGAAAAATGGAGAGGAAAAAGAGAAAGAAGAAGGAAGAAGAATAAGAGAGGAAGTAATGTACAACAGTCTTTCTTGCTGCTGTATACTCACTTGGGTTCTGTTGTTCAGCCATGGAAGCTGCAAAAGGTGAGTGAAAGCAAGTGGGTTGTACTCTCCACTTCAAGAAGGTACTGATTTGGGTCTTGATTCAGCTGAAATTTGGAGAGAATGGATGATCTAGCTGTATGCATGCATCAAGAGAATACAAAAGGTTAGAAATCTGAACTTTAACTTGTAAATTTCAGCTAGGGTAACAATCGGTTGGTATAGGGACATGGTAAAGATGAAATCTAAGGTGGGAAATTGTTAGTGGAAGCTAAAATATCTCTCTACAATTGAATCCTCAAATTTTGGATCCAATTGGAAATCATTTGGCTAGGGGTTGTTCCAAGTGACCCAAACTCATGGGGCTTTTTCTAACTTCAGGAAACTAAGATGTAATTGAAGATGGGAAACACTCATGCAAGGTGGGAAATTGGTATGCATAGTGTGAATTTCACCTGGAACAGAAAATGCCCAATTTTCTTGTCTGAGAAGTAAAATCTGGAATTAGATAGGTTGAATTTGATAGGAAGCATGGAAATTTAATTGAGTAGGGAGAATAGTTTTGTTGATATAATTAAGTAGAGTAAACATGTTTTCAGAAGTAGAATTTGAAACATGTTTTCAGAAGTAGAATTTGTTAAAATAATTCTTTCACTAATATTTTCCTGCAAAACTACAGAAAAATCAATTCTACCAGTCCAACCGGCTGGCGAGTTCCAAGCCGACAGGCCTGCTTATAAAAGCCTGACAGAATGGAATTCTTGAGTTCTTTGGTTTGTAATTGATCAAACCTGACCAGAAGTGTTCCAAGTTTATTAAAATAATAAGAACAACTTATAACTAAGAAGTTTGACTCGGTCAAAGAGAAGAAAAGGGTAGCAAAGAAGAGAGAGAAAAAAAAGGAGGAAAATGACAAACTTATCCCTATTAAACCAATGTAAGTAATTTTTGGGGGTAAAAACCATCTTAGCATATCCAAGGAGTTGCATAGTGTAGACACCCAATTTTGTCACCTTCCTCTAGCTATAGTGAAATATGGATCGTGGATGCGACTTCCAACCGACAAAGATGTTGATGGAAACATTCCCCTACCCAAAACCAGGAAAATCCCCGCGTGGGAGAGAGGAAGGCGTAATTTTTACTTTTCATCTATGAAGGAATCTGGTCAAGATGATCATACAGATGAATAGTGCTCGAAAATGCAATTCCAATGATATATGATACGCCAAAATCGGACCGACGGATCTCTAGCAATCGTTCTCAGAAAATCATGTTTTTCCATGCGCATGTCACTCCTTCCCGCACATATGCCATGCACATGGACAGTCCCACTGGAAACTTGTAAAAATCCCTCACCTAATCCAAACACCCTAAAGTTCATCCCCTACCTACCCAGATAACCCCGAAACACTCCCAGGTCAAAAACCCTAGAAATCCCCATGCTGGAGGGAAGGGGTCCAGTTTTGACTTTTCAAAAATGAAGGAATCTAGTTAAGATCACCATACAGATGAATAGTTCTCAGAAATACAATTCCAATGATATATGGTACGCCAAAATTGGTCCGACGGATCTTTGGCAATCATTCCTGGAAAATCATGTTTTTTCGCGGGCATGTCGCGCACACCGGCCCGGCCGGCCACCCAATCGGCCGGCCCAGCCAAGCTAGCCAACCAGCCCAGCCAGCCCAGCCAAGCCTAGCCTGGCCGCACACCAGTGCATGGGCCTGCTGCACACTATGAGCGGGCCTGCTGCACTCTGTGCGCGGCCCAGCCGCAAGCTGTGCGGGGCCCTGTCGGACACTGTGCAGGCCCCTGCCGCAAACCTTGCACACATGGCCCGCACACCCTGCACACCGTGCATTCCGTTCCCGCACACATGGCCGGCACACCATGCACACATGGCCCGCACACCGTACACATGGCCTGCACACCCATGCATTCGCGCACCCGTGACATCACCCTCACCCCCGGCAAAACCTTCTCTCTCCTCTCGCTTTTCCAAAAATTGCCTTTTTCAGTAAAATTTTCTCTCTCCTCTCGCTTTTTTGAAAACTGCCTTTTTTGGAAAAAATTTCTCTCTCCTCTGGCTTTTTCAAAAACTACATTTTTTGAAAAAATTTTCTCTCTCCTCTCGCTTTTTTGAAAACTGCCTTTTTTACAAAATTTTCTTTCTCCTCCCGCTTTTCTTAAAATCACCTCCTCTCGCTTTTTTGAAAACTACCTTTTTTACAAAATTTTCTTTCTCCTCCCGCTTTTCTTAAAATCACCTTTTTCCAAGCTAAAATTTCTCTCTACTCCCCTTTTCCTGAAAACCTCATTTTACCCACTGGACAAAAGCCCTCCCCACCCATTTTTGCCTTCAACCCCCCTTTTACCCATTGGCAAAAATCCTATCTCTTCACTTTAGGCAAGAGCCCCCCTTTCTTCAACTAGATAAAGGGATTCCCCCTCTCCTACTTGGTTAAAAAAAATGATAAATACCCCCCTCTTCCTTAGAAAAATCACACCAACAGACACCTGAATCCCTTTCAGAGTGAAATTTTCCTCCCCTCCCCCCTCATGATTTTTTTCTGATCTTCGGAGCGATCTTCATCAAGATCTGAAAACTCATTCGGATCTTCGAAGTGTTCTTCGGGATCTTGAAGATTTTCAATCCAAAACCTTAGTTAGATCCAATTTTTAGCCAAAAACAGTATGTTCTTGAGCCACCTCCTTTGAGTGTTCTTGAGCGTTCTTGAGATAAAACCCCCCCTTTTTTTAGTTTCTTCGGATCTACGAAGAGATCTTTGTTAAGATTTGAAACTCTGTTTGGACCTTCAAAGTGTTCTTCAGGACTTTGGAGTTCTTCAATCCATTTTTAGGTCAGCTTTTTTTTTCTTCTGAAAATAGCCTTTCCTAGCCAAACCTCTGTCCGAGTGTCCCTAGAATCTTTCCAGGAATAGCCATTCCTAGCGGAAGCTCTTCCGGAGTGCCACCTCATCCCAAGCCCAGAAATAGCCTTTCCTAGCCAAACCTCTGTCCGAGTGTCCCTGGAATCTTTCCAAGAATAGCCATTCCTAGTAGAAGCTCTGTCGAAGTGCCACCTCAGCCTAGCCCTCCCTTAGCCTATCCCCAGTGGAAGCTCTGTAGGAATTCCACCTCATCCCAAGCCCAGAAATAGCCTTCCCTAGCCGAAGCTCTATCCGAATCCTAATCCGAAAATAGTCTTCCCTAGCCGAAGCTCTATCTGAATCCAAATCTGAAAGCAACCATTCCTAGTCGGAACTCTTTTCGGATACCATCACAATCAGCATCTCTCAAGAAAAGAAGTTGGTGGTCAAGAACATCTTCCCCTGAGCCAGGAGAACGTGAAAGACAGTCCGAGTTGGTACCAATTAGGGGCCCACCCCTCTTGACCCGAAATAGGGGTCAAATTCAGGTATAATCTCTCTCCCCATTTAAGCATAATGTATACATGTGTGATAACTTAGCCATACATGTGGAATAGTAATAATTGTGAAAAATGTTCATTCTCAAGCATTTAGCAAGAAGACCAGTTGAACCGGGCAGATTGGGTGCTTAACACCTTCCCAACTCTGTAACCTGACACTTACCCTAAATCTCTGGACCAGACCAAATTTTTTGCCCTTTTCTCAAGAATCGGGCCCACCCTCCTAGGCCCATAACCCTAGGTGGCAACCCCAAACCCCATTTGCATGATCCTGATGCCCGAATTGGACCATCATCAAAACCCCCATCTCAAATGATGAATTTTACACCCTTACGAAATAGGCCTCCACGTATCTCCAAGCGAAAATATGGTGGTGCAGGGCCCACAAGTGAAGCACACATGATGCAAGCCACCTCCCCCTAGCCACGAAGGTGAAGGGAGAGAGAGGAGAGAGGGCGGGGATCCATCTCCAGCCGCTACCCTCATAGTGGCGACTCCACTGGGGACAGATGTCAAGCTTCCAATACTAGATGCTACTCTAAAATGCAAGACCATTTTCCACCCCATTTTCTTGAAAACATGTTCGGCTAACGCCATATTTGTAATTGTATTCACTAACCGCATCATGCAGCATGCTCAAAGTTAAATCATTTGGCGAGGGACTCCCTGCCATACTTGCACCCTCTGGGAGGTCAGTGCATGTCATGGAGAGTACTCTGAGAGCAAATGATCCCTGCTTGCTATACAAGAATGAAAGGTATCTCAAATGGCGAGGATGTTATATTTGTGCCAGCACCCTTGAGGAGGTCCGTGCACTTTATAACATTCTGAGATCGAATGCGTCATCAAACGATGAGGATGTCCGTATTTGTGCCAGCACCCTCGGAGAGGTCTGAGAACTTTACGGCATTCTGAGATCGAATGATGGTTACCCTACATTATACTTTTACATACAATCACTCACGGTTCCACCACCCCGTGGCCAATTGCTTAACCTCATGTGTAGTCACGAGTAATGGGCAAGGAAGTCACCCCCTTGATCTCGTACCTATGGGTATATCAAAAGGATCACATACCTTGCGTATATCAATCCTGTCAAGAAAGCCTTGTCGGTCCTATTGCATCCACCGCATGCTTGCATCATGTAAAAAATAGATGAAGAAGCTAGGAGCGCCACAAGCTAATTGTAGAACTTGTTTGCGGTCTTGAAAAGGAATGTTCCTACACTATATTCCCGTAGTAAAGAATTTCTTTCCTAAAGTGGGTTCCGGATAAAAGGTGTCCCTCCTCCTTAAGGAAAAAGTCCAGATACGTGACTCAGGGGCAATCCCGCCAGAGCCACGTCAAGTCCCAAGAAGTCTCGAGAAAATCAGGAGGAAGGGCACCTAGTGGGAAAAAGAGCAAGGAAAGCATGACTTTATTACATGGAATGTCTTATGGAAATACTCTCAATGAGCCATATGTATGAATCTCCCACTTATGACATTGGGTGGACCAGGGGCATCGAACCCTATCCACCCCCTATCATTAAGTAGATTAACTTTGGATCACCTCTGTCATCTCTTCGAGATTGTCTATTACCAAGTGATTACAGCCTAGTAAGCATGGATCCACCTGACATGGAAACACCCGAACAGGCCTAGGTCTGTCCCGTGGAGACCTTACAGATAGAAAGGGCTGAAGTCAAAGGAGGGATAGCTTAGATACTACATACAATTCAGAACCCTCCCAAAGCTGACCACAGGAATGAGCCAACATCGGCAACGGGAGATGTGGACTAGAATGGAGCTATAGGTCATCGTGGGAATTCTTCCTGAGTTGACTCAGGGGAACTAGAGCATGTTCGGCCAACCGGTCAGAGAGGATCTTCACCTACCCGTCCCAATGGTCAACGAGGGGCCAATTCTAGGGTCCCTCCTCCTAGGGTAGTGATCGAAGATGGAGAAGAGGAAATTGTAGCACACGTCTACTTTGAGCCTCCGGAGATGGATAAAGAAAGGAAGCTCAGAGAGTAGTTAGAGAAGTTGGAGAACATAATTCGAGCTGGAAAAGGCTCAGAAGGACAAGCAGTGGATTTGAAGGAAATGAGTTTCTTCTCTGGAGCAAGAATTCTAGAAAAATTCAAGTAGCAGACTGATAGATTTTATAGGTCAGGAGACCCCCAGGCTCATCTTAAGGTCTTCCTCAGCATCACCAAATCGTGGCAACTTGCAGATAATCAGATGGGGCAAGCCTTCATGTTAATTGTTTGAGATTTAAAATGTAACCGCAAAAATACGGATCAGTGTAGCTACGGGTCGAACACAGGGAGAGCAGCCACTTTATTTTTTTATCTCTTTTAATAATGCGAAAGTGAACCAATTAATAGTTGTGATCTAATTCTAATTACCGTCCTAACCATTCGTCATCTAAGAATTTAAAGATGCAAGCCACGCAATTAAAATTAAATAAATAAATAACTGAAAATAAACAACCCACGTAAAAAAATAAATAAAGGAAAAAATGCTGAAATAAAAATAAAGTAAAAGAAAGGGGATAAAGCTAGAGAGAGACTCACAAGTAGGTTTCTCTACTTAGTCCGAGGGATGCATCATAATATGAGCTTCCCTACTTGACCAGAGAGTCACTCTTACAAGGGTTACTCTACTTGGCTTTAGGGAAAGGGAGACAATTAAAATAAAAGTAATAAATTGATAGTTCTATGGCTAGGAGGGGCAAAGCCAACACATACACTAGCCATGAACCTTGGGGGAGAGGGATAGCAATAATGTAACGACTGAAAATAAAAATCCTAAATTAAGAAAGAAAGAGTAGTCAGAAGAGGGAATGGAAGGGAGGAGAGAAGACTACTGAAGGAGCCTACTTACTTGAATCAATGCTTGAACTTGAAAAAAAAATTGCTCCACGGCTCGTGATCTTGTTACCTAGATCTAAGCCTAGAACTATAACTTAAAAAATTACAACTCAACTGCATAAATCATAAACATAAAAGGGCTGAATAAAAATAAAAGAGTGCTTGCATTAATTGAAATAAAAAAAAAACTATTACAAAAGTGATTGAAGAAAAGATAAAGAAGAACTAAAATTAAAGAGAGAGCAAGAGAAAGAGAAAGCAACTAAAAGAAACTAGAAGAAGAATGAATTGTCTCCCCTCCTCTTATATGAGTTGTATTTATAGGGAATTGGGAGGTAGGGTAACAATTTTCTCTTTCCTAAAAGAGAGAAACCCACAATTGATTGTGAGATCTTTTGAGACCAAAAGTGCTAAGGTGGAGGAGAGAGAAGAGAGAAATAAATTTTGAGAAATTTTCTATAATTTTTTTCTTATTTTCTTTCCTCTTTTTTTTCTAATTTATTTTTCTTCTTTTTCTCTCTCCTAGGGACGATTTTCTTCTTGCTTTGTGTGATTTGGACAATATTTTGGTGATGATGTGGAGGAGAGAGAAGATTTGGACAATCTTTATTTCTCCCTTTTTTTTCTTTCCTTCTTTTTTCTTCTCTTCTTGCTTCCACGATTTCTTCTTGCTTCCACGATTTTCCTTGCCTCTAATTTGATGTGGAAATCCCCTCCATGCCTTTAGTGCTTTAAGTGAGTGAAAAGCAGGAAATCTTCAACAAAATTCTCTAAAAAAAACAACCATGAGATTTGAACTTGAGACCCCTTGGTGAGCAAGGGAATTTTGTACACCATAGCTCACCAGCTACACTAGGTAGTTGTTGTTACCAAAAACGAATCTTCAATCAATTAAGGATGTGGTCCATCGATCCTTGTTGGCATTTTGAATATTCCTTATACCTCTGGGATAATTGCAAATGGGTTGATTCTGCATCTCAGTTCAGTTCTAATCCATTATTCTTTTTCTGACCCGGAAAGAATAATCATTTGTACGGGTGACCAAACGAATGTGTACTTTTAATTGAACACGTCCATCTTGCACAGAATTTTGTCCTCTTCACAACCATGGAAAGAAATAGGACCTCTTTACGTGTAAAATTGAAGATATAGCACCCGATAATCCTTAAGGCCTTGAAAATATAAAACCTGCAAAAAGAGAATAAAACCCAAGGTAGCTCCATTCTAAATATGTAAAATGCATGTTTTACTACCCTAGATTTCACACATAAATGTGCTCATCAGAATTTCCCCACACTTAAACTTTGCTAGTCCTCGAGCAAAACAAAAAGAAAAAGAATAAAAACAAAAAAAACTAACTCACTTTCGTAGGAATCACGGTTGCACTTAACATGTGCAACAAGCCTTTAAACCCCTAAGTTACCCCTAGTGGATGAGTTGTGTCTCGTGGGTGTTTGCAGTGAATATACACCCAAAATTCAGAATAAACAAATTCCAACTTTGGCTAAAGGTAAGGCTTATACCGATCCAGAGCAAAGATAATTTCTCTTACAAGGGACCCCCACACTTGAACTTTTATTACCCTTTATCAATTCTAGGCACTAGCATATTTCTTAATTTGGAACTCACCTCGTCTCTTCCAAAACATCCTTATCTTAAGGCAAAACCACTTGTGAAGAAATAGGGAACCAATAACTAAGGTGTTGGAGTGTTTTTGACCAAACATGTTACCAAGCAATAATGACATTTGCACATTTTTTTTTTTTTTGAATAATAAACTCTATTCTACTCCACTACTTTTGGCTTGAATGATATGGTGGAGCAAACACCAAACACCCAAGTTACTATGTAGCTTTGCTTTTTACATATGCCCACAAAGGTAGTGATGCTAGAGTTACTTCAGAGGTTTCCTCCCAAGGAATTTCGATCAAGACACCACGCTTCCTGAGGCGCAATGCCCTGTCTAGTTCCAAGGGAATCAACTCTTATTCTTCTTTATACCACATTTCACATTTCATTTAAAATTGTGCATTTGTCAACCCATGCCAAATTAAAAAGAAGGTCTCAACTCCAAATCAAAAGTACAAGGAACCCACAGACTTACATATGGTCCGTCACCATAAAACAGTGGTCTCTTATTTTTCAAAAGAAAGTCCCATCTCAAGACACATGCTTGTTTCTTTCTTTTCAACAAGGTTTTATACGTTCAAAATGGGTACCTTCATCAAAACTTTTATTTTCATACATCAAGCATCCGAATGGTCTGATCATTAGCCAAAAGCCAAAGTAGGACTTCATCCTTAGCAAGCTCAAAAATAAAAAGAAAAACAAACAAAAAAAATTAAAAAAAAAAGCAAAAACTGATTTCCCTCTCCCACACTTAAGTCATGCAATGTCCTCAATGCATGGAAAGAATTAAAAGCAAAGACAATGCAAGGGAGTCATACCTGATTAAAAGTTAGTCATCAGTGTGAAGAGGTTCATGGAGATCCATGACCTCTTCACTACTAGTAGTAGGAAACTCGAGGAACGGTTTCAAACGCTGACCATTAACCTTCGAAATTACCCCTGTTCCTGGATTCAAAATCTCCACGGCCCCATGGGGATATACATTATGAACAATAAATAGGCCATCCCATCGGGATCTAAGCTTACCAGGAAAAAGATGCAATCGAGAGTTGTACAATAAGACCTTATCACCAATTGTAAAAGATTTACGCAGAATGTGTTTATCATGGAAAGCTTTGGTCTTTTCCTTGTAAATTCTAGAACTTTAATAGGCTTCATTCCTAAGTTCCTCCAACTCAGATAGTTGGATCCTACGATGAATTCCCGCATCAGACAAATCAAAGTTAAGCTTCTTAATGGCCCAAAAGGCCTTATGCTCCAACTTAACTGGTAAGTAACAAGCTTTCCCATACACCAAACGGTAGGGAGACTGACCAAGGTCGATCTTGAATGCAGTCCGATGGGCCCACAAGGCATCAATGAGCCTAAGGGACCAATCCTTACGGTTGGGATTAATAGTTTTCTCCAAGATTTGTTTGATCTGCTTATTAGACACCTCCACTTGGCCACTAGTTTGGGGGTGATAAGGGGTAGATAACTTATGAGTGATCCCATACTTTTTCATTAAGGCTTCAAAAGGCCGATTACAAAAATGAGTACCCCTATCACTAATTACTACACGTGGTGCACCAAAGTGAGAAAAAATGTTCTCTTTTAGAAACTGGACCACCACTTTGTGGTCATTAGATTTACAAGGTATGGCCTCTATCCATTTAGAAACATAATCAACGGCCAAAAGTATGTACAAATTCCCAAAGGAATTAGGGAATGGTCCCATAAAATCGATGCCCCAAACATCAAAGATCTCAACTACCAAAATAGGGTTGAGGGGCACCATGTTCCTTTTATTGATACGGCCAAAAGGCTGGCAGGCAGGGCAAGCCTTGAAAAAATCAAAAGCATCTCTAAAAAGAGTGGGCTAATAAAATTCGCATTGGAGAACCTTTGCGGCAGTCTTCTTAGGTCCAAAGTGTCCACCACATGCATGATCATGACAAAAAGAGAGAATAGAATGTTGCTCATGATCAGGAACACATCGTTGGATAATCTGATCTGGACATATCTTAAACAAATAAGGATCATCCCAGAAAAAATGCTTAACTTGCGAATGAAACCTATACTTATCTTGGGTGGACTAGTGATCCGGAGTCACACTTGAAACTAAGAAGTTGACAACGTTAGCAAACCATGGTTCACTGGACATTGCAAATAATTGTTCTTCTGGAAAGTTCTCGTTGACTGGAGAATCAACAGTCAAGGAATTGGGAAGCCGGGATAAATGGTCTGCACCTAGGTTTTCAACTCCTTTCTTATCCCTAATTTCTAAATCAAACTCTTGAAAAAGTAAAACCCACCTAATGAGATGAGCTTTGGCATCCTTCTTCTGAACTAGGTATCTGAGAGCAGAATGATCAATATACACCACCACATGTGAACCAACTAAGTAAGACCAAAAATTTTCTAATGCAAATACAACAACTAAAAATTCTTTTTCAGTGGTTGTATAATTGAGTTGTGCATCATTTAAGGTCCTACTAGCATAGTAAATGACAGTGGGAAACTTATTAATCCTTTGACCCAAAACTGGTCCTATGGCAAAATCTGAAGCATCACACATCAGTTCAAAAGGTTCAGTCCAAATAGGTGGTTGAACAATGGGTGTATTTCCTTCTTAAGTTGTTTGAAGGATTCTAGGCACTCTTTGGAAAAATCAAAAGTCTGATCTTTGACAAGTAATGAGGTGAGAGGTCGGGCTAACTGACTAAAGTTCTTAATAAACCTTCTGTAGAAGCCTGTATGCCCTAGAAAAGACCGAACATCCTTAACAGATTGAGGAGGTGGTAAATTATCAATTAAATCCACTTTGGCTCTATCTACCTTAATTCCCTCCTTGGATATTACATGGCCTAAAACAATACCAGATTTAACCATAAAATGGCATTTCTCCCAATTCAAAACCAAATTCTTAGATATGCACATTTTCAAAACTAGGGAAAGATTATGAAGACATTCAGAATAGGAATTCCCATGAATTGAAAAGGCATCCATAAATACTTATAAGAATTTTTTGACCATGTCAGAAAAAATGCTCATCATGCATCGTTGGAACATAGCAGGGGCATTGCAAAGCCCAAAGGGCATACGCCTGTAAGCAAATGTTCCATATGGGCATGTAAAAGTGGTCTTATGTTGGTCCTCTAAAGCAATTGGGCTTTGGTTATAGCCGGAATATCCATCAAGAAAGCAATAGTATTCATGTCTAGCTAACCTCTCTAACATCTGGTCAATGAATGGCAATGGGAAGTGGTCCTTCCAGGTTGCCGCATTTAGTTTCCTGTAGTCAATGCACACACGCCATCCTGTTTGGACACGGGTAGGGATCAACTCATTATTGGCATTAAGAACTACAGTCACACCAGACTTCTTAGGCACTACGTGAACTGGGCTTACCCATTGGCTGTCAGAAATAGGATAAATTATTCCATGATCCAAGCACTTTAGGATCTCTTTCTTAATGGCTTCCATCATCACTGGGTTAGCTCTTCTTTGGGGTTCCGTGGATGGTTTGGAATCCTCCATAAGATGTATATGACGTTGCACAATGGAAGGGCTTATACCCTTGATATCAGCCATGGTCCAACCTAGGGCTTCCTTATTATCTTTTAACACTTTAAGTAACTCCTCTTCCTGGCTAGAAGTCAAATTTGAAGAAATTATTACAAGAAGAGTCTGGTCATGCCCTAGGAAAGCATACCTCAAATTAGATGGCAACTCCTTAAGATCTAGCTTAGGGGGCTCAATTATGGAAGGTTTGGGAATGGAATTGGAAAGGGGTCCTAAGGGCTCCACAAGTGTGTGAAGACTCAAGACTTCAGAAAAGAAATTTTCACTATCATCATCCAACTCATCCATACACTCTTGAAATTCTGAATCAAAATCAATATCAAAGTTGGTAACTAAATCATCAGAAAAATCTAGAAAATCCTCAAGCATATCGATCTCTTATTCCATATGTGGTTGCTTACCAATCCTAAACATGTTAAACTCAATAGTTTGGTTACCCAAAGATAATCTTAGGAAACCATTCCGACAATTGATTAATGCATTACTGGTAGCCAAGAATGGTCTTCCTAAAATTATTGGGATCTCATCCTTGGTTGAGAAGGGCTTGGTATCTAACACAATGAAATCAATAGGGAAAATAAATTCCCCCACTTTTAGTAAGACATCCTCAACCATCCCTTTAAGAATCTTAACAGACCTATCTACCAACTGAAGAGTAGTTCCAGTGGCTTTCAATTCTTCTAATCCTAGTTGCTTGTACACATGGTAAGATAAAAGATTCACACTTGAGCCAAGGTCAAGTAAGGAATGCTCAATATAGGTGTTGCCTATGAGACAAGATATGGTAGGGCTCCCTGGATCCTTATACTTGGCTGTTATAGGCTGAGTAATTATGGAACTAATGTTACCTGCCAAGAACACCTTTTTGGGCACACTAGTGATACGTTTGTTAGTACACAAATCTTTTAGTACCTTTGCATAGGCGGGGATCTGGGATATGGCATCCAAAAGAGGGATATTCACTTCTACCTTTTTGAAGACTTCTAAAATTTTGTCCATGGAAGCAGTCTTCCTTTTGTTAACCAAGCGATTAGGAAATGGGACAGGATGAATATAAGGACTGTTAGGGATTTGCCCCTATTCAGAAAAATCATTTTTGATTTCCTCAACCAAATCATCTTTAGTTTCAGAAAAATCTTTAGGTTCATCAGACGAACCTGGAATAAGAGGCACACTTGTGTCCTCAACTGAAGAAGAGTTAACAGGAGTAATAGATGGGGAAGATTTAGAAACACTCTGTTGGTACTCTCTACCACTCCTAAGGGCATAAACAACATTGCATTGGTTAGAGGGCCCTTGCTGAGTCTGACCTTGTACTATATTCAGTGGTGCATTAGTTGGTCCTTGTGAACTAACAGGCTGATGATGCTTAGGGTTAGGCTCTAGTTGACTGGGTAAAGTTTCCTTCTTCCTCTCACGCATAATTGAGACAACTTAGGTAAGTTCTCTAGTAAGATTTTGATGGTTTGTCATGAGGAGGGCCATATTTTTTTCCAAGTCACTAATTCTACTTGCCTCTCCTGTGTTAGTAAACCCAGGGGGTTGCTGATAAGATGATAGGAGAGGGGCCCTAGGAAAACTCCCCTGAGGTCCTACATTTGACCAAGGAAAAGTATTTTGGGAAAAAGATTATTGTGTAAAGGGAGGCCTTTGGGGTCCAGGTTGACCTTGATTATAGAAATTGGAAGGTCCTGCTTGGTTGCCCTGATTCCAAGAGAAATTTGGGTGATTTCTCCATCCTAGATTGTAGGTGTTACTATATGGATTATTCTGGTATAAGGCATTAACACTATCATTAGAAGTGCCACCAGAGGTGTTGGGGCATTCTTCTATGACATGTCCAGGGGATTGGCACCAAGCATAAATCTTAACCAAATTGACTGATGATGGCTCTCTAGGAACAATAGCCTCAATCCTCTTGATTAGGCTATCCAAATGGGCTTCCTTGGCTACTATCCCATCCACAAAATATCTTTTTCCTCCTATGGTTCTTTCACTCTCTTGGGTTGATTCCCACTCACGAGTTTTGTCAGCTAAGTCAAGTACCTTTCCTTCATCTGTAAAGGATGTGAATCCCTCAGGGCACATAGACTCTATCATTTGTTTAGTTGGGTAATCAATACCCTCATAAATTATTTGACATAAATGCCATAGGTCTAGGCCATGGTGAGGGCATTCTTGGAGTAGATCCTTGAATCTCTCTATAAGTTTGGAATATGACTCACTAGGCTTTTTCCTAAACTGAAGGATATCACTTCTAAGCTTATTGGTCTTGTGAGTTGGGAAAAACTTCTTAAGGAAGACAACTGTGAACTGTTCCCATGAGGTTATGGAATTTGTGGGTAACCCATACAACCACTTCTTAGCTTGGTCTTTCAATGCAAAAGTGATAAACCTAAGCTTAACAGCATCATCAGAAATCTGTTGGATCTTAATTAGAACACATACCTCTTCAAATTCCCTTAGAAATAGGTATGCATCCTCAGAGGTCAACACATGGAAGTGGGGCAACATAGTGATGTATTGAGATTTGAGTTCAAAATTATTGCCCTGGGCTTGTGGTAGAACTATACAGGAAGGTTGGGCTGTTCTAGCAGGGTAGAACCTATCTTTCAGAGATTTAGGTGAAGGGTTTTGCTGTTGGTCTCCCATATTGAAGGGTTTTAAAGAGAGCAAACGTATAGGGTCACTACTTGTTGGATCTCTTCTTTCTAACCGATTCTTAGTATTACGTACCCACTTAACACTCATGCAACAGAAAAACTACCCACAACTAAAGTAAGACAAGCACAAAAGAATGGATAGCAAAACTTTTTTTTTTGATGATTTTTTTGATTTTTTTTTTGATATTTTTTATTTTTTATTTTTTATTTTTATTTATTTATTTATTTTTGCTTTTTGGGAGCTTACCGGCAGGGATCCAGGGTTGCTTAGGTCAATTCCTGAGGTACTGCTACAGGGCGAAACCTGTCTTTATCATACTGTGAGGTATGGCGACCTCCACTGATACAACTATTATTGCAAGTTGTTCTTCTCAGGAATTCAATAAAAGAAAAGGAAAAATATAAAACAAAGCAAACAAAGCACTCCGATTTACCAAAAGAAAGTGAAAAATAACATGGAACTGTCTCCCCGGCAACGGCGCCAAAAACTTGTTTGAGATTTAAAATGTAACCGCAAGCGTACGGATCAGTGTAGCTACGGGTCGAACACAGGGAGAGAAGCCACTTTATTTTTTTTTATCTCTTTTAATAATGCGAAAGTGAACCGATTAATAGTTGTGATCTAATTCTAATTACCGTCCTAACCATTCGTCATCTAAGAATTTAAAGACGCAAGCCACGCAATTAAAATTAAATAAATAAATAACTGAAAATAAACAACTCACAGAAAAAATAAATAAATAAATAAATAAAGGAAAAAAATGCTGAAATAAAAATAAAGTAAAAGAAAGGGGATAAAGCTAGAGAGAGACTCACAAGTAGGTTTCTCTACTTAGCCCAAGGGATGCATCATAATATGAGCTTCCCTACTTGACCAGAGAGTCACTCTTACAAGGGTTACTCTACTTGGCTTTAGGGAAAGGGAGACAATTAAAATAAAAGTAATAAATTGATGGTTCTATGGCTAGGAGGGGCAAAGCCAACACATACACTAGCCATGAACCTTGGGGGAAAGGGATAGCAATAATGTAACGACTAAAAATAAAAATCCTAAATTAAGAAAGAAAGGGTAGTCAGAAGAGGGAATGAGAGGGGGGAGAGAAGACTACTGAAGGAGCCTACTTACTTGAATCAATGCTTGAACTTGAAAAAAAAATTGCTCCACGGCTCGTGATCTTGTCACCTAGATCTAAGCCTAGAACTATAACTTAAAAAATTACAACTCAACTGCATAAATCATAAACATAAAAGGGCTGAATAAAAATAAAAGAGTGCTTGCATTAATTGAAATAAAAAAAAACTATTACAAAAGTGATTGAAGAAAAGATAAAGAAGAACTAAAACTAAAGAGAGAGCAAGAGAAAGAGAGAGCAACTAAAAAAAACTAGAAGAAGAATGAATTGTCTCTTCTCCTCTTACATGAGTTGTATTTATAGAGAATTGGGAGGTAGGGTAACAATTTTCTCTTTCCTAAAAGAGAGAAACCCACAATTAATTGTGAGATCTTTTGAGACCAAAAGTGCTAAGGTGGAGGAGAGAGAAGAGAGAAATAAATTTTGAGAAATTTTCTATAATTTTTTTCTTATTTTCTTTCCTCTTTTTTTTTCTAATTTATTTTTCTTCTTTTTCTCTCTCCTAGGGACGATTTTCTTCTTGCTTTGTGTGATTTGGATAACATTTTGCTGATGATGTGGAGGAGAGAGAAGATTTGGACAATCTTTATTTCACCCTTTTTTTTTCTTCTCTTCTTGCTTCCACGATTTTCCTTACCTCTAATTTGATGTGGAAATCCCCTCCATGCCCTTAGTGCTTTAAGTGAGTGAAAAGCAGGAAATCTTCAACAAAATTCTCTAAAAAAAACAACCATGAGATTCGAACTTGAGACCTCTTGGTGAGCAAGGGAATTTTGTACACCATAGCTCACCAACTACACTAGGTAGTTGTTGTTACCAAAAACGAATATTCAATCAAAAGGATGTGGTCCATCGATCCTTGTTGGCATTTAGAATATTCCTTGTACCTCTGGGACAACTGCAAATGGGCTGATTCTGCATCTCGGTTCAGTTCTAATCCATTATTCTTTTTCTGACCCGAAAAGAATAATCATTTGTACGGGTGACCAAACGAATGTGTACTTTTAATTGAACACGTCCATCTTGCTCAGAATTTCGTCCTCTTCGTAATCATGGAAAGAAATAGGACCTCTTTACATGTAAAATTGAAGATATAGCGCCCGATAATCCTTAAGGCCTTGAAAATATAAAACCTGCAAAAAGAGAATAAAACCCTAGGTAGCTCCATTCTAAATATGTAAAATGCATGTTTTACTACCCTAGATTTCACACATAAATGTGCTCATCATTAACCCTATCAGGACCAGCACTGAGGTGGCTCACACAGTTGGAGTCATCACAAACTCAAAATTGGGCGATGGTAGTGAAGGCCTTCACCAAACAGTACTCCTATAATACTGAGGTGGATGTGAAACGTCAGGAGCTTGAGACGTTGAGGCAGTAGCATAAAGAAAGATTCACCACCATCTTGATGAGATTTAGAGGCAAGGCTGCCAAGATAGCATATAGGCCTTTAGAAGCAGAGTAGGTAGAGATGTTAATCAAGAACTTGTCAAAGCCCTATTATGATGTTCTTTACTATCAGTATTTGAAAAATTTTGATGTCTTGATAGCCACCGGCACATGGGTGGAGAATAGAATTCTGGGAGAGGCCCAGTATCAGGGATCCTCCCAAGATGCAAGCAAGAACACCTGAGTCGGACAGGGAAAGGGTCTAGAAACTAATATGGTAAGTGCAGTTTAGCAGTCAGTCTCACCAACCACTTCTTCACAACCCTTCATAATACAAGCAGACGTACCCGCCTAGAAGGCTCCTCACCCAAAAAGACAGTTTCTGATATGGGAATGCCCGTAACGACCACATATGAGAAGTTAAAGAAGCAAGGATTACTAGGGATAGTGGCTTCAAGAGTGATCAACAACCCTCCTCCAGCTTGGTATAGGGATCATGAGTATTGTGCCTACCACACTCAGAAGGGGCACAATACTGAAAGATGTTTGGGTTTATAGCATGCAATTCAGGACTTGGTAGACAATGGAACCATTGAGGTCAAAATCAAACAGCCTCCCAATGTCAATACCAATCCACTCCCCAATCATGTGAACAATATGGATGAAGAAACTACAAAGAGTGACCCTACTCAACTCATTGTGTCTAGAGCTTGGAAGAATCATATGAAAGCCTGAGCTTATAGAAAAATCATGAGTCAAAGGGTTGGAATCATAAGAACCCATAGAAGAAGAGAATCATCAGAGGAAGAGTTAGAAGATTAGGTGGCTTCGTCCATCCCTCATCATCAGAAGAATCCACCTCAGCACATTACCAGCCTCTGCCACATTATTAGCCTCCACCATATTATCAAACCCTGCCATATCATCAATCTTTCCCCCACCATCAAAGTGGAGGAACCTCTTCATCCTATCACCCCCAATCTTCATAGACTATCCCTCACATTACATCATCTTCATACCATCCCACTTCATAGCCCTCATCACCCTCATACTAATCCCATTCTCAAGGTTCAGTTTATAACCCAAAAGAAGGATGGACGGATGGGTATGATTGGAAGGATATGCTTGCACTACCAGATTCCCCAAAGATGACTTCATCAATAGGGTCAGTAAATGCATTAGGGGAAGACCAGGAGACTGATCCCACTTCTCTAATTCAGTATACTATAACTTCAGAAGACAATCCTGAGGTAATTGAAGAGATTACAGTTGATCTTCTCAGAGCAGTAACCACATTGGTATAAGGGAGTAGATCAAAGAATACACTTCTTTAATTCACATAGGGAGTGACACAGATGATGATGAGTCAAGATTAGTCTAACTTCAAGCTAGCAATGATAGGACCAACCCTATGGAAATCTTTCGATCCATACGCTCTGAATACTATGAGCATTTGGATGCCAGAGAATTTGATGGTCCTGAGGAATCTGATGAAGAATCCAGGGGGAGTGAAATCAGCAAAGAAGGGGATGATGATGATTATGATGATGAGGAAGAAAATGAAGATGAGAAGGATGGAAATGACTCTGATTCTCAAGAGGATGATGGGTATCCAGACTGGGATGACTACCAAGGGCCTTGGTACAATGATTATGATGATGAGTCAGAATATTACTCACCAGAACATCCGACATGTTTCTCAATCTATGCCATTGGCAATGATGACCTAACAACTGATCCAACAAGTGGTATTTACCCTTCCCTATGCATGGAGGGAGATGATTCTACATTAGATTCAGAAAATGAGGGGGAATGTGGAGAGATGATGTAAGTTTATATGAACGAACAGTATTCTATATCTAAGTTGAAAGAAAAACTATGTGAAGTGTATTCCAACACATTGAGGATGTAGGAAAGGGTAGAAGAAATTGACAAAATTTTGGGGGAAGTAATCGTTAGTGATCTTTACTACCAAGAGCAATTGGATGATCTGGAAGAAATAGAACCAGATGACACAATCCCAAAGGCAGTAGACACTGCATTGCAATAGCTTTCTAATGCAGTCAAGAAGCTACGAGCCAGGGCGGTGGATATTTGTGGAGGTCCTCGACTTCCCACCCCAAGCAGGGAAGGAGAATCAAAAGAGGATGATTCTATGGTGGGGATAATCATCCTAACCAAAAATGATGATAAAGATAGTTATCCCATCGAGATTATTATGAAAAAATCAATCAATGTGATGAAAACTTGAAGTGGGAAAGACTACGAGGGCAAGGCTCTAGTGGTAGAGCAGCCAAAGGCTAATGAGGCCAAAACTAGCAGCGTAAAGAAAGAGATAGAGAACCCAGTCTTGGCTCAAATCAAGAAATCCCAGGCAAACATCTCCATTTGGGGATTGTTGATGGCATCCCTTTAGCACCGTGAAGCAGTCTTGAGGTCTCTCGCTAATGTGCAAGTGCCGATCGAGATAAATCTAACACACCTCACACATATAGTAGGAGCAACATATACAGTGCAGTCTCTGATGTTCTAGGATTCTGAGCTTCCTAAGGAAACCCATTAGAATCAGCTCTCCACATTACAGTTGAATGCCTTAACAAAGTGGTTCCCCAGGTTCTTGTTGACAATGGGTCCGCTTTGAATGTGCTGCCATTGAGATCAACAAAGAGTATTAGTGTCAACTTGGAAGAAACTCAGCTAATCACCCAAACCATAAGGGCATATGATAATACTAAGAGGAAGATCCTTGGCATCATTATCCTTGCTGTAAAGATTGGCCCGGTGAATTTTGATGTTGATTTCCAAGTCATTGATATACCGATAACTTTTAATATGCTCTTGGGAAGGCCTTGGTTGCAACCTGCGAAGGCGGTGTCCTCTAGTCTCCATAAAAAAATGGAGTTCATTCACGAGGGGAAGGTGGTATAAGTGGTCGGAGATCCTGAAGTCGTTAACACTCTGGCCAACATTGAAAATGGGAAAGAACAAGACCAGGAGGTGCAACTGAGTGGTTTTGAAATAGACACCACTTGAGCAGCCATTGCCAAAGAAGCTCCAAAGGAGAAAATCCCAGCTAATTATGAAGCCATCTGGAGTCCACCAATGAATCAGATGATGAAGAACATATAGTATTTTCCTGGCATGGGACTGGGGAAATATCACCAAGGAGTTACAAAGCAACCTAGTTTGGTGATAAACAAAGGAAAGAATGGTCTCGGGTACATTCCTCCAACTGTCAAAGGGTAGAAAGTGCTGAGGATGACTGGGAAGATCTCCGTCACTTACTACCCTACCCTCAATGGGTACTTTGTGAAAGAAGGAGAGAATTTCTCCTTTTATGGAAATGTGGAGCTATGGTTTGATGAGACCACTGCCAAGATGCAACCAGGACTTGAAATTTTCTTCCAAGACAAGTTCAATTGGGTGACTCATGAAGTGGAACAATGGAAAATGCTAGTCAAAGAAGGTGACCAGGATAGTGGCATCACTAGGATAACAGAAATTGCACTGATTGAGACTGGGTCTTCCTCTGATGATCTTACAACATTGATCCAATCAAAGGAGGCACCTAGTCCTCGAGTTCTCATGAAGAGAGAATGGGAGAAGAAGATAAGGCTCGCCTGGAGTCTATTGCTTCCCATTGATTTGAAAGGTTTCATTTGCTCTCTCCTACAAGAGCCAAGAGCCCGAGAGTTGCATGAGCTCAAGCCCCATCCTTTCAGAGGAAGAAGTGTGTATGCAAAGCAGAGGAGAGCATAGAGGATGATGGTTTGTATGTACTGTGCCCGAACCAATTGCAATGGGAAGGCTCGTAAAGGTGGCCAAAGATGTGACCGAGGCACCGAGATGGCATCCCTCAACAGGCTAAAAAAGATAGACTTCATAGAAAAAGGATTGAGCAGTCTCCATCAATCCTCACCCCTCAGAAAGTTCGGCTTCTAAGAGCATGAGATTGATCAGCTAGTATTCATGAAGAAGCAGTCACCTATCTAGAGGAATCATTGCACCACTAAAGAAATAGCAACAACTTTCTCAGAAGGCAAAGAAGGCCCTTTGCCACATCTCCTCATCCATCAAGCCACTAAACCACTTCTGAACTGGACAAGCATTGGAGAAAACTTCAAGTTTGCTCATGTTTTTGAGTCAACCAGCCTGATTACCCCAGATGAAAGCATTAAACCAATTATCGAGTCTATAGTCGAATCTCTTGTTTGTGATTCTGTGTCAATCTCCCCTTTGGAGAAGAGTCCAGAGTCCTTATATGATGAGTCTGTTACTCCTTCTTTCATGAATGAAATTTCTAATTCCGAGTATGACTTGCCTCCTTTTTTTGATAATGATCTTAATAAATATCAAGAATTAATAAAACAATGCAAACCAAAGAAAGCCCAACCCATCCGTGAGAATACTCAGGTTATTAATCTAGGAACCAACCAATGCCCTCGAGAGGTAAAAATTGGCACTACCCTAGATGATGAAGAAACAAAACGGATGAGCAATCTTCTGAAGGAATTCACCGCAGTCTTTGCTTGGTCTTATGAGAATATGCTTGGCATCAACCCCAACATTGTGCAGCATCGATTGCCCACTTATCCTAGGACAAAGCCGATAAAACAGAAGCTCCAAAGAATATGGTCAGAATGGAGTGAGACGATCAGAGACGAATTTGTGAAGCAATGGAATACGGGGTCCTACAAGTGGTAAAGTACCCCTAATGATTAGCCAACATTGTACCAGTACTGAAGAAAGATGGAAAGGTACGAATGTGCGTAGACTTCCGAGATATTAACAAAGTAAGCCCTAAAGATGACTTCCCATTACCTCACATTAATGTATTGGTGGATAATATGGTAGGGCATGCTTTATTATCATTCATGGATGGATTCTCAGGATACAACCAAATAAGCATGCACCTAGAAGATCGCGAGAAAATAGCCTTCACCACTTCATGGGGAACCTACTGTTACAAGGTGATGCCTTTTGGACTGAAGAACGCTAGGGCAACCTATCAAAGGGCAGCTACAGCCATATTGCATGATATGATGAACAAAGATGTGGAAGTCTATGTGTATGATATGATAGTAAAGTCTAAAGATCGGCAGGGGCATATTCTCGCACTAAGGCGATTCTTTGAAAGAATCAAGAAGTATTAGCTGAAGTTGAACCTTCAGAAGTGTGTATTCAGGGCAATGGAAGGAAAGTTGTTAGGCTTCTTGGTGTGTAAAAGAGGCATTGAAGTTGACCCTATCAAGATCAAGGCAATTAAGGAAATGCCCACGCCTCAGATTGAGAAGCAAATACGAGGATTTCTAGGTCACATCCAATATATTAGCAGATTCTTAGTTCAGTTGACTACAATCTATGAACCAATTTTCAAGCTACTGAAGAAGGATCAGCCCACGGAATGGAATGACCAACGCCAACAAGCCTCTGACAAGATCAAGGAGTACCTTATGATCCCACCAGTATTGACACCGCCAGTGGAAGGAGAACCACTTCTGTTGTATCTATCTGTGAGAGAATATTCTATGGGCTCTTTGCTAGCACAGAACGAAATGGAAAGGGGGGCAGAGCATACCATATATTACCTCAGCAAGAAGTTTCTGGAATATGAGATATGGTACACATCTTTGGAAAGAACTTATGCTACATTGATTTGGGCAACTAAAAGGTTACGACACTACATGGTTTCCTATCCGGTGTATTTGATCTCAAAGATGGACCCATCAAATATCTCTTCGAGAAACCGGCCTTAATAGGAAGGATGGCCCGTTGGTTGCTTTTGCTACCAAAATTTGACATTACCTATGTTACTCAAAAATCTATCAAGGGGCAGGCCATAGCCGATCATTTGGCTGCCCACCCCACAGAAGATAAAAGATCCTTAGATGATGCCTTTCCCAATAAAGGAATCGCCTCGGAAGAGGAAGAAGACACAAGTTATGAATGGTAGTTATTCTTTGATGGAGCAGCCAATCAGAAGGGATGTGGTGAGAGAATATTGCTTGTCACTCCTGACGGTCTTTGTTTGCCTTCGTTATTCCACCTCAACTTCCCATGTACCAATAACATTGCTGAGTATGAAGCTTGTGCTTTGGGGCTCGATATTGCTTCAACCATTGGGGTGAAAAGGATCAAGGTTTATGGTGATTCATCCATTGTCATCTGTCAGACATAGGGAAAGTGAAAAACTAGAGATGAGAAGCTGAAGCCATATCAAGAGCATCTGAAAGAGGTGATTGAACACTTTGAGAAGATTTCATTCAAATACTTCCAGAGGGATAATAATCGGTTTATTGATGCCCTTGCAACCTTGGCTTCTATGGTAGAGTGCAACCCTATGGCTATAGTCCGACCATTCTTGGTAGAACAAAGAAACAAGCCCATTTACCAGAATTCAGTGAACTCTCTCACTGTAGATGGTCGGTCTTGGTTCACTCACATAGTGGATTTCATCAGGGAAAGGAAGTATCCAGTTGAAGCAACTGACAAAGAGAAGAAGTTTATGAGAAGATATTCCACCCAGTTTATTCTCCAAGAGGATCTTTTATACAAACGGTCCTATGACGGAATACAATTGTTGTGTGTAGATGAGGAACAAGCTACAACCATCATGGAAGAAATTCATTAAGGTTTTTGTGGACCCCACATATATGCCAAGATGTTATCTAAGAAGATCCTCAGGCTGGGATATTACTGGAACACAATGGAATCAGATTGCGCGGACTTTGTCATGAAATTCCATAAGAGTCAGATATTTGCTAACATTATACATATGCTGCCAATAGAGTTGCATTCGCTCAGTTCTCCTTGGCCATTCTCTACTTGGGGCATTGATATCATTGGAAAGGTCAATCCTAAAGCATCCAACGGCCACGAGTTCATCTTGGTAGCCATTGATTATTTCACCAAGTGGATAGAAGCTCGGTCTTATGTAGTCCTCACATCTGCTAAGGTGGCCAAGTTTATCCAAGAAAACATCATTTTCTGATATGGAGTACCTCAAGAATTGATATCAGATCAAGGATCTCACTTATGGGGCAAGATTGATAAAATTTATATAAAATTCGGTATCAAAAGTCATCGCTCTACCACTTACAGGCCACAGACCAATAGGACAGTAGAAGCAGCTAATAAGAATATTAAGGTCATTTTGTAAAAAATGGCAGAAACACACAAGGATTGGGCTGATAAGTTAACAATTGCCTTATGGGCATACTAGACTTCTGTACGATCCTCGACAGGGGCAACCCCTTTCTCTTTGGTATATAGGGTTGAGGCAGTTCTACCCATGGAAATCCTAGTACCATCCTTCAGGGTGCTTCTGATAGTCAGCTACCTAAAGGAGAGTGGGTGAAGGCCAGACATGGCGACCATAATTTTCTTGATGAAAGGCAATGAAGGCCATGGATAATCTGAAGAAGTATCAACTGAGAATGGCCAGGGTCTTTAACAAAAATGTGAAGCCCTACAACGTAGAGGTGGGTGAACTTGTTCTCTAAGAACAAAGTGCCCCAATTCATGATGCAAGAGGAAAATTCAGGCCCAACTGGAGAGACCCATCCACTATTAAAGAAATTCTACCAGGCAAAGCTGTGAAACTCATTGACCACAACGGCGAAGAAATACCCGGACTGGTTAACATGGATCAACTCAAGAAATATTATATCTAAAAGGGTGAATAGCCTGAACTACGTCAGACCTGATTCCTTTCGAGGGATACGTAGGCAACTTGACATGTGCAAGTGCGGTCTCAATCATCTAAGGCAATAAATTGGTTTCTAGATTAATAATCAAAGTATCTTAAAAGATCATCATAGTTTGTGTCCCCCAAGAATTGCCATTTGGCATGAAAGGCCATTAGGTATCTGTCATCCACCCAATGGTCTGTCACTTCTTACCCAAGTTTGTGTCCCCCAAGAATTGCCATTTGGCATGAAAGGCCTTTAGGTATCTGTCATTCATCTATGGTCCATCCATTTCTTATCCAGGATTCTATCCCCTAAAAGAAAATTGCCACCCAACACCAGTTTATCAAGGCCATTTTATTCTCCACCCTTGATTAGTCAAATTGAAAGAAAAAAAAGAAGAGCTTGATGCAATGGTGGTAAAGGCTTGTTTGAATCATTAGCCAATGAGTACTGCTTTGAAAAATTCATCATATCTCATTGTTTGTATGGGTTTCAGGAAAATTCATGGGTTCGTTGGATAAGACGTTGAGGAAATGAACCTTGGACATAAATATAATGGCACCAGTATTGTTGGAATCTATGAATGTGTCATTTCTTAGCCAACTCGGATGTGTGAAGCTACATCACCAATTTCTCCAACAGGTACCTCAACACTGGGATGCTAACCGGCATATATTTTAGTTTGGATTAGCAAAGATTTGCCCAACTCTTGAAGAATTTTGGATTTGTATACTATCTCCACCCAAAGGCAGTTTGTTCCAACCCTCTTTGCAGAAAGACTGCTTAGCAAAAATTCAGGATTTCTTCGGATGGAAAGAAGAAGAAGTAAAGCGGTTTGTCAGGTATGGGAAGATCAATATTCTGAAGGTGGCTCAGATCTTCATCCAATATCTACCAATAGGAGGAATCCATCAGTAGCAATCCATGGATGTTTATTTACTTTGCATGATAGCTCATTATGTTCTCCACACTCTCGGGAATAGTGCACCATCTGTTCTGATTGAGCTAGTAAAACAGTTGAAGAAGGGAGGTGACATCGTCCCTACGGTTCTTGCAGAGACATTCAAGGAATCTGATGACATGAGCTATGGCCATAAATTTAGACTAGATCATTATCAGGGAAGTCCTGCTATTTTTCAAATTTGGCTCCTTGATAAACTGAAGCTCACCATACCATTAAGGGGAAACCCACTCGGAGTTTTTTATTACCGGGATAAGAGAGAAGTTATGGAATTTGACATTATCACCGATTGGAAGAAGTACTTGTAGGAAAGGACTCTGCAAGATATCACATGGAGGTGCCCAGGGAAGCCACAAGAAGATTTTCTGATATAAGACCCCTGGCCACAACTATGTCAGACTGATGGGATTGACACACACGTCCTTTTATTTGCCTATGTACATCAGCCGACAATACAGGCTTGAGGAGACAGACCCAGAAAAGTTAGTGAACTTTCACCCACCTTAAGAATTGTCTCCCCACCTTTTTATTTACCTATCCCATCTGTGGTAGGAATGTGGTCCTCCTTTTCAGGTAATTCACTTGGTAATAGAATGAGAAAGTATTTGGATTCTTGGGTAATCCCGATTATTCTAATTATGACTTGAGTTATGGAATTGATTGTGCCTAAGCATTGTAAGCAAACAGAAAAAAAAAAAGAGGAAGAAAGGTTTTCTTTTGTGCCAAAAGTAAGTTTTCATAGAGATGCTGAAATAAAATAATGAACAAAAAAGGGGAGGGAAAAAGAAAAAAGAGAGAAAATATCCATGTGTTTGTGTTTTCAGTGAATGCAGGAACAAATTCCTTTGGGTCAAAAGCCATCATCAAGAATCAGATTCTGAACTAAAAATCAAGAATCAAGGAAAAATCAAGAAAAGACATGTTGACCAGGCTCTAGGTGGCCCAATTACATTGACCTGGCCCCAATGGTCCAATCTCATTGACCCGGTCCCAGATAGCCCAGCCCGGTTCAAAAGAACTCGCCTGGAAGACCAGATAGCCTAACCTGGTTCAAAATAAACCCACCTAGAAGACCAGATAGCCCAGCCCTGTTTGAAAGAACCCACCTGGAAGACCAGATAGCCTAGCTCAATTTGAAAGAACCCCTTGGAAGACCAGATAGCCCAGCCTGGCTCGAAAGAACCCACCTGGAAGACCAGATAGCCCAGCCCGATTCTAAAGAACCCGCTTGGAAGACTAGATAGCCCAGCCCGATTCGAAAGAACCCATCTGGAAAATCAAATTCCCTGACCTGGCACATGTGAAGCCCAGCTAAGGAAAATAAAAAAAAAATCAAATGTTTATTTATTTATTACAAGATTGGAAGAATAGAGAATTTCTCTCTTGTAACCATCAGTCACAGATAGTCCAAATTGGCTAAAAAGACCTAGCCTGGAGAACATATTTCCCTGACCTGGCACATGTGAAGCCCAGCTAAGAAAAATCAAAAAAATCAAATGTTTTTTATTTATTGCAAGATTGGAAGAATAGAGAATTTCTCTCTTGTAACCATTGGCCCCAGATAGTCCAGATTGGCTCGAAAGACCCAGCCTGGAGACCATATTTCCCTGAACTGGCACATGTGAGGCCCAGCTAAGGAAGAATCAGGATCGAAGTACTAACATTTTTGTAGGATTGGAAGAGCAGCGAATCCCTTTCCATAATTGGCAGCCCCAAGTAAGTCCTCAACTTCAAAGTAGGTAAGAGATATTATCTATTGCATTTTTCAACTCCGTCATAACTGAGCAAGATGATGGCAGTACATGCTCTGGGTGACAAAATGTGGTCATTCTTTTTTTGCCCTTCGACCGCTGGTATAGCCCTCGGCCAAAAAAGGGCATTCTGTAGACACCCAATTTTATCACCCTCCTTTGGCTATGATGAAATATGGATCTTGGATGTGACTTTTGACTTCCGATCGACAGAGATGCTGATGGAAACATTCCCTTACCCAAAACCCAGGAAATCCCCACATGGGAGAGAGGAAGGCCTAATTTTGACTTTTGTATATGAAGGAATCTGGTCAAGATGACCATACAGATGAATAGTGCTTAGAAATACAATTTCGATGATATATGATGCCCCAAAATTGGACCGATGGATCTCCTGCAATCATTCCCAAAAAATCACTTTTTTCTGTGCGTATGTCGCGCCTTCCCCCATATATGCACGCACACGGATAGTCCTGCTGAAAACCTAGAAAAATCCTTCACCTAACCCAAACACCCTAAAATTCATCTCCTACCTACCCAGATAACCCCAAAATTTTCCGAAATCTGAAACCCTAGAAATCCCCGTGCTGGAGGGAAGGGGTCCAATTTTGACTTTTCATATATGAAGGAATCTGGTTAAGATGACCATACAAATGAATAGTGCTCAGAAATATGATTTTGATGATATATGGTATGCCAAAATCGGACCGATGGATCTCTGGCAATCATTCCCAAAAAATCACGCTTTTTCGCCCTCATGTCACGCGCACTGGCCTGATCGGCCACCCAACCGGCCAGCCAGCCAAGCCATCTAGCCCAGCTAAGCCAACCAGCCCAGCCAAGCCCAGCTTGGCTGCTCACCTGTGCACGAGCCGGTCGCATGCTGTGCAGGGGTCTACCGAACGCTGGGCATGGGCCTGCCGCACACTATGCACTGGCCTGCAGCACGTTGTGCATGGGCCTGCTGCACACTTTGCGTGGCCCCACCGCACACTAAGCGTGGCCCAGCCGCACACTGTGCAGGCCCTAGCCACACACCGTGCACACTGTGCCCGCACACCATGCACACATGGCCCGCACACCATTCACACATGGCCCGCACACTGTGCACATGGACTGCACACCATGCACACATGGCCCGCATACCGTGCACATGGTCCGCACACCATGCACATGGCCCGCACACCCATGCATTCGCCCAGTCGTGACATCACCCGCACCCCTGGTAAAACCTTCTCTCTCCTCTCACTTTTTCAAAAATTGCCTTTTCCAGCAAAATTTTCTCTCTCCTCTCGCCTTTTCAAAAACTGCCTTTTTTGATAAAATTTTCTCTCTCCTCTAGCTTTTTCAAAAATTGCCTTTTTGAAAAAAATCTCTCCTCTCGCTTTTTTGAAAACTGCCTTTTCTGGAAAATTTTTCTCTCTCCTATTGCTTTTTCGAAAACTACCTTGTTGATAAAATTCTCTCTCCTCTCGCTTTTTTGAAAACTACCTTTTTTGCAAAATTTTCTCTCCTCCCACTTTTCTAAAAATCACCTTTTTCCAAGCTAAAATTTCTCTCTACTCCCCTTTTCCTGAAAACCCCATTTTACCCACTAGACAAAAGCCCTCCCCACCCATTTTTGCCTTCAACCCCCCTTTTACCCATTGGACAAAATCCTATCTCTTCACTTTAGACAAGAGCCCCCCTTTCGTCCATTGGATAAAGGGATTCCCCCTCTCCTACTTGGTTAAAAAAAGTATAAATACCCCTCTCCCTTAGAAAAAACACACCAACAAACACCTAAATCCCTTTCAGAGTGAAATTTTCCTCCCCTTCCCCCTCTTGATTTTCTTTTGATCTTCGGAGCGATCTTCGTCAAGATTCGAAAACTCATTCGGATCTTCGAAGTGTTCTTCGGGATCCTGAAGATTTTCAATCCAAAACCTTAGTTAGATCCAGTTTTTAGCCAAAAATAGTATGTTCTTGAGCCACCTCCTTTGAGTGTTCTTGACTATTCTTGAGCTTTCTTGAGATAGAAGCCACCCCCTTTTTTGAGGTTCTTCGGGTCTACGAAGAGATCTTTGTTAAGATCTGAAACTCTGTTTAGATCTTCAAAGTGTTCTTCGGGACTTTAGAGTTCTTCAATCCATTTTTAGGTCTGCTTGTGTTTTTTTGAAAATAACCTTTCCTAGTTGAACCTCTGTCCGAGTGTCCCTGGAATCTTTCCAGGAATATCCATTCCCAGTGGAAGCTCTGCCGAGTGCCACCTCATCCCAAGCCCAAAAATAGCCTTTCCCAGCCGAACCTCTGTCCGAGTGTCCCTGGAATCTTTCCAGGAATAGCCATTCCCAGTGAAAGCTCTATCAGAGTGCCACCTCATCCTAAGCCTAGAAATAGCCTTCCCTAGCTAAAGCTCTGTCCGAATCTAAATCAAAAAATAGTCTTCCCTAGTCGAAGCTCTATCCGAACCCAAATCTGAAAGCAACTGTTCCTAGTCGAAACTCTATCCGGATACTATCACAATCAGCATCTCTCAAGAAAGGAAGTTAGAGGTCAAGACCATCTTCCCTTGAGCCAAGAGAACACGAAAGATAGTCGAGCCGGTACCAATCAGGGGCCCACCCCTCTTGACCGAAACAGGGGTCAAATTTAGGTATAATCTCTCTCCCCATTCAATCTTAATGTAGACATCTAATAAGCCTTGTTTTAGTGTATATAATAGTTTTAATTCAATTAATGTATATATGTGTGATAACTTAGCCATACACATGGAATAGTAATAATTATGGAAAATGTTTGTTCTCAAGCATCTAGCAAGAAGACTGGTTGAATCGGGTAGATTGGGTGCTTAACACCTTCCCAACTCTGTAACCTGACACTTACCCTAAATCTCTAGACCAGACCAAATTTCAGGTCCTTTTCTCAGGAATTGAGCCCACCCTTGGGTCCTAGGCTTACAACCCTAGGTGGTGACTCCAAACCCCATTTGCATGATCCCGATCTCTAAATTGGACCATCATCAAAACCTCCATTTCAAATGATGAATTTTACACCCTTGCAAATATAGGCCCCCATGTATCTCCAAGCGGCGATACGGTGGTGCGGGGCCCACAAGCGAGGTACACGTGATGTGAGCCACCTCCCCCTCGCGATGAAGGTGAAGGGAGAGAGAGGAGAGAGGGTAGGGATCCATCTCTGGCCGCTACCCTCACACATAGAAGATTTTGTTGTAACCTGTGGATGTAATAATTGGGCCTATAATATTATAAAGTTATCATTATAGATGATCACCACATGTATATCATGAACTTTATGGAATTCTATATATACTTTGATTTATAGTTAAGTTAGTTGTGGGTTTGGTTATTGCCTGCATCAGGATCCTAGGTGTTGGTAGGTAGAAAGGATTGGAAGTTCTAGTGCTTCACGCCTGTGCTGTATGGAGGGTAGGGTATGACAGAGTGGTATCAGATTAAGACTTGAAAAAAAACATCATAACCCATAAGACCTTAGGATATCCAGTGTCATAGGATTTAATAATTAAAATCCTTAAGATAAAAACATCAAATTTATGCAAATATTATGTGCAGTAATTAAAGGGAAAATTGTTGTGCTTAAACTACGAATGTATGTATATTCTTGGTCAGATACCAAGATACTAATTTTATGTAAAGCATACTGCATGACTCATCTTTTGCTGAATATATGTTGAGCTTTTGGGAATTAATCATTATTTATCTTTTAGGAATTCTCAAAATGCCACAAAGGTGTCCTTAACTTCAGCATGAGTCAAGATAAAAGAAGAGGGGTCGTATTACCAGAGCTACCCTCTATGTGCCAATAGAGGATGGGTCAGAGAGTGAGACAGCACCTAGGGTGACTTTACCTTCTCGTACATCTACCCCTGCAGTAGCAGCACCTGTGCCACCACCTGCACTACCAGTACTCATAGCACAGAATGTGGTAGCTATTGTCACTAATATGGTGCAAGGAATACAAGAAGGGTCACCACAAACTATGCAACAAAACATGCAACAGCAGCAGCACCAACAATAGCAGCTGCAAAGGGCAATGGTTGAAGAATTGACCACTGTCATACATGCTAGGAAATCACTAGCTAACTATGTATCTATGGCACTGCCTCCGCCAGCCCCTACAACCCCTGCTCCTAATCCTCTATTTGCATCTAGAATTCCTATCACTACTCAAACTATTAGTGGACAAGCATCAAAAGAAACACCAGTAAAACACTTATAGGACAACAGACTCCAGAAACCCCTCTAGCAATACAAATATGGAGTGATACCATCAAGCTAATGGAAATACATGGAATGAAAATAACTTTCCTACCACAGACAAGATAGGTAGGTAACAAGGTCAGGAGATAGTCCTTGGGGTGGGTAGAAGTTCACCAACTTTCCTGGGGCCTCTTCTTTCAATCTATACTGTCAGCTGATGTAGGTGGGCAAGTAAAAGGACGTATGAGTCAATCCCATCAACCTGATATAGTTGTGTCCAGGGATCTTCATTAGAAAATCTTCTTACGGCCACCATGGGCTCCTCCATGCAATATCCCATGCAGTTCTTTCTTGCAGGTACCTCTCCCAATCAATGATAAGCTTAAATTCTGGGACTTCCCTCTTATCCTGGTAGCAAAGAGCTTCGAGTTGGCATTCTTTTAATGGCCTATTCAACTTTAGTTTTTTAAGGAGCCAAATCTAGAAAATAGTAGGACTTCCTTGATACTGATTAAGTCTGAATCTATGGCTATGGCTCATGTTATCAAATCCCATGAGCGTTTCTGCAAGGACTATAGGGATGATATCACCTCATTTCTTCAATTGCTTTACCACTTCTATTCGAATGAATGGTGCACCACGTCTGGGAGTTCGGAGAATATAGCGAGCTATCATGCAAAGTAGATAAGCATCCTGTGATCTTTGTTGATTGATTCCTCCCAATGATAGATACTGAGCGAAGATCTTGGCCACCTTTAGAATGTCAATCTTCCCATATCTAACGAATTGCTTCACTTCCTCCTCCTTCCATCAGAAGAAATCTTGTGTTTCCTTTAAGTAATCTTTCTTCAAAGATGGTTGTATTAACCTGCCCTTGGGTGGAGATAGCATACAAACTCGAAATTCTTTGAGAGTTGGGTAGATCTCAAGTAATCCAAACTGAAACAGATGAAGATTGGTATCCCAGTGTTGAGGCACTTGCCAGAGTAAATGGTGATGAAATTTTACACATCCAATTTGACTGAGCATTGACATATTTATTGGTTCCAGTAGTCTTGGTGCCCTCATATTTATGTCCAAGGTCCATTTTCTCAATGTCTCATCCAGCGAGTCCATGACTTTTCCTACAGCCATCACAAACAAAAGGAGATGTGGTGATTTATCAAATATCACTCATTAGCTATTGACAACCAAACTTTTACCACTATTGCACCAAACTCTTTTTATACTTTTTGTTGACTAATCAAGGATGGGGAATGAACTGGCCTTGACATATTGGTGCCAGGTGGCGACTATTGGGGGCTGAAATTCTAGATAAGAATTTGGAGGGCCATAGGTGAATGACAGATACCTAATGGTCTTGAATACCAAATGGTGATTCTTAGGGGATACAAGCTATGATGATCTTTTGGATACTTTTATTATTAATCTAGGAACCAATTTATTGCCTCAACCCCATACACCAAAGAGAAAGTAGTTGCCCCTATCGAGGAACGCATAGAAGTCTGATATGCCCACAAGGTAAGGGGCAACTTATTTGCCCAATCCTTGTCTGTTTCAGCCATTTTCTGTAGGATGACCTTGATGTTCTTGTTAGTTGCCTCTACTACCCCAATTGTTTGTGGCCTATCCATGGTAGAGTGATGCCTTTTGATACCAAACTTTATGTAGATTTTGTCAGTTTTACACCAAAAATGGGATCCCTGATCTGATATCAACTCTTGAGGTACTCCATATTGAGAAATGATATTTTCTTGGATGAATTTTGCCACCTTAGCAGAGGTGAGGATTGTATATGACTAAGCTTCTACCTACTTGTTGAAATAATCAATGGCTACCAAAATGAATTCATGACCATTGGGTGCTTTGGGGTTAATCTTTCCAATGATGTCAATGCCCCAGGTAAAGAATGGCCAAGGAGAACTGAGTGAGTGCACTCCATTGGTGGGATATGTATGATATTGGAAAATATCTAACATTTGTGACATTTCTTGACAAAGCTTATGCAATCAGCTTCTATTGTGTCCCAATAATATCTCCACCTAAGGATCTTTTTAGCTAGCATCCTGGCATTCATGTGGGGTCTGCAAAGGCCTTGGTGAATTTCGTCCATGATGGTTGTAGCTTGCTTTTCATCCACACACAGCAACTGTATTCCATCGTAGGATCTCTTGTATAACAAGTCTCCTTAAAGGATAAATTGGGTGGCATATCTCCTTAGGAATTTCTTTTCTCTTTCGGTTGCTTCAATCGGATACTTCATTTTCCTGATGAAATCCATTATGTGATTAAACCAAAACCGACCTTCTATAGTGAGAGAACTTATAGAATTCTAATAAATGGGTCTGATTCTTTGTTCTACTAAGAATGGTTGAACCCTAGTCATAGGTTTTCACTCTACCATGGAAGCCAAGGTTGTAAGGGCATCGGCACACCGGTTGCTATCCCTTTGAAAGTATTCAAATGAGATCTTCTCAAAGTGTCCAATCACCTCTTCTAGATGTTCTTGATACGGCTTCAATTTCTCATCTTTGGTCTTCCACTTTCCTTGTGTCTGACAGGTGAGGATGGATGAATCACTGTATACCTTGATCCTTTTTACCCCAATGGTCAAAGTAGTTTCAAGTCTCAAGGCACAAGCTTCATATTCAGCAATATTGTTGGTACAGGGGAAATCAAGGTAGAATGATGAAGGCAAATAAAGGCCATCAGGAGTGACAAGTAATATTCTCACACCACACCCCTTTTGAAAAGCTGCTTCTTTAAAGAACAACTGCCATTAATCAGTTGCGTCTTCTTCTTCTATTGTTGTGATCCCTTCATCTAGGAAGTCGTTGTCTAGGGCTCTTCCATCTTCAGTAGGGTGTTCAGCTAAATGATCGGCTATAGCTTGACCCTTGATAGACTTCTGAGCAACATAGATGATGTCAAACTCTAATGACAATAGCAACCATCCTTGAGATCAAACGTACTGGATAAGCTACCATGTAGTGTCACAGCCTTTTTGTTGCCCAAATCAGTGCTGCACAAGTTCTTTCCAAAGATGTGTACCGTGTCTCATATTCCAAGAACTTCTTGCTGAGGTAGTATATGGCATGCTCCACCCCTTTTTCTGTCTCTTTTTATGCTAGCAGCAAGCCCATGGAATACTCTCCTATTGATAAATACAACACAAGTGGTTCTCCTTCCACCGATGACGTCAATACTGGCGGGTTCATAAGTTATCCTTTGATCTTATCAATAGCTTATTGGTATTGGTCATTCCATTCTATGGACTGATCCTTCTTCAGCAACTTGAAGATTGGTTTGTAGATAGTAGTCAACTGAGTTATGAATCTATTGATATACTGGATGTGACCTGGAAATCCTTGTATCTACTTCTCAATGCAAGGCATGGGAATTTCTTAGATTACTTTGATCTTGATAAGGTCGACTTCGATACCCCTTTTATTTGTCAAGAATCCCAACAAATTTTCTGCCATTTCCCCGAATACACACTTTTGAGGATTCAACTTCAACTAATACTTCTTGATTCTTTCAAAGAATCGCCTTAGTTCGGGAATGTGCCCCTACTAATCCTTTGACTTTACTATCATGTCATCTACGTAGACTTCCACATTCTTATTCATCATGTCATGTAATATGGCAGTAGCTGCTCTTTGGTAAGTTGCCCTGGCGTTCTTCAGTCCAAAAGGCGTCACATTGTAATAATTGGTTCCCTATGGAGTGGTGAAGGTTGTCTTCTCTTGATCCTTTGGGTGCATGCTCACTTGGTTGTATCCTGAGAATCCATCCACAAATGATAACAAGGAATGCCCTACCATTTTGTTCACCAATACATCAATGTGAGGTATTGGGAAGTCATCTTTAGGGCTTACCTTGTTAAGATCCTAGAATTCTACGTACATCCGTACCTTGCCATCTTTCTTTGGCACCGGTACAATGTTGGCCAACCATTGGCGGTATTTTATCACTTGTAGGAGCCCCACATTCCATTGCTTTACAACTTCCTCCCCAATCTTTTCACTCCATTCTAGATTCATCCTTCTTAGCTTCTGCTTGACCGGCTTTGCCCCAAGGTAGGTCCGCAAATGGTGTTATACAATGTTGGGGTCTATACCAGCATATCCTCATAAGACCAAGCAAAGACCTCAGCCAATTCCTTCAGGAGACTAATCATCTTTTATGCTTCTTTGTCATCTAGGGTAGTGCCAATTTTACCTCTCGTAGGCATTGGTCGATTCCTAGATTAATAACCCGAGCATCCTCAAGGATGGGTTGGGCCTTCCTTGGTTTGCATTTTTTTATTAACTCTTGATATTTATAAAGATCATAATCATAAAAAGGAGGCAAGTCATAATCATAAAAAGGAGGCAAGTCATACTCAGAATCAGAAATTTTATTCATGAAAGAAGGAGTAACAGACTCGTCATACATGGACTCTGGACTTTCCTCGAGAGGGAAGGCTGACTCACAATGACAAACAGAAAACTCAACAACTGACTCGACTATAGACTTGATAACTACCTTGATGCTTTTATCAATGGTATTTAGGGTGGTTGACTCAGTAGCATGAGTAAACTTGAAGTCTTCTCCAATACTTACCCAGTTCAGGAGTGGGTCAACGGCTCAGTGGATGAGCAAATGCGGCAAGGGACCTTCTTCTTCTTCTAGAAAAGTCACCGCTATCTCTTCATGTGTTTTGACATCAGACACTTTTTTCTTCACAAAGATGACCTTATCCAACTCATATTCTCTAAAGCCAAACTTCTTGATGGGTGAAGATTGCGGGAGACTGCACAATCCTCTTTCTATGAAGTCTAATTTTTCAAGCCTACTGATTGAAGCCATCTTTGCTCCTCGGTCACATTTTTTACCACCATCACGGGTCTTCCTGTTGAATTTGATTTGGGCATAGTGCATGTAGACCATCATTCTTTGTGCTCCCCTTTTGCTTTGCATACGTGCTTCTTCCTCTGAAAGCCCTTGGCTTGAGCTCATGTAACTCCTAAGCTCGTGGATTTTGTAGAAAGGAATAGATGTGACTTTTCAGATCTGTGGGAAGTTACAGACTCCGAACGAGTCTTATCTTCTTTTTCCATTCCCTCTTCAAGAGTACTCGGGGACTTGGCAATTCCTTTAACCGGATCAGTGCTATAGGGTTACTAGTGGAAGACCCATGCTCAATCAGCGTAATTTCTATGTCACACCCCATTCACACAGAACCATATCGATGATCGAGTTAACTCCTGTTAACCCAAAACCTGCTAGGATCATCTGATATAGTAACCATAACACAACATACACACACACTAAACAAAGCAAATTCTATATTTCAGTGGAAGTCTTACATGTACATAACTATAAAAACCCTAATACTCTTGATACCCAAATTATATTACATAATACATTTACATGTGGGCCCGTAGGTGTGATATATACACAATAAATACAATTCAAACATCCAAAGCACAAAAGGGGTAATATCATAAAATAACAAAAAAGAATCCCGGGTTGGTATTCAATATTACTATCTCGTAACACAACTCTCGCATGGGCACTTGGCCCCGTGCCTAAGATCTTCAGGGACGCACCAGTCCTTAGCAGTAAACTCCACAATGGGTCCTGGCTCTAGCTCTTCAGTCGGATAACCTACAAGATTATCTAAAAATGGTGTGCACATGAGATGAGCTCACTAGCCCAGTAAGAAAGACCAAGCAATCATTCGCAATACAAATGCACCTATATGTATGCAAGTTTATTTCATTATCCTAAACCACCTAGACAACAATTCTAGGCCATAGGTCATGTGCTACTTAGAACCATAGTGCACGTATGCCCCAGGTACGAGCTGCGTCCCATCCCGTATATGCCCATAATATTGCTGGAGAAGGCCAGCCATGGGTACTGCATTAAAGTAAAATGGTCCTTGCCCTGCATTAAAGTAAAATGGGTCTTACCTTGCATTAAAGTAAAATGGGCATTGCCCTGCATTAAATTAAAACCAGTATGATTGGCCCTCTTATTATATCACCAAAGTTATCGACCATTCTAGTGATCAATCGGGCATACTTCTAACCACCACCTTTGGTGCACAACCTCGGGCTTCCCCCCAATGATATACCCAACACCTAAACCCCTGTTGGGAAGGGTCATAGCATAGGGATATGTCATTCCTAACTGCATGCTCCTATATGAGATAGTATGACTGCATAATGCCAGCGCGTCCTATTCCATGGGCCACCAATGCATTTGTTTCCAAGCCAACTACAGCATTTAATCTTGCAATGCATCATATTCAATAATTTAAAGTCATCCATCTCATAATTCAAAGTAAGAATAAGCATTTAACAATTAAAGATATCAGCAAATCAAGTCATAAATCAATTTCATAATGCACACGTCAATGCATGCAAATGGCATTCGTGAATGACTAGGCTACACACTGTTATGAAATGATGACATGACTAGTCTACAAGAATAATGAAATGATGCAAAAACACTCCAAAAATAAAGTCAATTTTCTCTTCCCACTTACCTAATTGTGTACAATGATCACCCTTGGTACGAGGAAGATTCGACGTGCGATGACATAAGTTCATAGTACAACCTATCATAAAGAGGTTGAGCTTAGTATATCTCCACTTTAGGCTCATAAACGATGAGGTATGATGATCCTAACATATTTAAAATCACTAGAGAAGGTTGCCCGATAAATTTGGGCCCAGTCGGGACCCGATGGGTCAAAGTGGTATGTCAACCGGCGGGTAAGGTACCCACTAGTCCTTACTCGTTGCTTAACCTAAGGACTCTGCCTAGACCAATTGGCTAAGATCAATGGCCAAGTGCCCACCGGTCCTTGCTCACTGCTTGATCCAGGGGCTCTGCCTGGATCGACGGGCTCGGATTGGTGGATCCATCCACTTTTGGGTACCCACCAATCGGAATCGAGATTCTACTGTTCACTTCCATTCTCCATCCCACCTTGGGAAAACCACACGGTTTGATTTGACCACATTTTCCATGAATCTAAGGTCCCATATCATGATTCCAACATAGATCTAGGATTGATTCAAGGTTTCAAGCTTGGGTTTTACCTCTTTGCTCACAAACACCTCAAAAACCTCAAATCTTCTCTCTAGCTCAAGAGATCAACAAATGCTTCTCTAATCTTACAATTTCTTCCTCTAAAACCTTTATAAACAACATGTGGATTCTTTATTAAACCTTAGATTCATATTCTTAAGAGGAGTTAACAAGATCTAAAGGATTCCTACCCAAATCATAGGCATGAGGGTTTAAGAAATATAGTCTTTAATCACCTCAAATCGTTGATCTCGAGATGAGTGTTGCTAATCCGGTGTCGGATTCAAAGGATCTGACCCCGGCGATGAGCAACAATCATAGTTTTTCTCATTTCTTGGGTAAAAATATCTAATGACCAGAGTGGTAGGTCACATTGGTGGTCCAACCCACCTATGACCACCCACCAGTCGACCAAAACTTAGCCAAGACATTGGGATTTTTGATGGGGCTTTGCCTTGACACATATTTCACTCTCGGTAATTGATTAACATGCGTACTTAATATAAAATACGACTACGTACCTTTATTATGCGTACATGGCCCGGTGATACGTCCAAATGCATGGCTTAGGCACACGAACTTCATTAGGCACCAACTCCTACTCATCTAGTCAACCTGAGTTTAGGGTTACCCTTTCCATCATGTTCCATAAGGTACTTGCCTTGGCTCACTCGGGTTCAGGTCTTGCAGGACCAAACCGAACCAACCAGGAAATTAGACTGGGTTTAGAAAGTAGGGTATCACATTTACTCCCTTTTTTTGAAAATTTCATCCTCGAAATTATAGTATCTTGTTGTACAAAAAGATGAGAATACTTGGCTTGGATGTCATACTCTTTTTCCTAAGATGCTTCTTCAAGTGAGTGATTGGCCCATCGAACCTTCACAAAAGCGATGGAGCGATTGTGAAGAGTCTTTATTTTCCACTCTAGGATTTTAGCGGGTTGTTCTTTGTAGATTATATCAGTTTCTAAATATTTTGGTTCCACAGGTAGCACATGTGATGGATCATAGATCTACCGCTTCAGCATAGACACGTAAAACACATTGTGAACATTACTAAGGGAAGGTGAAAGAGCTAACATATATGCTACAGAGCCAGCTCGAGTTAAGATTTCAAATCGGCCAATCAACCTTGGACTTTGCTTGCCCTTCCTGTGGAATCTATACAAACCCTTGGTAGGAGAGATTTTGAGAAATACTTTCTCTCCCTCTTGGAATTCAATATCTTTCCTACGGTTGTCTGTATAGCTCTTTTGGTATGATTATGCTGCCTTAATCCTTTCCCGAATGACGTTGACCTTATCACATGTCATTTGTATCATTTATGGTCCAAGCATTCATTGCTCACCTACTTCATCCCATTATAGGGCATCTTGCACTTTCTACCATACAATGCCTCAGATGGAGCGATCCCAATTGCGGTTTGATAGCTATTATTATAGGCAAACTCCATAAGAGGTATGTATTCTTCTCAACTGCTACTCATTTCCATTACATAGTCCCTGAGCATGTCTTTCAATATTTGTATGAGTTGTTTTGATTGCCCATTGGTCTATAGATGGAAAGCAGTACTCAGATTCACTTGTGTCCCCTAGGCTTGTTGGAGACTCTTCCAGAATCTAGATGTGAATTTTGGGTCTCTATTTGACATAATGCTTACTGGTACTCCATGTAAATGGACTATGTTATCCATATAAAGTTGGGCTAACTTATTCATGTAATAATTGGTCCTGACCAGGATAAAATGAGAAAACTTGGCATGCCTGTCAACTACCACCCAAATTGCATCCATTCCCTTGGTTGTGCAGGGTAGCCCTATGATAAAGTCTATGGTGATCCTATCCCATTTCCACTCTGGTATGGGGAGTGGCTGAAGAGTGCCATATGGTTGATGCCTTTCTACCTTGACCTTCTGACACATGAAACATTATGCTACATACAAGGCAATAGTGATCTTCATTGCTGGCCACCAATAGCTTTGTTTAATAACTTTGTCCATCTTTGTACTTCTGGGTTGAAGTGAGTATACAGAACTATGTGCCTCCTTCACAATTTTGACTGGTATCTTCATGTCATCGGGCACACATAACCTATCCTGAAATAGTAATGCCCTATCATTAGCTACGGTGAAGTCAGGGTCATTCATCATCTACTCTTGAATTTTTAGCCTGATCCTTTGCAGCTCAGGATCCAAAGATTGCTTCGCTATCACCTCTTATCTGATGGATGGATCTACCAGTAAGGCTGTCAGGGATATAGTCAACTGCTTAACATCATTTGGCTAGTGTTCAAGTTTCAAGGTTGCCCCTTCATATAGAAGAACCTCATCCTTCAGCACCGCCTCTTGTATCAACTGTGGACTGATAGCTAAGTATGAAAGTGAAACTGTCTAAGCCTTTCGACTTAGAGCGTCAGCCAGCACATTATCTTTACCTGGGTGTTACTGAATATCACAATCATAGTCCTTCATAAGCTCAATCCATCTTCTCTGCCTCATATTTAAATCTCATTAGGTGAAGAAGTACTTAGAGCTTTTATGATCACTGTATATCTCTCACCTCTCCCCATATAGATAATGACACCAAATGTTCAAAGCAATTATGACTGCTATACGGGTAGTGGCCAAAAAAGATGAGATGATGCATTGTCGTTCCGTCCCTTGTGGGGAGGAAAAAAGTCTTACATTGATTCTATCCTTTGTCCTCTCTTTCTCTTTTATGAGGGAGGGGTGTGTCGTGTGTGATTACCCTATGAACCTTGCACCGCTGTATCGCCGCTCAGAGATACGTGGGGGCCTATTTCATAGGAGTGTAAAATTTATCATTCGAGATGAGGATTTGATGATGGTCCAATATGGGGATCGGGATCATGCAAAAGGGGTTTGGAGTTACCACCTAGGATTATGGGCCAAGGACCCGAAGGTGGGTCCAATTCTTGAGAAAAGGGCCCAAAAATTGATCTGGTCCAGAGATTTAGAGTAGGTGTTAGGTTATAGAATTGGGAAGGTGCTAGGCACCCAATCTACCCGGTTCAACCGGTTTTCCTTCTAGATGCTTAAGAACGAACATTTTCCACAATTATTCCTATTCCTCATGCATGGCTAAGTTATCACACATATGTACATTGACTGAATTTAAATAACTATGTACACTAAAACAAGGTCAATATAAAGTCTACATTGTGCTAATTCTGTTGAGAAATTATACCTGAGCTTGACCCCTGTTTTGGGTCAAGAGGGGTGGAACTCCTAGTTGATGTTGGTACAAACTTCCTTGTGGATTCTCCCAGCTTAGGGGAAGATGATCTTGACCTCCAACTTCATTTCTCGAGAGATGCTGACTGTGATATAATTCACACAGAGTTTCGGCTAGGAACGGTTACTTTTGGTTTTGAATTCGGACAGAGCTTTCGCTAGGGATGGGCTACTTTTGGGTTTTGGCTGAGGTGGCACTCAGATAGAGCTTCCACTGGGAATAGGCTAAGGTAGCACTTGGACAGAGCTTCCATTAGGGATAGGATATGGGAGGGCTATGCTGAGGTGGCACTCGGACAGAGCTTCCACTAGGGATAGACTATGGGAGGGCTAGGAGGAAACTTTTCCTAAAAATCTCACTCAAAGAAAGCAAATGATTGAAGAGTCCCGAATGCTCGAAGAACACTTGAAGATCCAAAGAACACTTTGGATCTTATGAAGATCTCTCCAAAGACTTGAAAAATCTCAAAGGGGGAGGGGAGGAGAGAGAGCAAAACTTCTCCACTATGGGTATTGTGGTGTGTGTTGGTGTGTCAAATTAAAGGGAGGGGGTATTTATAGAATTTTTGGACCAATAGGAAGGAGAGAGAAAATTCCCTAGCCAATGGTAGTAAAAAGTAATTTTTCTAAACCAATGGGTGAAAGTAAGAAATTTTGGACCAATAGGGTGGAGGGTAATTTTCTATAGCCAATGGAGTGAAAGTTAATTCTTTTGGACCAATAAGGTAACAAGATTCTTTTTTAGACCAATGGGAGGCCACAGTGTTGGGTACGCTAGTCGGGTAGTGTAGGGTACACAGGTGAGTGAAGAGGGAATTCTTTCTCCAAACCGGTCACCGAAAGAGGGATTCTAATTGTCGACGGGGGTGTCAGAGGTTTCAGCAAGGGTACGGGAGGCTCAACAGGGGTACTGAAGCTCCAACTGGGGTGTTGGATCTCCAACATAGGTATTGGGACTCCGATATGGGTGTTGGGGCTCTGATATGGGTCCTGGGGCACTAGCATAGGAACTTCAGTATGGGTGCTGGAACTTGACTGGGTATGCATGTGGCTTGGTTGGGTATGCATGGGGCTTGGTCGAGTACACCCGGGGTTTTACTGAGTGTTTATGGGGCCTAGTTGGGTGCATGCAGGATTTGACTGAGTGCACGTGGGGCTTGGTTGGATGCATGTGGGGATTGGCCGAGTGCACACGAGGCTTAGTTGGGTGCCCATGGGGCTCAATCGGGTATGCACGGGGCTCGCATGGGCTAGGTTTGGGCACTCAAGGTAAGGCATGGGTGCTCGCATGGGAGGGATTTGGGCACTCAAGGCAAGGTATGGGTGCTCGCATGGGAGGGATTTGGGCACTTAAGGTGCAACTTCTGAGAGTGATTGCGGAAGATCCGATGGTCCAATTTTGAAGTACCATATATCATTGGAATCATGATTTCAAGTACTATGTGTCTGTGTGGTCACTTTGACTGGATTCCTTCGTATATGAAATATCATAATTAGACCCTTTTTTTTCTCTCACATGAGTTTTCTGGGAGTTTTGGGTGAGTATGGAATGCTCCTAGCAATAGTTACCTTAGTCAGTTATCATCTCTGTTGATCGGAGGTGAAAGGTCACGTCCAAGATCCATATGTCATCATAGCGGGGGGAGAGTGACAAAATTGGGTATCTATAGAATGCCCCTCTTTGGCCAAGGTCTATGCCAATAGCCAAAGGGCAAAGAAATGAACTACCACATTTTGTCACCCGATGTATGTATTACCGTCATCTTGCCCATCAATGACAGAGTTGAAAATGCAATAGGTAATATCTCTTAACTACTTTGAAGTTTAGGACTTACCTCGGCTGCCGATTGTAGGAAAGAAATTCACTACTCTTTCAATCCTACAAAAGATGTTAGTACTTTGACCTTTGACTTTTCCTAGGCCAGGCTTACATATGCCGTCTTAGGGAATTTGGTCTCCAGGCTGGGACTTTCAAACCAATTTGGACTATCTGGACCATTGGTTATAGAAAGAAATTTGATGCTCTTCCAATCATGCAACAAACAAAAATTTTTTATTCTTGGATTTTCCTTAGTTGGCCTTCTATGTGCCAATTTTGGGAGTTTGGTCTCCAGACTGGGTCTTTCGAACCAATTTGGACTATCTAAGACCAATGGTTACAAGAGAGAAATTCACTGCTCTTCCAATCTTGCAATAGGCAAAAACATTTGATTCTTGGATTTTACTTAGCTGGGCTTCCATGTGCCAGTTTAGGGTGTTTGGTCTCCAAGCTGGGTCTTTTGAACCAATCTGGACTATCTAGGACCAATGGTTACAAGAGAGAAATTCGTTGCTCTTCCAATCTTGCAACAGGTAAAAACATTTGATTCTTTGATTTTCCTTAGCTGGGCTTTCCATGTGCCAGTTTAGGAAACTTGATCTATGAGATTGGATCACTCGGAGCCGATTCAAAGAGATTGGGCCTCTTGGAGCTGATTCAATGGGATTGGGCCACCTAGGGCCGGATCAATGAGATTGGGTCACCTGGGGCCGAGTCAATGAGATTGGGCCACCTAGGGCCTAGTCAATGAGATTAGGCCACCTGGGGTTGGGTCGATGCGATTGGGCCACCTGGGCGGGGTCAATGAGATTGGACCACCTGGGGCTAGGTCAATGAGATTGGGCCACCTGGGGCTGGGTCAATGAGATTGGGCCCTTAGATATAAGCCCTTGATTCTTAAAAATTTAGCTCTTGATCTTGAACTTTGATTCTTGATTTGAACTTTGAATTTTGACTTTTGATTTGGGATCTTGATTCTTTGAATTTTGGCTTTTGATTTGGAATCTTTGAACTTTGATTTTTAGCTTAGAATCTTTTGATTATTGATTTGGGATCTTGATCTTTGAATTTTGGTCTTTGATTTGAATCTTTGAATTTTGAATTTTGGATTTTGATTTGAAATCTTTGAACTTTGTGTGATAATTTCCATCTATCTCACAAATTTTGACTTAGATTTCACCTTCTACCAATTTCACCTTCCACTTTCATGTGTTTTTATCTACCAAGTAGATTTCACTTTCCCATTTGCATATGATTTTATCTACCAAGTAGATTTCACATTCCCATTTGCACGTGATTTTTTTTTTGGGAGGATAAATTTTTTAACCATAAATGGTCCCCCCTCCTGTTCACTCACTATTCTGAGTTTCTTGAGTTTGGAACGATTCGTGAGCGAGTGAGCTCAAGTTTTTGAGTTTCTTCAAAGATTTGAAGTTTTCTTGCATTTCTTTGGGTTTTCTCAAATTTCTTCGAGTTTTTCTTGAAGTTATTCATCTTCTCCTTGAATATCTTCATAGTTTTTTAGGAGGGGGCCATTTGGAGAATTTGAAGTCTTTCCGGGCCTTTTTGTAAATTGTGAATTTTTTTGGGGTTTTTTATAAATTATGAAACTTCTTGGGGTTCTTTGTAATTTTGAATAAATATGGCCGAAAGGAGAAAGAGGACTCTAGGAGAGACCCGACTGGCCAGTAGAGAGAGATGTAGCACATCCTCCCAGGGGGCTGACAGTCCCACAGATTGGTACATTGGGCGGTCACTTTCCAGGACCCGAAACCACATCTGTAATGTGGCGTGGGGCAAATGGGTAAGCCTTTTCCTTTTCCTTTCATTATTATTCATTTTTTCTTATTTTGTTAATTTTTGCATTTATTTTATTTTTTGTTAATTTTTTGCATTTATTTATTTTTTGTTCATTTTTTTGCATTTATTTTAGGAACACGATGATGGAACGCCCCCTACATTGGCCAGGTATGGCCATCCCAATGCAGTTCGGGAATGGTATGAGATGCTTCCCCATAGGGCAAAGGGCAAGTAGATTCCACTTACCTATGCCACTTGGCCTCACTGGAGACTAGGAAATTCAGCTCGGAAGTGGCGGGAGCTTTGGTGGAGCGGTGGTGGCCAAGCACCCATTCTTTTCATCTTCTTACTAGTGAGATCACCATCACACCTTTGTCTTTCTATGCCATGACTAGCATACCCTTTGGGGGGAGGACTCTATCTATTCCCGAGACTTTGTCAATGCGGGAGTTCACAAAGTTGACAGGTATTGAGATTCCATATGATCAGACACATATCCACTTGGGTGTGATCAGTGCCCGTTGGATGAGGAAGGATCTGAGGGTGAACCAAGGTAACCTCGCATAGGTAACTCGTTCCTTTCTTTTATTTGCTGTGGTATAGTGTCTTTTTAGTGACCTCTGGGGTGGAGTGGACATCCCCATGGCTGCCCTCTTCCGGAATGTTCAAGAGGTTGATTCTTGGGATTGGGGCAGGGCCGCTGACACATACCTTTTGTGGACCCTAGACCTACTGGCATATGGGGTTTGGGGCCTCAAGGGGGTAGGCTATATTCTCCAGGTGACTTTGCATTTCTTTTTGTTCTTTTCTTTTCTCTCTTCTTTTTTTTTTTTTTTTTTGATTGCTAATCCTTATCTTGATATTTCAATTCAGCCTTGGTGTTACAAACACCTAGAGAACGCTCTCTCTTGACATTTTTAAGCTTAGCGGCAAATCTAAGCATTGGATTTAAAGAATTATAAACTGGAAAATTCCAGCCCTTCTTGACAACCTCCGCATTGCCCCTATGAATGGTCCAAGCATCAAAGAATCCAAATAATTTAGGGCCAGCATTTTTCTCCTCCAAAATAGACAAAATAATGGGATTATGGTCTGAAATTCCAGGGCATAGAAAACAAGCTTTAGAATATTTTAGCTTATCTATCCATGCATTCACAAAAACTCGATGAAGCTTGCAACAAATTCTACTTGACCTCCCTTGACAATTGCTCGAGGTGTAATATTCCCCTTTCCACTTCAAATCAAGAAGCCTAGCATCAAACAAGTATGCATTAAAGTCATCGATAGCATCTTGCCGAATAGGATCTCCACTAATTTTTTCATTTTGATGATGCACAACATTGAAATCCCCTAAAATAGTCCATGGATCCAATATTCCAGTGGCAAGATCCACCAAATTCCGCCATAAGCCTCGCCAACCATCTAATGAATTTGAAGCATATATTGCAGTACAAAAAACCATAGTGGTGGTTCCCACAATATTAACTTCCATGTGAATGAATTGATCTGAGCTTCTAATTTCCTCAACTTTAATGAAACTTTGATCCCACCCAACACAAATCCTCGTAGTCATACCCTGGTCACAGTTATGAATAAACTCCCAATTTTTCTTTATATTTTGCAGCACCGAATTCACTTTTTCCTCCTTAATCTTAGTTTCGAGCAATACAATCAGCTTAATATTACTATCAGTCACCATTCTTTTGATATTTATTTGTTTTTTAGGAGCATTCATGCCCTTTAAATTCTAACAAAAATAGTTCATTAAATAAAGAATTTGGAGTTCTCACCCCTTGGCTTCTTAGCCTCTTGCAAAGCACCAACTTTTGCCAACTGTTTTTTCATATTCTGGGTTAACACAAGTCTCTGGGCTTGAAACCTAGGTACCATTTGATAACGTTTCTGCTATTTCTATGTCGAGAAATGGTGGAACACATAAATTTCCATTTCTAGGAATAGAAACGATTTTGTAGGTGTTTGATAAACCTTGTTTCTGAAAACATAGTTCCCCGCCCTCACGACAGGTCTCTTTGCTACCTGGGCGGTGAGACCAGTATCGTGGTGGTGGACTGCCACTCTAGCCTTGCAAACCTCTCTGCCTGGCTCTCTCATAGCGTCCTCCATGGACGCTGTTTCACCCTTAAGTACCAACTCCCCAACGAAAACCTTGACTCCCTCATCTCCGTCACCACCGACGAAGATCTTGAGAACATGATCGAAGAGTACGATCGCACCAACACTTCCTCCTTAAAGCCCTCTCACCTCCACATCTTCCTCTTTCCTACCAAGCCCAAAATAGTGGCCTTGGTCGGCTGTCTCCTCAGTGGTTCCAAGTCAAAAAATTGGTTCTTGGATGCCCTCAACAGTGTTGGAATCCTGCCTAGAGGGATCTCTGCTGATGCTGCTTCCGTTAATGGCTTGCTAGGTCTAAACGATGCCATCCATGTCCACCCTTCTATTGATGGGGAACCTCAACCTGATTCTATAGGTGGCAATATAAAGCAGGTCAATAAATCTGGGCAAGATGTTCAATCGGTGTCGGATTCTCCAACAACAGAAACCAATTCCTCTTTTGGTTCAACATCTTCTTCGTCTTCTATATCTAATTTGCCTCTGATTTGGGTTCATGTTGAGGATGGTGGTTGCTTGCATGATCAGAAAGTTGGGCTAGAGGAACATTTCTCACAGCTAAGTGTTGCTGCTCTGCAGAAGCAAAAGGAGGGCTTTGTTTCACTGTCTTCTCCTCCACCTGTTCCGACCAATATTGTCACAGTTGCAACAATGGTGTCAACTGGTGCCGTTAACCCTACTATTGTTGCTAGTGAAAACTCCGGCAGGATTTACTTGGACGACGAGCGATCAGACCATGGGGCCCCTGTTGGTTCCACAAGTCTATTTCCAGAAATGACAAAACAAGTTCTACTTATTCTGTCGTTTCTGTTTCTTGAACCATAAATCAATATAAATTCTTATTTATGTTTCTGAAATAAGTAGAAATGGAACAGGTTTATCAAACGCTTTTTGTTCCATTTCTATTGTTTCTTGACACAAAAACGGCAGTACTGCGTTTCTTGAAACGTTATCAAATGGGTCCCTAGTCTTTTCCTTTGTCCGTACCATTTCACCCTCCTTTTCATTGCCCCCAGGCCGTATCAAAGTAGAATCCAAAATATTTGTCCTAAAAAGATAAGTATTTTGACCAGGCTGTGTGTGGGACATACCTTTTATAGCAAGAAAATGTCCAGGCGAATTTGAAACTACCAACGTATTGCCCATAGATATATTAGCATAATCAGCTCCTTTAAAATTCGACGCAGCCAGCTCCCTACCCTTTAGAATCGGAGAATGTAAATATAATCTTCCTTAGAAGCCAAATTAGCCTTTGACTTGTCTATCTTCCATTGTTGTGAGGGGACCTCTCTGGATGGCCATTAGTCTCTGCAATGGTTTCTCAGGTTGGTCTTATCCCAGTGTGAACCGTTCGGGCATTCCTTAACTCTTGGAGAGTAGAGTGGATAGAGATGCCTCTCTTGGACTTCCTATCCCATATGACTGTGTGTGTATCAAAACACTTCTTATTTTTTTGATTCTTGATTCCTTTTGACTGGTGTGCTTGTTTTCAGGTGTCTCTAGAGCCCTATGCCGAACTTAGGAGGATGCATCAGGGTTTGTCTGAGGTTGTGGTTGAGAGGGTACTTTCCTGTTCATAATCTCTTTCCTCTTTTATTGCTTCTTTTCTTGATCATTCCATGTGTTCCCCCAAAAGAGGGAGAATGATGCCTTGAGGAGATAGGTTAGCTCCTACCGACAGGAGAATGCCCGTTTGCGGACCCAGGTTGAGGACCTTGCACAGAGGCTGATGAGTTCAGGGTTGGGACCCTCCAGTTCTACAGTCTTCCATGAGGATCATGCTGAGCATGGTTCGGATGATGACTTTTGACCCATAGGGATTTGTTCTTGTATTTCTTGTAAACACAAACATATGTATATTTTTTTCTTTTTCTTTTTCTTTTTCCGTCCCCATTGTTTGTTCATCATTTTATTTTGACATCTTATGAATGAAAACTTATCTTTGGCACGAAGAAAATCTCTCTTTTTTTAGTGTTTATGGTTTGAAATGTGTAGGCATAATCAATTCCACAACTCAAGTCATAATTAGAATAATCGGGATAACACGAAAATCCAAATATTTCCCCATTCTACTACCAATTGGATTACATGGGAAGGGGAACAACTTTCCTACTAGAGACAAAATAGGTAAGTAACAAGGTGGGGAGACAACTCTTAGGGTGGGTGAGAGTTCACTAACTCCTCTGGGTCTATTGCCTCGAGCCCATATTGTCGACTGACATAATTGTATCTAGGGGTCTTCATCAGAAAATCTTCTTGTGGATTCCCTGGGCATCTCTATGCAATGTCCTTTGTAGTTCTTCCTTGTAGGTACTCCTCCCAATAAGCAATGAGTTTGAATTCTAGGACTTCCCTCTTGTCTTAGAAGTAATAGGTTCCGAGTTGACCTCCATTTAATGGCTTGATCAGCTTCAGCTTATCAAGTAGCCAGAGTTAGAAAATGGTGGGACTTCCATGATAATGACTGTATCTATGGCTATGGTTCATGTCATCAAGTCCTTTGAATGTTTCTGTAAGGATTGTAGGAATGATATCTCCTCCTTTCTTCAATTGCTTTACCACCTCCATTAGAACAAGTGGTGCACTATGTCCAGGAGTTCGGAGAACATAGCAAGCTATCATGCATAATAGATAAGCATCCTGTGATCTTTGCTGATGGATTGGTAGGTACCAAATGAAGATCTTGGCCACCTTCAGAATGTTGATCTTCCATATCTGATGAATTGCTTCATTTCCTCCTTTTCCCATCCGAAAAAGTCCCGAATCTCTTTTAAGTAATCTTTCTTCAAAGATAGTTGGATCAACTTACCCTTGGGTGGAGATAACATTTAAACTCAGAATTCTCGGAGAGTTGGACAAGTCTCTACCAACCCAAACTGAAATACATGAAGATCAGCATCCCAGTGCTGAGGCACTTATTGGAGCAGACTGTGACATAGCTGATGCACCCAATCTGGATGAGCATTGACATACTCATAGATTCCAGCAGTCTTGGTGCAATCATGTATATGTCCACGATCCATTTCTTCAATGTCATCATACAAAGAGTCCATGACTTTTCCTGAAACCATTATAAGCAAAGAAGGGATATGATGATTTGCCAAAGTATAAGTCATTAGTTGTTGAAACAACCAAACCTTTACCTTGGTTGCATCAAACTCTTTTTTTTTGTTTTTTTCTTTTTTTATACTAATCATGGATGGGGAATGAACTGGCCTTGACATACTTGTGCTAGGTGGCGACTCTAGGGGGATAGAATTCTATATAAGAATTTGGAGGACCATAGGTGAATGACTATAGACACCCAATTTTGTCACCCTCCTTCGGCTATAATGAAATGCGGATCTTGGATGTGACTTTTAACTTTTGATCTATAGAGATGATGATTGACTGAGAAAACCCAAAAACATTCCCCACCTGCCTAAAAACTCTAGAAACTAAGTGCAAGAATGAGGGTCCAATTTTGACTTTTCATATACAAAGGAATCTAGTCAAGATGACCACATAGATGGATAGTACTCGAAAATACGATTACGACGATATATGGTACGTCAAAATCAGATCGTCGGATTATCTACAATCTCCCCTAGAAAATCACATTACACCGATAAGCCAAGCCAGCCAGCCCAGCTAGACTAGCCAGCCCAACTAGCCAGCCAGCCCAGTCAGCTAGCCAGCCAGCCCAGCCAGACCCAGCCTGCTTGCTCCTCGCTCCCACTACATGACCTATGTGCCCCCACCGCATGGCCTGCATACCCCTGTCGCACACTGTGTGCGCCCCTACTGTATAGCCTGTGCGCCCTCGTTGCCTACCTATGTGCCCCCACCGCATAGCCTGTGCACCCCCGCCACATGCTGTGCATGCCCCTACTGCATGGCCGCACGCACCTGCCTACTTGTCGCATGCACCTTGCTTGCACCATACGTATGCTACCTAGCACAGTTCAGCCTGCCGACGTGCCATATGCCACACACCTATGCCAAACTTCTCACATACCCTTATGCCTAGCCTGTGCCCAGCTACACACCATTACCCAAACACACATTACCCGCACACCCATGCCAATCTCTCTGCACACCCTTGTGCCTAGCCTGTGCTCAATTACACACCATTACCTACACACACTATGCACATTGCCCGCACACCTTGTGCACATTGCCCGCATGCCCCATGCATTTCAACCCAACTTTGTGTGTTTCCATCAATGGCCGGAATTGGTGTTCCCCGGACCCGATGAGTGAAGAAATTCCCTCTTCACCCACTTAAGACCAAAAACCCTTTTTTTTTTTTAAGGATTTTCTCTCTAAGAACCCACTTTTTACCCATTAGACAAAAACCTTCCCCCACCCATTTTGGTCCGAGGACCTCTTTTTCCTAGTGTATAAAAGCCCTATCCCCCCACTTTAGGCAAGAACCCGTCTTTCGTCTATTGGATAAAGATGTTCCTTCTTTCCCATTGGACGAAAAAACTTATAAATACCCGCTCTTTTAAATTTCACACACCCAAGCCCCACCTCACTCCCTTGTAGTGAAACTCTCTTCCCCTTCCCCTCTTGATTTTCTTCGGGTCTTAGAAGCGATCTTCGTCAAGATCCGAAATCTTGTTTGGATCTTTGAAGTGTTCTTTGGGACTTTGAAGATCTTTAATCCAAGTTTTTAGTCCGATCCAGTTTTTTTGCTAAAAGTAGTATGTTCTTCAACCCCCTCCTTTGAGTATTCTTAAGTTTTACCCAAAGTAGAAACCCCCCCTTTGAGGTTCTTTGGGTCTACAGAGAGATCTTTGTCTAGATTTGAAACTCTGTTCTAATCTTCAAAGTGTTCTTCAGGGCTTTGGAGCTCTTCAATCCATTTTTTAGGTCAATTCGTTTCTTTCAAAAAATAGCAAATCCTAGCGGAAGCCCTGTCTAAATGCCCCTAGAATCTTTCAAAAAAAAATAGCCATTCCCAACGAAAGCTCTTCCGAAGTGCCACATCAGTCTAGCCATCCCCTAGCCTATCCCCAATGGAAGCTCTACCGGAGTGCCACCTCAGCCTAAGCCCAAAAATAGCCTTCCCTAGCCGAAGCTCTGTCCGAATCCAAACCCAAAATTAACCATTTCTAGCAGGAACCCTATTCGAATACCATCACGATCAGCATCTCTCAAGAAAGGAAGTTGGAGGTCAAGACCATCTTCCCCTGAGCCAGGAGAATCTGAAAGACAGTCCAAGTCGGTTCTAATCAGGGGGGCACCCCTCTTGACCCGAAACAGGGGATAGGTTTAGGTATAATTTCTCAACGAACTTGTCATAATGTAGACTTTATATAGACCTTGTTTTAGTGTATATAGTAGTTTGAATTCAATTAATGTATATATGTGTGATAACTTAGCCATGCAAGTGGAATAGTAATAATTGTGAAAAATGTTCGTTCTCAAGCATCTAGTAGGAAGATCGATTAAACCGGGCAGATTGGGTGCCTAACACCTTCCCAATTTTGTAACCTGATGCTTATCCTAAATCTCTGGACCAGACCGAATTTTGGGCCTTTTCTCAGGAATCGGGCCCATCCCTTGGTCCTAGGCCCATAACCCTAAGTGACGACTCCAAACCCTATTTGTATGATCCCAATCCCCGTATTGGACCATCATTAAACTCCATCTCAAATGATGAATTTTACACTCTTGCAAAATAGGGCTCCACATATCTCTAAACAGAAATACGTTGGTGCATGGCCTGTAAGCAAAGCACATACGACACGAACCCCTCCCCTTATATGAAAGAGAAAGAGTGGAGAGAGGTCAAGATGCAAGTCCTTTCCCCCCCAAGGGAAGGATAATTAGCTTGTGGCGCTCCTAGCTTCTTTATCTCTGGCCACTACCCTCAGAGTGGCGACTCTACTAGGGATAAATGTCAAGCTTCTGATGGTAGATACTACCTTTAAATGCAAGAACATTTTCCACCACATTTGTTTGAAAACATGTTTGGCTGACCCCATGTTTGTAATTGTATTCACTAACCGCATCATGCATCATGCTCAAAGTGAAATCATTTGGCGAGCGACTCCCTATTATGCCCGCACCCTTGGGGAGGTCAGCACTTGTCATGGAGAGTACTCTGAGAGCAAATGATACCCGCTTCTTGTACAAGAATGGAAGGTATCGTCAAGCGGCATGGATGTTATATTTGTGCTAGCACCCTCAGGGAGGTCCGCGCGCTTTATGACATTCTAAGGTCGAATGTGTCATCAAATGGTGAGGATGTCCGTAATTATGCCAACACCCTTGGGGAGGTCCATGCACTTTACGGCATTATGAGATCGAACGATGGTTACCCTACTTTACACTTTTGCACACAATCACTCACGGTTCCACCACCCCATGGCCAATTGCTTAACCTCATTTGTAGTCACGAGTAATGGGCAAGGAAGTCACACCCTTGAACTCGTACCTATGGGTATATCAAAAGGATCATGTACCTTACGTATACAGATCCTGTTAAGGAAGCCTTGTCGGTCCTATTGCATCCACCGCATACTCGCATCATGTAGGAAATAAATGAAGAAGCTAGGAGCGCCACAAGCTAATTATAGAACTTGTTTGTGGTCTTAAAAAGGAATGATCCTACATTATATTTTCATAGTAAAGAATTGCTTTCCTAAGTGGGTTTTGGATAAAAGGTGTTCCTCCTCTTTAAGGAAAAAGTCTAGACACATGACTCAGGGGCAATTCTGTTGTAGTCACATCAAATCTTGAGAAGTCCTGAGAAAAATTAGGAGGAAGGACACCTAGTGGGAAAAGAGCAAGGAAAGCATGACTTTATTATAGGAATGTCTTATGGGAATATTCTCAACAAGCCATTTGTATGAATCTCCCACTTATGACATTGGGTGGACCAGGGGCATCGAACCTTATCCACCCCCTATCATTAAGCGGACTAATTTGGATGGATCATTGGTGGTTAATCTAGTGAATCTGTGAACAAGTGGTTGGGAATTCAAGAATCCTAAAATAAGCCACTTTGGTTCAGGCACAATTCCATACCTCAGGTATTCTCCGTGGTCCCTTTGGACACTTCAGGGTAATCAATTGACTCGCCTAAGTCCAGTGTCACCTCCCTCATCTCCTTGAAATCTACCACCAAGTGATTACAGCCCAGTTAGTATGGATCCACACGACTTTGAATCACTTGAACAGGCTTGAGTCCATCCCATCAAGACCTTACGAACAAAAATGGTTGAAATCAAGAGAGTGATAGCTCAGATATTGCATACACTTCAGAACCCTCCCAAAGCTGATCCCAGGAATGAACCGACACCGACTACGGGAGATGTGGAACAGAATGGAGCTACAAGTCATCATGGGAACTCTTCCTGAGTTGACTCAGGAGAACCCGAGCATATCAGACCAACGGGTCAGAGAGGATCGTCACCTACCCGTCCAAATGGTCAGTGAGGGGCCTATTCCAAAGTTCCTCCTCCTAGGGTGGTGATGAAGAAGAGTAATTTGCAACACATGTCTGCATTAAGCCTCCAGAGATAGAGAAAGAAAGGAAACTCAGAGAGCAATTAGAGAAGTTGGAGAACATGATTCGAGCGAAAAAAACCCTGAAGGCCAAGCAGTGGATTTAGAGGAAATGAGTTTCTTTTATAGGGCAAGAATTTAAAAAAAATTCAAATGGCAGACTGACAGGTATGATGGGTCAGGAGACCCCAAGGTTCACCTCAAAGTCTTCCTTAGTATCGCCAAGTCGTGGCAACTGGCAGATAACCAAATGGGGCAAACCATCATGCTAACCCTATTAGGGCCATCACTAAGGTGGCTCACACAGTTGGAGTCATCCCAAACTCATAATTGGGCGACGGTGGTGAAAGCCTTCACCAAACAGTACTCATACAACATCGAAGTGGATGAGAAGCGACAAGAACTTGAGACTTTGAGGCAGCAGCCTAGAGAAGGATTTACTGCCTTCTTGATGAGGTTTAGAGATAATGCAGCCAAGATGGTAGATTAGCCTTAAGAAGTAAAGCAAGTGGAGATGTTGATAGAAAACCTGTCAAAGCCCTATTATGATGTTCTTTACTATAAGCATTTGCAAACTTTTGATGCCTTAATAGCCACCGAAACACATGTGGAGAATTGAATTTTGAGAGAGGCCCAGTATCAGGGGTCCTCCCAAGATGCAAGCAAGAACACCCGAGTCGAATGGGGAAAGGGTCCAAAAACTAATATGGTGAGTGCAGTTCAGCAGTCAATCTCATCAGCCACTCCTTCATAGCCCTTCATAATACAAGCAGATGCACCCACCCCAAAGGCCCCTCGCCTAAGAAGGTAGTTTTTTGATTTGGGGATGCCCGTAACGGCCACATATAAGAAGTTAAAGAAGAAGCAAGGATTGCTAGGGACAGTGGCTCCAAGAGTGATCAACAACCCTCCTTCAGCTTGGTATAGGGATCATGAATATTGTGCCTACCATACTCAGAAGGGGCACAACATTGAAAGATGCATAGGTATACAACATGCGATTCAGGACTTGGTAGACAATGGAACCATTGAGGTCAAGGTCAAGCAGCCTCCCAATGTCAATTCCAATCCACTCCCTGATCATGTGAACAAACTGGATGAAGAAATTACAGAAAGTGACCCCACTCAACTCATTGTACCTAGAGTTTGGAAGAGTCATATGATGCTCGAGCTTATAGGAAAATCATGAGTCAAAGGGTTGGAATCATAAGGACTCCCAGAAGAGGAGAATCATTAGAAGAAGAATAAAAAAATCAAACACCTGTCGTTTATCCTGCCTCATCAACAGAAGGGTCTACAACACCACATTACCATCCCCCACCATACCTTCCACCTTCACCATATTATCAGCCTCCACCATATCATCAACCTTTCCCCCACCATCAAAATGGAGGAACCTCTTCATCCTATCATCCCCAATCTTTATATCCTACCTCCCATATCACTTCATCTTCATACCATCCTGCTTAATATCCCTCATCACCCTCATACCAATCCCATTCTCAAGGTTCGATGTATAACCCAAAGGAAGGATGGACGGACGGGTACGATTGGAAGAATATGCTTGCACTACCGGATTCTCCTAAAATGACCTCATCAACAGGGTCAATGAATGTATTAGGGGAAGACAAAGAAAGTGATCCCACTTCTCTAATTCAGCCCGTTATATCTTCACAGGACAATCCAGAGGTAATTGAAGAGGTTATGGTTGATCTTCTTAAAGCAGTAACCGCATTGGCAATAGGGGAACAGGTTAAGGAACACATCTCTCTAATCCACATAGGGAGTGACACAGAGGATGATGAGTCAGGACTAGTCCAACTTTGAGCCATTGATGTCAAGGCCAACCCTATGGAAATATTTTGATCCATATGCTCTGAATACTACGAGCATTTGTATGCCGAACAATTTGATGGTCCAGAAGAATCTGACAAAGAACCAGCTGAGGGGGAAATCAGTGAACAAGAAGATGATGAGGATGGGAATGAAGATGAAAAGGATTGAGATGACTCCAAATATTAGGGAGATGATGAGTATCCAGACTGGGATGACTACCTACGGCCTGGGTACGATGATTATGATGATAAGTGTAAATACTACTCACCAGAACATCCGACATGTTTCTCAATCTATGCTATTGGTGGTGATTATTTAATAGCTGATCCGATAGGTGGCATTTACCCTTCCCTCTATATGGGAGGAGACGATTCTATGTCAAATTCAGAAAGTGATGAAGGATCTAGAGAGCTGATGCAAGTTTATCTGGATGAACCGGAATCCACATTAGAGATGGAGGAAAAGGTGTGTGAAGTATACTCCAATATATTGAGAATGCAGGAGAGGGTGGAAGAAATTGACAACATGCTGGGTGAAGTAACTATCAGTGATTGTTACTACCGTGAGTAGTTGGATGATCTGGAGGAAATAGGGTTAGATGACACTTTCACAGAGGTGGTAGACACTGCATTCCAATAGCTTTCCAATGCAATCAAGAAGCTATAAGCCAGGGCTATAGAGATTTGTGGAGGACCTCGACTTCCCATCCCAAGTAGGGAAGGAGAATCAGAAGAAGAAGATGGTTCTATTATAGGGATAATCACTCTAACAACAATGATGATGAAGACTGCTATCCCACAGAGATTATTGTAAAGAAACCTGTCGACATGATGGAAACTAGAAGTGGAAAAGACTACAAGCGCAAGGCTCTAGTAGTAGAACAGCCAAGGGCTAATGAGGCCAGAACTAGCAGCTTAAAGAAAGAACTAGAGAACCTAGTCTTGGCTCAACTCAAGAAGTCCCAAGCAAACATCTCAATTTGGGGATTGTTGATGGCATCCCCCACACACCGTGAAGTAGTCTTGAAATCTCTCACTAATGTGCAAGTGCCGATCGAGATAAATCTAGCACATCTGGCACATATTAGGGGCAACATATGCGATACAATCCATGATGTTTTCAGAATCAGAGCTTTCCAAAGGAGCCCAACACAATCGAGCTCTCCACATCATAGTAGAATACCTTGACAAATTGGTTCCCCAGGTTCTTGTTGGCAACGGGTTCGCTTTGAATGTGCTACCATTGAGGTCGGCAAAGAGTATTGGCATCAACCTAGAAGAAATGAGGCCGATCACCCAAACCATACAGGCATATGCCAATACTAAGAGGAAGATCCTTGGCATCATTACCTTTACCATAAAGATTGGCCCGGTGAAGTTTGATATTGATTTCAAAGTCATTGAAATATAGGCAGCATTTAACATGCTCTTGGGAAGGCCTTGGTTACATCCTGCAAAGGCAGTGTCCTCTAGTCTCCATCAAAAAATGAAGTTCATTCACGAGGAAAAGGTGGTCACAGTAGCCAAAGATCCCAAAGTTGTTAACACTTTATCCAACATTGCAAATGGGGAAGAACAAGACCAAAAGGTCCAACCAAGTGGTTTTGAATTAGATACAACTTGTGCAGCCATTGCCACAGAAGGGCCAAAGAAGGAAGTCCCAGTTAACTATGAAGCCATCTGGAGTTCGCCAGTGAATCAGATGATGAAGAATATATAATATTTTCTGAGTATGGGATTGGGAAAATATCATCAAGGAGTTTCAAAGCAGCCTAGTTTGGCGGTGAACAAAGGAAAGAATGGTCTTGGGTACACTCCTCCGACCACCAAGGGCTAGAATGTGCTGAGGATGACTTGGAAGATCTCAATCTCTTACTACCCTACTCTCAATAGGTATTTTGTAAAAGAAGGAGAGGATTTCCCCTTTTTGTGGAAATATGGAGTCATGGTTTGATGAAACCGCAGCAAGGATGCAACCAGGATTTGAAGTGTTTTTTCCAGACAAGTTTGACTAGGTGACTCATGAAGTGGAACAACAAAATATGTTAGTCAACGAAAGTGACCAAGACAGTTGCATCACTAGGATAGCAAAAATTGCACTGATTGAGATTGGGTCTTCCTCTAGTGATCCTACAACATTGATCCAATCAAAGGAGGCACCAAGTCCTTGAGTTCTCCTGAAGAGAGAATGGGAGAAGAAGATAAGGCTCACCTGGAGTCTGCCGCTTCCCATTGATTTGAAAGGTTTCATTTGCTCTCTCCAACGAAAGCCAAGAGCCTGAGAGCTACATGAGCTTAAGCCTTGCCCTTTCAGAGGAAGAAGTGTGTATGCAAAGCAAAGAAGAGCACAGAGAATGATGGTCAATATGTACTATGCCCAAACCAATTGCAACGGGAAGTCTCATGAAGGTGGTCAAAGATGTGACCGAGGCACCGGGATGGTATCCTTTAACAGGCTGAAAAAGATAGACTTCATAGAAAAGGGATTGAGCAGTCTTTACCAATCTTCACCTCTCAAAAAGTTTGGCTTCTGAGAGCATGAGATTGACCAGTTGTCATTCGTGAAGAAGAGGGCACCTATCCAGAAGGACCATTGCGCCATTGAAGAAGTAGCAGCAACTTTCTCAGAAGGAGAAGTAGGCCCTTTGCCACACCTCCTCATCCATCAAGCCACTGAACTGCTCCTGAACTGGACATGCATTGGAGAAAACTTCAAGTTTGCTCATGCTAATAAGTCAACTTACCTGAATACCCTTGGCAAAAGCATCAACCCAGTTATCAAGTCTGTAGTCGAGTCTATTTTTTATGATTTTGTGTCAACCTCTCCTCTTGAGGGGAGTCTAGAGTCCTTTGTATGTCGAGTCTGTTACTCCTTTTCTCATGAATGAAATTTTTGATTCCGAGTATGACTTGCCTCCTTTTTCTAATGATGATCTTAATAAATACCAAGAATTAATAAAACAATATAAACCAAAGAAAGCCCAACCCATCCGTGAGGATACTCGGGTTATTAATCTAGGAACTGACTAATGCCTTCGAGAGGTAAAAATTGGCACTACCCTTGATGATGAAGTAGCGGAACAAATGATTAGTCTTCTAAAAGAATTCATCGAGGCCTTTGCTTAGTCTTATGAGGATATGCCTGGTCCAACATCGTGCAACATCGATTATTGACTTATTCTGGGGTAAAATTGGTAAAGCAGAAGCTCCGAAGAATGCGGGCAGAATGGAGTGAATAGATCAGAGAAGAAGTTGTGAAATAGTGGAATGCAGGGTTTTACAAGTGGTGAAGTACCCCCAATGGTTGGCCAACATCGTGCCCATACCAAAGAAAGATAGCAAGGTACGAATGTGCGTGGACTTCTGAGATCTTAACAAAGTAAGCCCTAAAGATGATTTCCCATTACCTCACATTGATGTATTGGTGGACAACATGGCAAGGCATGCTTTGTTATCATTCATGGATGGATTCTCGAGATACAACCAAATAAGCATGCACCCGAAAGATCGTGAGAAGACAACCTTCACCACTCCATGGGGAACCTATTCTTATATGGTGATGTCTTTTGGACTAAAGAATGCTGGGGCAACTTATCAGAGAGTAGCTACGACCATATTGCATGACATGATGAACAAAGATGTGGAAGTCTATGTGGACGACATGATAGTAAAGTCAAAAGATTAACAGGGGCATATTCCCATGCTAAGGCGTTTCTTTGAAAGAATCAAGAAGTATCAACTGAAGTTGAACCCTCAAAAGTGTGTATTTGGGGCAACAGCAGGAAAGTTGTTAGGCTTCTTGGTAAGTGAAAGAAGCATTGAAGTCAACCCTATCAAAATCAAGGCAATTCAGGAAATTCCCCCACATTGGACAGAGAAGCGAACACAAAGATTTTTGGGTCACATCTAGTATATTAGTAGGTTCATAGCTCAGTTGACTACAATCTGTGAACCAATTTTCAAGTTGCTGAAGAAGGATCAGCCCATGGAATGGAATTACCAATGCCAATAAGCTTTTGACAAAATCAAGGGATACCTCATGAACCCACTAGTATTGACACCGCCAGTGGAAGGAGAGCCTCTTTTGTTGTATCTGTCTGTATGAGAATACTCCATGGGTTCTTTGCTAGCACATAAGGAGACAGAAGAAGGGGCAGAGCATGCTATATATTATCTCAGCAAGAAGTTCCTAGAGTATGAGATGTGGTACACATCTTTGGAAAGAACTTGTGATGCACTGATTTGGGCAATGAAAAGGTTGTAACACTATATGGTTTCTTATCCGGTGCACTTGATCTCAAGGATGGATCCCATTAAATATCTCTTCGAGAAACCAGCCTTAATTGGAAGGATGGCCTATTGGTTGCTTTTGCTGTCAGAGTTTGACATCACCTATGTTACTCAGAAATCTATCAAGGGGCGGGGCAGGCCATAGCCGATCATTTGGCTGCCCATCCCACAGAAGATGGAAGATCCTTGGATGATGCCTTTCTTGATAAAGGAATCACCGCAATTGAGGAGAAAGACACAGTTAATGAATGACAGTTATTCTTTAATGGAGCGTCTAATCAAAAGGGGTGTGGTGCGGGAATATTGCTTGTCACTCTTGACGGCCTTTATTTACCTTCATCATTCCACCTCAATTTCCCCGATACCTATAACATTACTGAGCATGAAGCTTGTGCTTTGGGATTAGAAACAACCCTGACCATTGGGGTTAAAAGGATCAAGATGTATGGAGATTCTTCCATTGTCATTTTTTAGACACATGGAAAGTGAAAAACTAGAAATGAAAAGATGAAGCCATATCGAGAACATCTGGAAGAGGTAATTGAATAGTTTGAGAAGATCTCGTTTGAATACTTCTAGAGAGATAACAACAGGTTTGCTGATGCCCTTGCAACCTTGGCTTCCATGGTAGAATGCAACCCTATGGCTAGGGTTTGACCATTCTTGGTAGAACAAATAAGTAGGCCCATTTATCAAAATTCAGTGAATTCTCTCACTGTGGATGGTCGGTCTTGGTTCGCTCACATAGTGGATTTCATTAGAGAAAGAAAGTATCCGGTTGAAGCAATTTATAGGGAAAAGAAGTTTCTGAAAAGATATGCCACCCAGTTTATTCTTTAAGAGGATTTGTTATACAAGAGATCCTATGGCAAAATATAGTTTTTGTGTGTGGATGAAGATTAAGCTACAACCATCATGGAGGAAATTCATCATGGTATTTGTGGACCCCACATGAATGCCTAGATGTTATCTAAGAAGATCCTCAGGCTGGGATATTACTGGAATACAATGGAAGCAGATTGCGTGGACTTTGTTAAGAAATTTCACAAGTGTCAGATATTTTCTAATATCATACATATCCTAGCAACAGAGTTGCATTCGCTTAGTTCACCTTTGCCATTCTCCACTTGGGGCATCGACATCATTGGGAAGATCAACCCCAAGGCATCTAATGGTCACGAGTTCATCTTGGTAGTCATTGATTATTTCACCAAGTGGGTAGAAGCTCAGTCCTATGCGGTCCTCACGTCTGCTAAAGTAGCCAAATTCATTCGAAAAAATATTATTTCCTCAAGAATTGATATCAGATCAGGGATCCCATTTCTGGGGCAAGACCGACAGAATCTGCACAAAGTTCGGTATCAGAAGACATCATTCTACCACTTACAAGCCACAGACCAATGGGGCAGTGGAAGCAGCCAATAAGAACATCAAAGTCATCTTATAGAAAATAGCAAAAACACATAAGGATTGGGCAATTAAGTTGCACCTTGCCTTATGGGTATACTGGACTTTTGTACGATCCTCGACAGGGGCAACCCCTTTTTCCTTAGTATATAGGGTTGAAGCTGTTCTAGCCGTGAAAATCCTAGTACCATCCCTAAGGGTGCTCCTTGATAATCAGCTACCTGAAGGAGAGTGGGTAAAGGCCAGACATGATGAGCTCAACTTTCTCAACGAAAGGCGCATGAAAGCCATGGATAATCTTAAGAAATATCAATTGAGAATGGCCTAGGCCTTCAAATAGAATGTGAAGCCCCGTCACATAGAGGTGGGTGAACGTTTTCTTCAGGAACAAAGAGCCCCAATTTATGACCTGAGAGGAAAATTTAGGCCCAATTGGAGTGACCCATTCACTGTCAAAGAAATTCTACTAGGCAAAGCTGTGAAACTCAGAGACCACAGCGGCGAAGAAATACCCAGACTGGTCAACATGGATCAACTCAAGAAATATTATGTTTGATAGGGTGAATAGCTTGAACTACATCATACCTGATTCCTTTCGAGGGATACGTAGGCAACTTGACATGTGCAAGTGCGGTCTCAACCATCTAAAGGTAGTAAATTGGTTCCTTGATTAATAATCAAAGTACCTTAAAAGATCATCATATTTTGTGTCCTCCAAGAATCGCCATTTGGCATGAAAGACCATTAGGTATCTGTCATCCACCCATTGGTCCATCACTTCTTATCTAGGATTCTATCCCTTAAGAATTTCCATTTTGCATGCAAGGCCATTAGGTATCTGTCATCCACCCAATGGTCCGTCACTTCTTATCCAGGATTCTATCCCCTAAAAAGAAAATCGCCACCCGACACCAATTTATCAAGGCCAGTTTATTCTCTACCCTTGATCAGTAAAAAAAAAAAGGAGTTTGATGCAATAGTGGTAAAGGTTGGTTTGAGTCATTAGCTAATGAGTAATGCTTTGATAAATCATCATATCTCTTTGTTTGTGTTGCTTTAGGAAAACTCATGGGCTCATTGGATGAAACATTAAGGAAATGGACTTTAGATATAAATATGTGGGCACCAAGATTGCTGGAATCCATGAATGTGTCATTTCATGGCCGGATTGGATGTGTGAAGCTATATCACCAATTACTCCGGTAGGTGCTACAACACTGAGATGCCAACCTACATGTATTTTGATTTGGATTAGTAGAGATTTTCCCAATTCTCGAAGAATTGTGGGTTCATATGTTATCTCCACCCAAAGGTAGTTTGCTCCAACCATCTTTGAAAAAAATTTACTCAGAGGAAATTTGGGACTTCTTCGGATGGAAAGAAGAGAAAGTGATGCAATTTGTCAGGTATGGGAAGATCGACATTCTGAAGGTGGCTTAGATCTTCATCCAATATCTACCAATGGGAGGAATCCATCAACAGAGATCACAGGATGCTTATTTACTTTGCATGTTAGCTCATTATGTTCTTTGCACTCTCGAGCATGGTGCATCATCTGTTCTGATTGTGGTGGTAATATAGTTGAAGAAGGGAGGTGACATCATCCCTACGGTGCTTACAGAAACATTCAAGGGATTCGATGACATAAGCAATGGCCATAAATTTAGACTAGATCATTATCAAGGGAGTCCTGCTATATTTCAGATTTGGCTCTTTGAAAAGGTGAAGTTAACCATACCATTAAAAGGAGGCCCACTCGGAGCTCTTTACTACCAGGACAAGAGGGAAGTTCTGGAATTCAACCTCATCACTGATTGGGAGAAGTACCTACAGGAAAGAACTGTGCAAGATATCATATGGAGGGACCAAGGGAGGCCACAAGAAGATTTTTTGATGAAGAGTCCTGGTTATAATTATGTCAGGTTGATGGGATTGACTCACACATCCTTTTATTTTCCTATATACATCAACCGACAATATGGACTTGAGGAGACGGACCCAGAAGAGTTAGTGAACTTTCACCCACCTCAAAAATTGTCTCCCCACCTTATTACTCACCTATCCCACCTGTGGTAGGAACATTGTTCCCCTTTTTATGTAATTCACTTAGTAATAGAATGAGGAAGTATTTGGATTTTCATGTTATCCGAATTATTCTAATTATTACTTGAGTTATGGAATTGATTGTGCCTAAGCATTGCAAGCAAACAAAAATAAAAAGAAAAAAAAGAAATTTTTTTTGTACTAAAGATAAGTTTTCATTCATAAGATAATAAAATAAAATGATGAACAAACAAGGGGGGAAAAAGAAAAAGGAAAAAATATATCCATGTGTTTGCGCTTTCAGTAAATGCAAGAACAAATCCCTATGGGTCAAAAGCCATCATCTGAGCTGTACTCTGAACCATCCTCATGGAGCTCCGGGGAATCCACAGATGCTAGTCCAGCCTGCTCCAGCCTCTGGGTTAGGTCCTAAATCAGTGCGTCTTGCCATACGATCTCCCAATCCTTGGCAACTATCACCTCGCACAGGCCACAGTGCATCCTCCTAATCTCAGCATAGACCTTCGTGGGCACCTGAGAAAGAGCATATCAACTAGAGGCAATCAAGAGTTCATTGGAGGATGATCAGATACTCACAGAATCATAAGGAATATGTAGGCCAAGGGAAACGTCTACATCTATGTTTAGCTCCAGAAGATGAGGGAGACTGGGGTTGGCTACGTTGGCATAGGTCAAGGCAAAGAAGCCATGGAAGGGGATGTTAGCAACCTTAAGAGAGCCTCCGGCACTGGTAGAGGGTCCTGCTTGTGAAGGATTGGTAGCATTGGTATGTGACCGAATAGTAGAAGGATCTACACATCTCACTCTCCCTTGAAAGAACATCAGTCAAGACCAAAACAGAAAAGGATTTAAACGAAATACTCAAGAGAGGGTAACATACCACTGGACCATCAGGACTAAGTGGGGTGCACACTGTCTGCTCCTCTAAGAAGGTTTTATAGTCCCTATCTTGATCTAGAAAAGAGTCCTCCCATACTCCGGCAGCCAAGCTCTCCATCTCGTCTACTGGGATGATCTCTGGGCAATGCATGGTGGGTGGAGGAAGACTGGGAGAAGGGCATGGCTCGATATCTGACCACTGGGGTACTACTCTCTCTCTCCCAAATACTTGGCATGACCCCACATTCCCCGAAAAAGGATTCAGTGCTCGAATAAGTGCCTAATCAAGGCTAATCTTTAAAGATCTAGAAATACAAGTTCATGGAATGGTCTCCAAGTAACCTGCAAAACCAAGGAGAAGTAAGTATAGAAGAAGATGAAAGGAATTTCAGTGTCAGAGACGGCATATATCGGTAAGATCGTTTAAAAGAGAACGAGCGGTGGTCCCCGGAGGATGGCATCGAGCCCTAAGCACCGATTATCTCCTAACTTCATGGCTACAAAGAAGAAGAATGCCTCAGGGTCCCCTAGTTTGGGAGCTATGGTCCCCAAATGCTCAAAGCACCAAGGCTATTTCAAGAAATTAAAGTAAGAAAGTGCAATCCAGATGAATGAAAGGAAATGGGTACAAGAAGGGAAGTTACCTGAATAATGAAGCCTGCCCCCTTGAGGCCCCTGTCTCCATAGGATAGCAAGTCTAGGGACTGTAGGAGATATGCATACACAGCCCTGCCCCAGTCCCAAGAATCTACTGTATGAAGATCTCGAAGGAAGTATACTAGACGGATATCCATTCCCCCTCGGAGGTCGCTGAAGAGGCACTGACCCATAGAAAATAGCAAGAAGGAATGAGCCACCTGAGATATGTTACCTGGGTTCTCCCCTAGGCTGACTTTCCACCATCAGGCACTGATCTCCCCTAGGTGAATGTGTGTGTGGCCGGCCGTAATGGTGATGCCGGTCAGGTCTGCGAACTCCTGGACAGTTGGAGCCCTAGGTAGGGTTGTGGATCTACCCCCAAATGGAATGCCTATCAAAGCATAGAAGCACAAGGGCATGATGGTGATCTCACTAATAGGAAGATGGAAAGAATGAGTACTTGGCCACCACCGCTCCATCAGAGCCCCCACTAGTGCTGGGTTAAACTTCTGGGTCTCCACCAAAGCTAACTAGCCCAAACATGTTGCATCAACTGTCTGCTTTACTTTATGAGGAAGCATCTTATGCCATGACTGAACCATGTTTGGATGGCCATACGAGGCCAGGGTAGGTGGTTCCCTCCCCTTATGCTAATGGAAATAAAGAATGCATAAAAAAAATAGCAAAAAGCAAAAACAGCATAAAAAGAAAAACAAAGCAAGAGTAAAAGATAATCAAAATAATGAATAAAATGTAAGGACTTACCCAGGAACCCCATATGGAGTTGCAGATGTGATTCCGACTATTGTGAAGGGTCTGCCCAGAGTACCAGTCGGTTAGACTCTCATCCCTATGGGAAGGATTGCTGCAACTCTCAAGCTAAACTTCTCCCAAAGTCTTTCTCTTTCCCTTTTCAACCATATTTTCTGAAAATTTTGAGAAGCCCTATAAACTTTTTAAAATTGTGAGAAACCCCAAGAAGTTTCCAAAATTGTAAAAAGCCCCATAAAGTTTCCCAAATTACACAAAAACCCACAAGAATATCAAATTCTCCAAATAACTCCTCCCTCAAGAACAAGATGAAGATCTTTAAGAACTTCAAGAATAAAAGAAAGAACTTCAAGAACTTCAAGAACAAGATGAAGATCTTTAAGAACTTCAAGAGCAAAGTGAAAAACTCCAAGAACAAGAAGGAAAACTTCAAGAAAAACTAGAGCGCTCCAGGAACTCAAAACTCACTCAAAATAGTTAAAATGAAGAACGAACAGGGGAGGGGACCCATTTTATATAAAAAATTCATTTTTCCAAAAAAAATAATAATAATAATAAAATTTTTAAAAGATTCCAAATCAAGCATCAAAATTCAAATCAAATTCCAAATCAAAGGCAAAAAGCAAAATTCCAAATCAAAGAACCAAAGATCAAGAATCAAGGAAAAATCAAGAAAAGAAACAATTTCATTGACCCCGCCCCAGGTGGCCGAATTTTATTGACCTGGCCCTAGGTGGCCCAAATGTATTGGACCCGACCCCAGGTGGCCGAATTTCATTGACCTGGCCCTAGGTGGCCCAATTTTATAACCTGCCCAGGTTGCCCAATTGCATCTACCTGGCCCCAGGTGGCCCAATTTCATTGACTTGGCCCCAAGTGGCCCAATTGCATTTACCCGACCCCAAGCGCCCAACCTTGTTAACCCATCCCCAGGTGCCCCAATTGCATTAACTGGCCCCAAGTGGCCCAATTTCATTGATCGGGCCCTAGGTGGCCCAATTTCATTGACTCGGCCTTATATGGCCCAATTGCATTTACCAGGCCCCAGGTTGCCCAATCTCTTTGTATCAGCTTTGAGTGACCCGATCTAGTAGACCAAATTCCCTGAACTGGCATATGCGAAGCCCAGTTAAGGAAAATATAAGAATAAAATGTTTTTGCCTGTTAAAAGATTGGAAGAGTAGCGAATTCCTCCCTTGTAACCTTTGGTCCTAGATAGTCCAAATTGGTTCAAAAAACCCAACCTGGAGACCAAATTCCCTGAACTGGCACATGTGAAGCCAAGCTAAGGAAAATTCAAAGATCAAAATACTTGCATCTTTTGCAGGATTAGAAGAGCTATGAATTCCTTTCCTACAATAGAAAGCCTACGTAAGTCCTAAAACTCTAAAGTAGTTGAGAGATATTATCTATTGCATTTTTCAACTCCGTCATTAATGAGCAAGATGATGGAAGTACATGCTTTGGGTGACAAAATGTGATCGTTCTTTTCTTTGCCCTTCGGCCATTGGCACAGGCCTCAGCCAAAGAGGGGCATTCTGTAGACACCCAATTTTTCCACCCTTATCCGGCTATAATGAAGTGTGGATTTTGGATGCGACTTTTAACTTCTGATCAATAGAGATGATGATTGATTGAGAAAACCCAGAAACATTCCCCACTTGCCTAAAAACCCTAGAAACCCCACGCAGGAAGGAGGAGGGTCCAATTTTGACTTTTCATATACAAAGCAATCCGGTCAAGATGACCATACAAATGGATAGTGCTTGGAAATACTATTCTGACGATATATGGTACATCAAAATTAGACCGTTGAATTACCTGCAATCTCCCTTAGAAAATCACATTTTTTTCATGCGCATGTCATGCACACTGACCAGCAAAGCTAGCCAGCCAGCCAGCAAGCCCAGCTAGCCAAACCCAGCCTACCTGCCTGCATGCCCCTGCTGCATAACCTATGCACCTGTCACATAGCCTGTGTGCTCTCATAGCATGGCTTGTACGCCCTCATCACATAGCCTATAAGCCCCCACCACACACTGCATATACCCTTGCTGTATGGCCTACACGCCCCCACTGCCTACCTATGCGCCCCCACTGCATGTTGTGCTTGCCCCTGCTGCATGGCCGCATGCACCTGCTTGCTTGTCGCACGCACCTTACTTGGACCATGTGCATGTTACCCCGCATAGTTCAGCCTGCCTCGCACGCCATGTGCCGCACACCCATGCAAACCTCCCCACACACCCTTATGCCTAGCCTGTGCCCAGTTACACACCATTATTCGCACACACTGTGCATATTTTCCACACACCCATGCCAATCTCCTCGCACACCCTTGTGCCTAGCCGGTGCCCAACTACACACCATTAATCGCACACCCTGTGCCCACTGCCCGCGTGCCCTATGCAATTCAACCCAACCTTGTGTGTCACCGTCAATGGCCAAGATTGGTGTTCCCCTAACCCAGTGGGTGAAGAAATTCCCTCTTCACCCACTTAAGACCAAAAAACCCTTTTTTTTTTAAGGATTTTCTCTCCAAGATCCCACTTTTTACCTATTGGACAAAAACCTTCTCCCACCCATTTTGGTCTGAGGACCTCTTTTTCCCAGTGTATAAAAGCCCTATCCCCCCACTTGAGGTAAGAACCCTTTTTTTGTCCGTTGGATAAAGATGTTCCCTCTTTCCCATTGGCCGAAAAAACCTATAAATACCCCCTCCTTTGAATTTCACACACCAAAACCCCACCTCACTTTCTTGTAGTGAAACTCTCTTCCCCTTCCCCTCTTAATTTTTTTCGGGTCTTCGGAGTGATCTTTATCAAGATCCAAAATCTTGTTTGGATCTTCGAAGTGTTTTTTGGGACTTTAAAGATCTTCAATCCAAGTTCTTTGTCCGATCTAGTTTTTTTACTAAAAGTAGTATGTTCTTCAACCCCCTACTCTGAGTGTTCTTGAGTTTTACCCAAAGTAGAAACCCCACCCTTTGAGGTTCTTCAGGTCTACCGAGAGATCTTTGTCAAGATCTAAAACACTGTTTGGATCTTCAAGTGTTTTTCAAGGCTTTAGAGCTCTTCAATCCATTTTTTTGGTCAATCTGTTTCTTTCCAAAAATAGCAAATCCTAGCAAAAGCTTGTCCGAGTGCCCCTGGAATCTTTTCAAAAATAGCTATTCCCAGTAGAAGCTCTGTCGGAGTGCCACCTAGCCTAAGCCCAGAAATAGCCTTCCCTAGTCGAAGCTCTATCTGAATCCAAACCCAAAAGTAACCGTTTCTAGCCGAAACCCCGTTCGAATACCATCACAATTAGCATCTCTTAAGAAATGAAGTTGGAGGTCAAGGCCATCTTCCCCTGAGCCAGGAGAATCCGAAAGATAATCCGAGCCGGTACTAATCAGGGGCCCACCCCTCTTGACTCGAAATAGGGGTTAAGTTTAGGTATAATTTCTTAACCAACTTGTCATAATGTAGACTTTATATAGACCTTGTTTTAGTGTATATAGTAGTTTGAATTCAATTAATGTATATATGTGTGATAACTTAACCATGCATGTGGAATAGTAATAATTATGAAAAATGTTCGTTCTCAAGCATCTAGTAGGAAGATCAATTAAATCGGGTAGATTGGGTGCCTATAACATCTTCCCAATTCTGTAACTTGACACTTACTCTAAATCTCTAGACCAGACCAAATTTCGGGCCCTTTTCTCAGGAATCATGGCCACCCTTGGTGGTGACTCCAATCCCCATTTGTATGATCCTGATCCCTATATTAGACCATCTTCAAACCCCCGTCTCAAATGATGAATTTTACACTCTTGCGAAATAGGCCTCCACGAATCTCTAAGCAACAATACGATGGTGCGGGGCCTGCAAGCAAAGCACACACGAGATGAACACCTCCCCTCACATGAAAAAGAAAGAGAGAGGAGAGAGGTCAGGATGCAAGTCCTTTTCCCCCCAAGGGAAGAGAGACATCTCATCATCTCTAGCTGCTACCCTCACAATGATAGATACCTAATGGTCTTTTATGCCAAATGGCAATTCTTGGGGGACACAAGCTATGGTGATATTTTAATATAGGAACCAATTTATTGCCTTAAGATGGTTGAGACCGTACTTGCACATATCAAGTTGCCTACGTATCCATTGAGAGGAATCAGGTCTGAGATAGTTCAGGCTATTCACCCTATTAGACATAATATTTCTTGAGTTGATCCATATTGACCAGTCTGGGTATTTCTTTACCATTGTGGTCTATGAGTTTCATAGCCTTGCTTGGTAGAATCTCTTTGATAGTGAATGGACCACTCCAGTTGGGTCTGAATTTCCCTCTTGGGTCATGAATTGGGGGTCTTTGTTCTTGAAGAACAAGTTCACCCTTCTCTATGTGACGGGGCTTCACATTCTTGTTAAAGGCCCTTGTCATTCTTGGTTGATATTTCTTTAGGGTATCCATGGCCTTCATACGCCTTTCATCAAAAAAGTTGAGCTCGTTATGTCTGGCCTTCACCCATTCTCCTTTAGGTAACTGACTGTCAAGAAGCACCCTTAAAGATGGTACTAAGATTTCTACAGGTAGAACCACCTCAAATCTATATACCAAAGAAAAAGGGGTTGCCCCTGTCGAGGATTGTACAGACTTCCAATATGCTTACAAAGTATGTGGTAACTTATCCGCCCAATCCTTGTGTGTGCCATTTTTTGAAAGATGACCTTGATGTTCTTGTTAGCTGCTTCTACTGTCGCATTGTCTATGGCCTATAAGTGGTAGAGCGATGCCTTTTGATACCAAATTTGTGCAAATCTTATCAGTATTACCCCAGAAATGAGATCCCTATTCTGATATCAACTCTTGAGGCATTCCATATCAGCAAATAATGTTTTCTTGGATGAATTTTGCTACCTTAGCATTTTGAAAACTACATAAGATTGAGCTTCTACCCACTTGGTGAAATAATCAATGGCTACCAAGATGAATTCATGACTATTGGATGCTTTGGGGTTGATCTTCCCAATGATGTTAATGACCCAAGTGGAGAAAGGCCAAGGAGAACTGAGCAAATGCACCTCTGTTGGCGGGATATGTATGATATTGGTAAATATCTGACATTTGTGGCATTTCTTGACAAAGTCCATGCAATCTGCTTCCATTGTGTTCCAATAGTATCCTAGCCTGAGGATCTTCTTAGCTAGTATTTTGGCATTTATATGGGGTCTGTAGAGGCCTAGATGAATTTTTTGCATGATGGTGATAGCTTACTCTTCATCCACACACAGCAACTGTATTCCATCATAGGACCTCTTGTATAACAAGTCCTCTTGAAGAATAAATTGGGTGGCATATCTCCTTTGAAATTTCTTGTCTCTTTCTGTGGCTTCAACCGGGTACTTCCTTTCTCTGATGAAATCCACTATTTGACCAAACCAAGACCGGCCATCCACAGTGAGGGAGTTCACCAAATTCTGATAAATAGGCCTGCTTCTTTATTCTACCAAGAATGGTTGGACCCTAGCCATAGGGTTGCATTCTACTATGGATGCCAAAGTTGTAAAGGCATCAGCAAACCTGTTGTTATCTCTTTGGAAGTATTCGAACGAGATCTTCTCAAAGTGTTCAATCACCTCTTTCAGATGTTCTTGGTATGGCTTCAACTTTCATCTCTGGTCTTCCACTTTCCTTGCGTCTGACAGATGACAATGGATGAATCTCCATACACCTTGATCCTTCTCACTCCAATAGTCAAGGTTGTTTCTAGTCCCAAAGCACAAGCTTCATATTCAGCAATGATGTTAGCACAGGGGAAGTCGAGGTGGAATGATGAAGGCAAATAAAGACCGTCAGGAGTGACAAGCGATATTCCTGCACCACACCCCTTTTGATTAGCTACTCCATACTCATTAGCTGTGTCTTCTTCTTCTTTTGCTTTGATTTCTTCATCGGGAAAGGCATCATCCAAGGCTCTTCCATCTTCTATGGGGTGGGTAGCCAAATGATCAGCTATAGCTTGCCCCTTAATAGATTTTTGAGTAACATAAGTGATGTCAAACTCTAATAGTAGAAGTAGCCACCTGGCCATCCTTCCTGTTAGGGCTAGTTTCTCAAAGAGATACTTGATTGGATCCATCCTGGAGATCAGATGTATTGGATAAGCTACCATGTAGTGTCATAGCCTTTTCGTTGCCCAAACCAGTGCAACACAAGTTTTTTCCAAAGATGTGTACCACGTCTCATACTCTAGGAACTTCTTGCTGAGGAGATATATAGTACGCTTTGTCCCCTTTTTCATCTCCTTTTACGCTAGCAAAGAGCCCATGGAATATTCTCCCAATGATAAGTACAACAAAAGTGGTCCTCCTTCCACCGGTCGTGTCAATATTGGTGGGTTCATGAGGAATCCTTTGATCTTATCAAAATCTTGTTGGCATTGATTATTCCATTCCATGGGTTGATCCTTCTTCAGCAGCTTGAAAATTGGTTCACAGATTGTAGTCAACTGAGCTATGAATCTGCTGATATACTGGATGTGACCCCAAAATCCTCGTATTTAATTCTCAGTCCAAGGTGTGGGCATCTCCTGAATTACCTTGATCTTGATAGGGTCGACTTCAATGCCTCTTTCAATCACCAAGAAACCTAACAACTTTCCTGTTGTTACCCCAAATACACACTTCTGAGGATTCAACTTTAGCTGATACTTCTTGATCCTTTCAAAGAATCACCTTAGTGCTGGAATATGCCCTTACCGATCTTTTGATTTTACTATCATGTCATCCACAGACTTCCACATCTTTATTCATAATGTCATGTAATATGGCTATAGCTGCTCTCTAATAAGTTGCCCTGGTGTTCTTTAGCCCAAAAGACATCACTTTGTAACAATAGGTTCCCCATAGAGTGGTGAAGGCTGTCTTCTCACGATCCTTTGGGGTGCATGCTCACTTGGTGTATCCCGAGAATCCATCCATAAATGATAACAAGGCATGCTCTACCATATTGTCCACCAATATATCAATGAGAGGTAATGGGAAGTCATCTTTAGGGCTTACCTTGTTAAGATCTCGGAAGTCTACACACATATGTACCTTGCCATCTTTCTTTGGTACTGGTACTATGTTAGCTAACCACTGGGGGTACTTCACCACTTATAGAAACTCTGCATTCCATTACTTTATAACTTCATCTCTGATCTTCTCATTCCATTTTAGCTTCATTCTTCGGAGCTTTTGCTTTACCGGCTTTGTGATGAGCACATTTATGTGTGAAATCTAGGGTAGTAAAACATGCATTTTACATATTTAGAATGGAGCTACCTTGGGTTTTACTCTCTTTTTGCAGGTTTTATATTTTCAAGGCCTTAAGGACTATCGGGCACTATATCTTCAATTTTACACGTAAAGAGGTCCTATTTCTTTCCATGGTTGCGAAGAGGACGAAATTCTGAGCAAGATGGACGTGTTCAATTAAAAGTACACATTCGTTTGGTCACCCGTACAAATGATTATTCTTTTTCGGGTCAGAAAAAGAATAATGGATCAGAACTGAACCGAGATGCAGAACCAGCCCGTTTGCAATTGTCCCAGAGGTACAAGGAATACTCCAAATGCCAACAAGGATCGATGGACCACATCCTTAAGTGATTAAAGATTTGTTTTTGGTAACAACAACTACCTAGCTTAGTTGGTGAGCTATGGTGCACAAAATTCCCTTGCTCACCAAGAGGTCTCAAGTTCGAATCTCATGGTTGTTTTTTTTAGAGAATTTGTTGAAGATTTCCTGCTTTTCACTCACTTAAAGCACTAAGGGCATGGAGGGGATTTCCACATCAAATTAGAAGCAAGCAAAATCGTGGAAACAAGAAGAGAAGAAAAAGAAAAAAAAAAGGAAAGCAAAATCGTGGAAGCAAGAAGAGAAGAAAAAAAAAAAGGAAAGAAAAAAAAGGGAGAACCAAAGATTGTCCAAATCTTCTCTCTCCTCCACATCATCACCAAAGATTGTCCAAATCACACAAAGGAAGAAAAAAAAATCGTCCCTAGGAGAGAGAAAAAAAAGAAGAAAAATAAATTAGAAAAAAAAAAGGAAAGAAAATAAGCAAAAAATTATAGGAAATTTCTCAAAATTTATTTCTCTCTTCTCTCTCCTCCATCTTAGCACTTTTGGACTCAAAAGATCTCACAATCAATTGTGGGTTTCTCTCTTTTAGGAAAGAGAAAATTGTTACCCTACCTCTCCATTCCCTATAAATACAACTCATGTAAGAGGAGGAGACACAATTCATTCTTCTTCTAGTTTTTTTTTAGTTGCTCTCTCTCTCCCTCTCTCACTCTTTGGTTTTAGTTCTTCTCTATTTTTACTTTAATCACTTTTGTAATAGTTTTTTTTTTATGTCAATTAATGCAAGCACTCTTTATTTTTATTCAGTTCTTTTTATGTTTATGATTTATGCAATTGAGTTGTAATTTTTTAAGTTATAGTTCTAGGCTTAGATCTAGGTGACAAGATCACGAGCTGTGGAGCAATTTTTTTTCAAGTTCAAGCATTGATTCAAGTAAGTAGGCTCATTCAGTAGTCTTCTCTCCCCCCTCTCATTCCCTCTTCTGACTACCCTTTCTTTCTTAATTTAGGATTTTTATTTTCAGTCGTTACATTATTGTTATCCCTTTCCCCCAAGGTTCATGGCTAGTGTATCTGTTGGCTTTGCCCCTCCTAGCCATAGAACCATGAATTTATTGTTTTTATTTTAATTGTCTCCCTTTCCCTAAAGCCAAGTAGAGTAACCCTGGTAAGAGTGACTCTCTGGTCAAGTAGGGAAGCTCATATTATGATGCATCCCTCGGGCTAAGTAGAGAAACCTACTTGTGAGTCTCTCTCTAGCTTTATCCCCTTTCTTTTACTTTATTTTTATTTCAGCATTTTTTTCCTTTATTTTTTTTTTTTTTTTTTTTTTTTAATTGCGTGGGTTGTTTATTTTCAGTTATTTATTTATTTATTTAATTTTAATTGTGTGGCTTGCGTCTTTAAATTCTTAGATGACGAATGATTAGGATGTTATTTTAGATACATATGTTTAGGACGATAATTAGAATCAGATCACAACTATTAATCGGTTCACTTTCGCATTATTAAAAGAGATAAAAAAATAAAGTGGCTGCTCTCCCTGTGTTCGACCCGTAGCTACACTGATCCGTACGCTTGCGGTTACATTTTAAATCTCAAACAAATTTTTGACGTCGTTGCCGGGGAGACAGTTCCTTGTTATTTTTCACTTTCTTTTGGTAAATCGGAGTGCTTTGTTTGCTTTGTTTTATATTTTTCCTTTTCTTTTATTAAATTCCTGAGAAGAACAACTTGCAAAAATAGTTGTATCAGTGGAGGTCGCCATGCCTCACAGTATGATAAAGACAGGTTTCGCCCTGTAGCAGTACCTCAGGAATTTACCTAAGAAACCCCGGATCCCTGCCGGTAAGCTCCCAAAAAGCAAAAAAAAAGATAAAAAAAAATCAAAAAATAAATCAAAAAATAAAAAATAAAAAATCATAAAAAAAAAAGTTTTGCTATCCATTCTTTTGTGCTTGTCTTACTTTAGTTGTAGGTAGTTTTCTGTTGCATGAGTGTTAAGTGGGTATGTAATACTAAGAATCGGTTAGAAAGAAGAGATCCAACAAGTAGTGACCCTATACGTTTGCTCTCTTTAAAACCCTTCAATATGGGAGACCAACAGCAAAACCCTTCACCTAAATCTCTGAAAGATAGGTTCTACCCTGCTAGAACAGCCCAACCTTCTTGCATAGTTCTACCACATGCCCAGGGCAATAATTTTGAACTCAAATCTCAATACATCACTATGTTGCCCCACTTCTATGGGTTGACCTCTGAGGATGCATACCTATTTCTAAGGGAATTTGAAGAGGTATGTGTTCTAATTAAGATCCAATAGCTTTCTGATGATGCTGTTAAGCTTAGGTTTATCACTTTTGCATTGAAAGACTAAACTAAGAAGTGGTTGTATGGATTACCCACAAATTCCATAACCTCATGGGAACAGTTCACAGTTGTCTTCCTTAAGAAGTTTTTCCCAACTCACAAGACCAATAAGCTTAGAAGTGATATCCTTCAGTTTAGGTAAAAGCCTAGTGAGTCATTTTCCAAACTTATGGAGAGATTCAAGGATTTACTCCAAGAATGCCCTCACCATGGCCTTAACCTATGACATTTATGTCAAATAATTTATGAGGGTATTGATTACCCAACTAAACAAATGATAGAGTCTATGTGCCCTGAGGGATTCACATCCTTTACAGATGAAGGAAAGACATGGGAATTTTTACTTGACTTAGCTGACAAAATCCGTGAGTGGGAATCAACCCAAGAGAGTGAAAGAACTATAGGAGGAAAATGATATTTTGTAGATGGAATAGTAGCCAAGGAAACCCATTTGGATAGTTTAATCAAGAGAATTGAGGCTCTTGTTCCTAGAGAGCCATCATCAATCAATTTGGTTAAGATTTGTGTTTGGTGCCAGTCCCCTGGACATCTCACAGAAGAATGCCCCAACACCTCTGGGGGCACTTCTAATGATAGTGTTAATGCATTATACCAGAATAATCCATATAGTAACACCTACAATCCAGGATGGAGAAATCACCCAAATTTCTCTTGGAATCAGGGCAACCAAGTAGGGCCTTCCAATTTCCATAATTAAGGTCAACATGGACTCCAAAGGCCTCCTTTACACAATAATCTTTTTCTCAAAATACTTTTCTTAGGTCAAATGTATTACCTCCGGCTAGTTTTCCTAAGGCCCCTCTCCTATCATCCTATCAGCAATCCCTTGGGTTTACTAACACTGGAGAAGCAAGTAGAATAAGTGACTTAGAAAAAAATATGGCCCTCCTCATGACAAGCCATCAAAATCTTACGAGAGAACTCACTCAAGTTGTCTCAATTATGCGTGAGAGGGAGAAAGAAACTTTATCCAGTCAACCAGAGCCTAACCCTAGGCATCATCAGCCTGTTAGTTCACAAACATCAACTAATGCACCACTAAATATAGTACAAGGTCAGATCCAATAAAGGCTCTCTAACCAATGTAATGTTGTTTATGCCATTAGGAGTGGTAGAGAGTACCAACAGAGCATTCCAAAATTTTTCTCATCTATTACTCATGTTAACTCTCCTTCAGTTGCGAACACAAGTATGCCTCTTGTTTCAGGTTCGTCTGATGAACCTAAAGATTTTTCTGAAACTAAAGATGATTTGGTTGAGAAAACCAAAAATGATTCTTCTGAACAGGGGCAAATCTCTAACAGTCCTTATGTTCATCCTGTCCCATTTCCTAATCGCTTGGTAAACAAAAAGAAGATTGCTTCTATGGATAAAATTTTAGAAGTCTTAAAAAAAATAGAAGTGAACATCCCCTTTTGGATGCCATATCCCAGATCCCCGCCTATGTAAAGGTACTGAAAGATTTGTGTACTCACAAACGTATCACTAGTGTGCCCAAAAAGGCGTTCTTGGCAGGTAACATTAGTTCTATAATTACTCAGCCTATAGCAGCCAAGTATAAGGATCCAGGGAGCCCTACCATATCTTGTGCCATAGGCAACACCTACATTGAGCATGCCTTACTTGACCTTGGCGCAAGTGTGAATCTTTTACCTTACAAAGTGTACAAGCAACTTGGATTGGGAGAATTGAAAGCCACTGGAACTACTCTTCAGTTGGCAAATAGGTCTGTTAAAATTTCTAAAGGGATGGTTGAGGATGTCTTACTAAAGGTGGGGGAATTTATTTTTCCTGTTGATTTCATTGTGTTAGATACCAAGTCCTTCTCAACCAAGTATGTGATCCCAATAATTCTAGGAAGACTATTTTTGGCTACTAGTAATGCATTAATCAACTGCCATAATGGTTTCCTAAGATTATCTTTTGGTAACCAAACTATTGAGTTTAACATGTTTAGGATAGGCAAGCAACCACATATGGAAGAAGAGATTAATATGATTGAGGATTTTGTGGATTTTTCTGATGATTTAATTGCCAACTTTGATATTAATTTTGATTAAGAATTCCAAGAGTGTATGGATGAGTTGGATAATGATAGTGAAAATTTCTTTTCTAAAGTCTTGAGTCTTCACACACCTGTGGAGCCCTTAGGACTCCTTTCCAATTCCATTGCCAAATCTTCCATAGTTGAGCCCCCTAAGCTAGATCTTAAGGAGTTGCCATCTAATTTGAGGTATGCTTTCCTAGGGCCTAATCAGACTCTTCCTGTAATAATTTCTTCAAATTTGACTTCTAGCCAGGAAGAAGAGTTACTTAAAGTGTTAAAGGATAATAAGGAAGCCCTAGGTTGGACCATGGCTGATATCAAGGGTATAAGCCCTTCTATTGTGCAACATCATATACATCTTATGGAGGATTCCAAACCATCCACAGAATCCCAAAGAAGAGCTAACCCAGTGATGATGGAAGCTATTAAAAAAGAGATCCTAAAGTGCTTGGATCATGAAATAATTTATCCTATTTCTGACAGCCAATGGGTAAGCCCAGTTCACGTAGTGCCTAAGAAGTCTGATGTGATTATAGTTCCCAATGCCAATAATGAACTAATTTCAACCCGTGTCCAATCTGGGTGGAGAGTGTGCATAGACTATAGGAAACTTAATGTGGCAACCTGGACCACTTCCCATTGCCATTCATTGACCAGATGTTAGAGAGGTTAGTTGGACATGAATACTATTATTTTCTTGATGGATATTCTGGCTATAACCAGATCTCAATGTCTTTAGAGGACCAATATAAGACCACTTTTACATGCCCATATGGAACATTTGCTTACAGGCGCATGCCCTTTGAGCTTTGCAATGCCCCTGCTATGTTCTAACGATGCATGATGAGTATATTTTCTGACATGGTCAAAAAATTCTTAGAAGTATTTATGGATGACTTTTAAATTCATGGGAATTCCTATTCTGAATGTCTTCATCATCTTTCCCTAGTTTTGAAAAGGTGCATATCTAAGAATTTGGTTTTGAATTGGGAGAAATGTCATTTTATGGTTAAATCTGGTATTATTTTAGGCCATGTAATATCCAAGGAGGGAATTAAGGTAGATAGAGCCAAAGTGGATTTAATTGATAATTTACCACCTCCTCAATCTGTTAAGGACGTCCGATCTTTTCTAAGGCATGCGAGCTTCTACAGAAGGTTTATTAAGAACTTTAGTCAGTTAGCCCGACCTCTCACTTCATTACTTGCCAAAGATCAAACTTTTGAGTTTTCTAAAGAGTGCCTAGAATCCTTCAAGCAACTTAAGAAGGAGTTGACCAATGCACCCATTGTTCAACCACCTGTTTGGACTGAACCTTTTGAACTGATGTGTGATGCTTCAGATTTTGCCATAGGAGCAGTTTTAGGTCAAAGGATTAATAAGTTACCCACTGTCATTTACTATGCTAGTAGGACCTTAAATGATGCACAACTCAATTATACAACCACTGAAAAAGAATTTTTAGCTGTTGTGTTTGCATTAGAAAAGTTTCGGTCTTACTTAGTTGGTTCACATGTGGTGGTGTATACTGATCATTCTGCCCTCAGATACCTAGTTCAGAAGAAGGATGCCAAAGCCCGTCTCATTAGGTGGGTTTTACTTTTGCAAGAGTTTGATTTAGAAATTAGGGATAAGAAAGGAGTTGAAAACCTAGTTGCAGACCATTTATCCCGGCTTCCCAATTCCTTGACTGTTGATTCTCCAGTCAACGAGAACTTTCCAGATGAACAATTATTTGCAATGTCCAGTGAACCATGGTTTGCTGACATTGTCAACTTCTTAGTTTCAGGTGTGACTCCGGATCACTGGTCCACCCAAGATAAGTATAGGTTTCATTCCCAAGTTAAGCACTTTTTCTGGGATGATCCTTATTTGTTTAATATATGTCCAGATCAGATTATCCGACGATGTGTTCCTGATCATGAGCAACATTCCATTCTCTCTTTTTGTCATGATCATGCATGTGGTGGACACTTTGGACCTAAGAAGACTGCCGCAAAGGTTCTCCAATGCGGATTTTATTGGCCCACTCTTTTTAGAGATGCTTTTGATTTTTGCAAGGCTTGCTCTGCCTGCCAGTCTTTTGGCCGTATCAATAAAAGGAACATGATGCCCCTCAACCCTATTTTGGTAGTTGAGATCTTTGATGTATGGGGCATCGATTTTATGGGACCATTCCCTAATTCTTTTGGGAATTTGGACATACTTTTGGCCGTTGATTATGTTTCTAAATGGATAGAGGCCATACCTTGTAAATCTAATGACCACAAAGTGGTGGTCCAGTTTCTCAAAGAGAACATTTTTTCCCGCTTTGGTGCACCACGTGCAATAATTAGTGATAGGGGTACTCATTTTTGTAATCGGCCTTTTGAGGCCTTAATGAAAAAGTATGGGATCACTCATAAGTTATCTACCCCTTATCACCCCCAAACTAGTGGCCAAGTGGAGGTGTCTAATAGGCAGATCAAACAAATCTTGGAGAAAACTGTTAATCCCAACCGTAAGGATTGGTCCCTTAGGCTCATTGATGCCTTGTGGGCCCATCGGACTGCATTCAAGACTGACCTTGGTCAGTCTCCCTACCGTTTGGTGTATGGAAAAGCTTGTCACTTACCAGTTGAGTTGGAGCATAAGGCCTTTTGGGCCATTAAGAAGCTTAACTTTGATTTGTCTGATGCGGGAATTCATCGTAGGCTCCAACTATCTGAGTTGGAGGAACTTAGGAATGAAGCCTATGAAAGTTCTAGAATTTACAAGGAAAAGACCAAAGCTTTCCATGATAAACACATTCTGCGTAAATCTTTTGCAATTGGTGATAAGGTCTTATTGTACAACTCTCGATTGCATCTTTTTCCTGGTAAGCTTAGATCCCGATGGGATGGCCCATTTATTGTTCATAATGTATATCCCCATGGGGCTGTGGAGATTTTGAATCCAGGAACAGGGGTAATTTCGAAGGTTAATGGTCAGCGTTTGAAACCGTTCCTCGAGTTTCCTACTACTAGTAGTGAAGAGGTCATGGATCTCCATGAACCTCTTTACACTGATGACTAATTTTTAATCAGGTATGACCCCCTTGCATTGTCTTTGCTTTTAATTTTTTTTCCATGCATTGAGGACATTGCATGACTTAAGTGTGGGGGAGGGAAACCAATTTTTGTTTTTTTTCTTTCACTTTGTTTTGTTTGTTTTTCTTTTTATTTTTGAGCTTGCTAAGGATGAAGTCCTACTTTGGCTTTTGGCTAATGATCAGACCATTCGGATGCTTGATGTATGAAAATAAAAGTTTTGATTAAGGTACCCATTTTGAACGTATAAAAACCCTGTTGAGAAGAAAGAAACAAGCATGTGTCTTGAGATGGGACTTTCTTTTGAAAAATAAGAGACCCCTGTTTTATGGTGATGGACCATATGTAAGTCTGTGGGTTCCTTGTACTTTTGATTTGGAGTTGAGACCTTCTTTTTAATTTGGCATGGGTTGACAAATGCACAATTTTAAATGAAATGAGAAATGTGGTATAAAGAAGAATAAGAGTTGATTCCTTTGGAACTAGACAGGGCATTGCGCCTCAGGAAGCGTGGTGTCTTGATCGAAATTCCTTGGGAGGAAACTTCTGAAGTAACTCTAGCATCACTGCCTTTGTGGACATATGCAAAAAGCGAAGCTACATAGTAACTTGGGTGTCTGGTGTTTGCTCCACCATGTCATTCAAGCCAAAAGTAGTGGAGTAGAATAGAGTTTATTAAGCAGAAAAAAAAAGAAAAAAAAATGTGCAAATGTCATTATTGCTTGGTAACATGTTTGGTCAAAAACACTCCAACGCTTTAGTCATTGGTTCCCTATTTCTTCACAAGTGGTTTTGCCTTAAGATAAGGATGTTTTGGAAGAGATGAGGTGAGTTCCAAATTAAGAAATATGCTAGTGCCTGGAATTGATAAAGGGTAATAAAAGATCAAGTGTGGGGGTCCCTTGTAAGAGAAATTATCTTTGCTCCGGATCGGTATGAGCCTTACCTTTAGCCAAAGTTGGGATTTGTTTATTCTGAATTTTGGGTGTATATTCACTGCAAACACCCACGAGACACAACTCGTCCACTAGGGGTGACCTAGGGGTTTAAAGGCTTGTTGCACATGCTAAGTGCAACCGTGATTCCTACGAAAGTGATTTAGGTTTTTTATCTTTATTCTTTTTCTTTTTGTTTTGCTCGAGGACTAGCAAAGTCTAAGTGTGGGGGAATTCTGATGAGCACATTTATGTGTGAAATCTAGGGTAGTAAAACATGCATTTTACATATTTAGAATGGAGCTACCTTGGGTTTTACTCTCTTTTTGCAGGTTTTATATTTTCAAGGCATTAAGGACTATCGGGAGCTATATCTTCAATTTTACACGTAAAGAGGTCCTATTTCTTTCCATGGTTGCGAAGAGGACGAAATTTTGAGCAACATGGACGTGTTCAATTAAAAGTACACATTCGTTTGGTCACCCGTACAAATGATTATTCTTTTTCGGGTCAGAAAAAGAATAATGGATCAGAACTGAACCGAGATGCAGAACCAGCCCGTTTGCAATTGTCCCAGAGGTACAAGGAATACTCCAAATGCCAACAAGGATCGATGGACCACATCTTTAAGTGATTAAAGATTTGTTTTTGGTAACAACAACTACCTAGCTTAGTTGGTGAGCTATGGTGTACAAAATTTTCTTGCTCACCAAGAGGTCTCAAGTTCGAATCTTATGGTTGTTTTTTTTAGAAGATTTTGTTGAAGATTTCCTGCTTTTCACTCACTTAAAGCACTAAGGGCATGGAGGGGATTTCCACATCAAGTTAGAAGCAAGCAAAATCGTGGAAGCAAGAAGAGAAGAAAAAAAAGGAAAGAGAAAAAAAGGGGAGAACCAAAAATTGTCCAAATCTTCTCTCTCCTCCACATCATCACCAAAGATTGTCCAAATCACACAAAGGAAGAAAAAAAAATCGTCCCTAGGAGAGAGAAAAAAAGAAGAAAAATAAATTAGAAAAAAAAATGAAAGAAAATAAGCAAAAAATTTTAGGAAATTTCTCAAAATTTATTTCTCTCTTCTCTCTCCTCCATCTTAGCACTTTTGGACTCAAAAGATCTCACAATCAATTGTGGATTTCTCTCTTTTAGGAAAGAGAAAATTGTTACCCTACCTCTCCATTCCCTATAAATACAACTCATGTAAGAGGAGGAGACACAACTCATTCTTCTTCTAGTTTTCTTTAGTTGCTCTCTCTCTTCCTCTTTATCTCTTTAGTTCTAGTTCTTCTCTATTTTTGCTTTAATCACTTTTGTAATAGTTTTTTTTATTTCAATTAATGCAAGTACTCTTTTATTTTTATTCAGTTCTTTCTATGTTTATGATTTATGCAATTGAGTTGTAATTTTTTAAGTTATAGTTCTAGGCTTAGATCTAGGTGACAAGATCACGAGCCGTGGAGCAATTTTTTTTTTCAAGTTCAAGCATTGATTCAAGTAAGTAGGCTCCTTCAGTAGTCTTCTCTCCCCCCTCTCATTCCCTCTTCTGACTACCATTTCTTTCTTAATTTAGGATTTTTATTTTCAGTCATTACATTATTGCTGTCCCTCTCCCCTAAGGTTCATGGCTAGTGTATGTGTTGGCTTTGCCCCTCCTAGCCATAAAACCATCAATTTATTACTTTTATTTTAATTGTCTCCCTTTCCCTAAAGCCAAGTAGAGAAACCCTTGTAAGAGTGACTCTCTGGTCAAGTAGGGAAGCTCATATTATGATGCATCCCTCGGGCTAAGTAGAGAAACCTACTTGTGAGTCTCTCTCTAGCTTTATCCCCTTTCTTTTACTTTTTTTTATTTCAGCATTTTTTTTCCTTTATTATTATTTTTTTTTATTGCGTGGGTTGTTTATTTTCAGTTATTTATTTAATTTTAATTGCGTGGCTTGCGTCTTTAAATTCTTAGATTACGAATGGTTAGGACGTTATTTTTAGGACGGTAATTAGAATTAGATCACAACCATTAATCAGTTCACTTTCGCATTATTAAAAGAAATAAAAAAATAAAGTGGTTGCTCTCCCTGTGTTCGACCCATAGCTACACTGATCCGTACGCTTGCGGTTACATTTTAAATCTCAAACAAACATCCTCCCTACCTTATAAGAATTTCATCATTGAAATTGAATATACCTAGCAAATCAAACAATCGAGGATATGCTTCATCATTTCATCTTCTTGCTCACAGGATGCTTCCTGGTCGGGGTGGTTCATCCATTTCACTTTGATGAAGGAAACAGTGCAGTTGCGAAGAACATGATCCTCCCGATCAACAATCTTCTTCGGATACTCCACATAGGCAAAGTCCTTATCCAGCTCACGGGGTATGAAGTCAAGACATGAGTCGGGTTAGAAATGTACTTCCTCAACATAGACACATGGAAGACATTATGTGTACCTTCCAACTTTGGCGGCAAAGCTATCTGGTAAGCTACCAGTCCGATCCTCTCCAGTACATCATAAGGTCCCATAAACCTTGGACTAAGCTTTCCATTCTTGTCGAATCGCATCACCCCTTTAATTGGGGAGATCCGCAAGAACACCTTGTCTCCAACACCAAATTCCAGATGCTTCCTCCTAACATCTATGTAGTTTTTCTGTTTGGACTGAGCTGCCTTGATCCTTTCTCTGATCACATTCACCTTCTCACTAGTAGCCTGTATCAAGTCCGGACCCAAGATATGCCGCTCATCAACCTCATCCCAATAGAGTGGAGTTCGACATTTCTTGCCATACTGTGCCTCGAATGGGGACATCCCGATGGTGGCCTGATAATTGTTGTTGTAGGAGAACTCAATAAGGGAAATGTGCTCATCCCAACTATAACTCATATCCAAGGCACATGCTCAGAGTAGGTCCTCCAATGTCTGAACAGTCCTCTCCGACTGATCATCAGTCTGAGGGTGAAAGGTAGTGCTGAAAGCCAACTGTGTGCCCATAGCCTTCTGCACACATGTCCAAAACTTGAAAGTGAACCTTGGATCTCGATCAGAAATGATACTAACTGGTACACCATGCAACCTGATGATGTTATCAACATACAACTTGGCCAACTTGTCCGTAGAAAATGTGATCTTGATTGGGATAAAGTGAACTACCTTGTTCAAGTGGTCCACAACTACCCAAATGGCATCCATACCATTCTGTGTACGGGGTAGGCCTGTGACGAAGTCCATAGTAATATTCTCCCATTTTCACTCCGGAATGGTAGGGACTGTAATAACCCATAAGGCCTCTGTCTCTCAGCCTTGACTTGCTGGTATGTGAGGCATCTGGACACGTGTGGTCACATCATTCTTCATTCCTTTCCACCAGTAGGAGCCTTTGAGGTCCTTGTACATTTTAGTACTACCGGGGTGAATGGAGTATGGAGAGCTATGTGCTTCTCTCAAATCACCATCACTAGGCACACAACGCCCCTTTAAACTTGAGAATCCCGCTTTCAATCAGAGAAATCTGGGTCCTTTTGGGTTCCTTCATGGCATTCTACTATCAGCTTCTGCAACTCTGCATCAATAATCTGAGCTGCAGTGATCCTATCCACCAGACTAGGTTGTACCACCAATGCCGATAGTGACATGGTAACACCCTCTACTAATAGCTCCAAGTCTAGTTTCCTGGCCTCCTTTAAGAGATACTCATTGGTGGTTAGTGATGTAAGAGTCAGTGACTGAGATTTTCAACTAAGTGCATCAGCTATCACATTGGCCTTTCCTAGGTGATAGTGGATTACACAATCATAATCCTTCATCAGCTTTAACTAACGTCTATCTCATGTTGAGTTCTTTTTGGGTGAAGAAGTACTTGAGACTTTTATAGTCACTGAAGATCTCACTCTTCTCACCATATAGGTAGTGTCTCCAGATTTTCAATGCAAAAATCGTGACTGCCAACTCCAAATCATGGGTGGGGTAGTTCTTCTCATAACCCTTCAACTGACGGAATGCATAAGCAATGACTTTCTCGTGTTGCATCAATACACAATCCAATCTTAGCTTTGAGGCATCACTATAAACAACCATACCACCTATGCTGGTCGGAATAGTCAAAACTGGAGATGATACTAACTTTTGCCTTAGCTCCTTAAAGCTCTTCTCACAAGCATCAGACCACTCAAATTTTACATCCTTCCGTGTGAGTCTGGTTATCGGAGTAGCAATGCGGGAGAAGGTCTCAATAAACCTCCTTATTATCCGACCAATCCTAAAAAACTACGTATATCTGTCACATTCTTGGGAGTCTCTCATTCTAGAACTGTCTTCACCTTGCCTGAGTCAACCTCTATACCCTTAGCTGAAACAATGTGGCCTAGGAATGCCACTTGTGACAGCCAAAACTCGCACTTGCTGAATTTGGCATAGAATTGCTTCTCTCTCAGCTGTTGCAGTACTAACCTTAGGTGAACAACATATTCCTTTGCACTCTTGGAGTAGACCAAAATGTCATCATTGAATACTATCACAAACTTATCTAAGACATCCTGAAATACCCGATTCATCAAATCTATAAATGCAGCCAGTGCATTGGTCAACCCAAATGACATTACTAAGAATTCGTAATGTCCACACCTTGATTTCAAGGCCATCTTACTGACATCATTATCCTTGATCCTGAGCTGGTGGTAGCCCGATCTAAGGTCGATCTTGGAGAACACCTTGGCACCCTGCAACTAATCAAACAAATCATCTATCCTTGGCAAAGGATACCAGTTCTTGATGGTTAGCTTATTAAGCTCCCAATAATCGATACACAATCTCATACTTTTGTCTTTCTTCTTGACGAACAATACAGGTGCTCCCCATGGAGACACTCTGGGTCTAATGAATCCCTTTTTCAGAAGGTCTTGAAGTTGCACCTGCAATTTCTTCAACTCTGTGGGGGCCATGCGATAAGGGGCCTTTGACACTGGTGCCGAGCCAGGGAGTAGGTATATAGCAAATTCTGTCTCTCGGTCCGATGGAAAACCTATCAAGTCATCCAGGAATACATCAGGAAATTCCCTCACCACATCTAGCTCAATCAATGGCCTAATCTCTATCTTAGTATCCATCACAGATGCTAAGTATCCTTGATATCCCTTGTCCAGTAGCTTCTTCATCTGGAGTGCCGATATGATAACTTTCTTGGGTTCTTGGGCTTATCCCCTTGGGACACAAACTCATCATCATCACGCGGTCTGAAAATGATAGCCTTCTCTGCACAAAGCACACTGGCTCTGTATGCAGACAACCAGTCCATTCCTAAAATCACGTCGAAGTCAGTCATATCCAATTCGATCAAGTGAGCATTCAACTCATGATCACCTATGGTCACTGGACAAGGCTCATGAACATAGTTCAAACCCACCACACTTCCTGTAGGGGTGCTCATAGCCAAACATTGAGTCAGTCACTTAGGTGGAATTCTCATCTTCTTCGCAAATACCGGTGACACGAACGAATGCGAGGCTCCTGAGTCAAATAATACATGTGCAAGCAATAATGATATCAATAATGTACCTATCACTACACTGGGTGCAGCCTCAGCATCTTTTGCAGTCATAGCAAACACCCTGCCCTGTGGTCTCTGGCCCTGTAGGGGTTGTGCTGATCTAGCGGCTGAGTATATCTGCTGGGGCCTAGGTGGCATAGTGTAGGGTGCATCACCCGGCCTTCAATGGGGGCATGTCCTCGCCATGTGGCCCGGCTGATCACAATGAAAGCATCTCGGGCTTGATCCCGAAGACTAAGTTACAACACTAGATCGGGAGGGCTGGGAAGTCTGACTAGCATCAAGCCTCCTAAATTGCACTGGAGTTGGGTTAACATAAGGCACTCGAAAAGGCTTGCTGTCTCCCCTAGAATCAGTAGATCCCATTGGCCTCTTTCCCATTCCTTGCTGAGCCATGTAGTTATCCCTATGTCGGTCTTCAATAGACTTGGCCACTTGGACCACCTCAGTATAGGTTTGCAGTTTCAACCCCACAATAGTTGACCCAGTACCTGGCCTCAACATTTTCTCAAACTTCTTCACCTTAGCCCTATCACCTCTGAGGTGCTCAGGAGCAAAATGGAATAGCTCCTCGAAGTGCTGCTGATACTCGAGCACAGACCAGGAACCTTGAACCAACTGAGAGAACTCACTCTCTCTCCTATCCCGGAAGCTTTTGGAAAATTGTTCTCAAAGAAGGCCCCTTTGAAGTTTGCCCAAGTGGGATTCGGGTTACTAGCCCTCAGAATAGGCTCAGTGGCACTCCACCAATCATTTTCTTCATTCTGTAACTGATAGCCCGCACACAAAGTTTTCTGCTCATCAGTGCAGCCCATCAGTCTAAAAACCTTCTCCATTCCACCAATCCATTTTGATGGATACAACAAGTCTTGTCCCACCTTGGAAAAACATGGGGGCCTAAGCTGTTGAAACTTCTCCATTATTTTTGTCAAGTTTGTCTAGCCCTCTACATGGGCTTGAGCTTGTTCTGGCATTGGGTCTTGCATATGCCCATGCACTTGTGCCCTACCAGATGTTTGAAGGGTAGCCGATCTAGTGGGTATTGGAACTGGTGCCGGTGGAGTAGGAGGTGCAGGCGGTGCATTACGGGCTTCCATTGCCTCTTGGATTCTGTTATTGATCACAACCATAAACTGGTTTTGCCTTTCTTCCACTTCCCGCATCATGTTATTCATGATGGATGCCACATCCTAGGCTGTAAGTACAGGCGGAGCTGGAGGTGCATTGTAGGGTCTAACCCAATTTCGTGTAGGGGAAGCGGGAGGTGACGGGTGTGATTGGGATAGGGATCGGGTGTTCTAGCGTGACATGATTTGTCACACCCCGTTCACACAGAAACGGATCGGTGACCGGGTTAATTCCGATTAACCCAAACCTGCCAGGATCATCTGATATAGTACCCAACCACAGCATACACACATCTAAGATAAACGTTCAAAAGTTCAGCGGAAGACTTAATTTACCTGTAAATACCCCAATATACTTGATACCCAAATTGTAGTATATAGATAAATACATGTGGGCCCGCAGGCATGATATTTACACAAAAAGAATAATAATTCACGTATCAAGTACACAAAGGGGTCGGTAAAAAAAATCAAAAAGTAAAAGTCTGTACGACATCAATTTTGCGGTCCCGCAGCACATCCCTCGCACGTGCAATCCGCACCGTGCTCATACTCCTCGAGGACCCACCAATCCTCATCGGGAAACTTAACTATGGGGCCCAACCCTTGATCTTCAGGCTGGTGACTTGTAAAATCATCTAAAAGGGGTGCGCATGTGGGATGAACTCACTAGCTCAGTATGTGAAAAAGACAACACAATAATTCACACAACAATCACATCCATATGCATTACATGCTATGCAATTCATTTTAAACCTCATCCACCTAAACATTACAAAGTCTTTGGTTTAGTGCTACTACAACCACAGTGCGGGTATACTTCGGGTACGAGCCGCGAACTCCATCCCGCGATACGCCCATATGGCTGTCGGAGAAGGCCCACTGTGAGTACTCGAAAAAGTAAAGCATGGCGACTACCGGCTCTCAACATAAAAGTAAATGATAGAAAGTAAAGGTGCTGACTCCAGCAATTTAAAAGCAGTACGATTAGCCCTCTTGAATATACCACTGAGGTTGCCGACTGTCCTGATGACCAGTCGGGCGTATGTCTAACCGCCACAGTGACCCGACACCCGCGACCACTGCTTCCCCCCAAGTGATAACCCAACACTTCAACCCCTGTTGGAAAGGATCGTAGCACGGGAAGATGATAATCCTAAATCGTATGCTCCTGTATGACATAGTACGATTGCATAGTGCCACCGCGTCCCATTCCACGAGCCACTAATGCACTCGTTTCCAAGTCGACTACGGCGTCTAGTCTAATAATGCATTATGCACAGTGATCCCATCATTCATCACATAAGCACATCAATCATTTAACATTGAGAAAGTAAAACACAACACACATGTCAAAATCATATGAAGATGACTAAGCTGCACATAATTTGCATAATGACGTGGCTAGTCTAGATACAATTGAATGATGCCAAACAAGCTTTAAAATAAAGTCAAACGTCCTCCCCCACTTACCGGTTGTGTACAAAGACTCATGCCAGGTACGGGTGAGATCCGGCACGAGAAATGTAAATTTTGGTGAACCTATCATAAGTGAATGGGGTTAGCATTTCACCACTTTGGGGTCAAAACTAACAAGATTCGATGGTTAAATCATGTTTAGAATTATAAAGGAAGGTTGCACGTCCATTTTGGGTCCATTCGGACACAAAAATCAAGTTGGGGGCCTTTCGGGTGGGTCGGACAGCCCACCTGTCATGACCCACCGATCATCTTAGGTGGGCGGGTCGGCCCGTCGGTGGGGACCGAGGGTCGGTCCTCTCAGGCGGGCAAGTCGGCCTGTCGGTTGGCCCACCGGTGGGGACCGAAGGCCTGCCATCACAGGCGGGTGCCCTCAGGCGGGCTGTGCTGCCCACTGGTCCCAGCCTACCTGTGAGGGCGAAAAAATGCCTTTTTCCTTGAAACTTTTCCCAACCCTTGGGGAATCAAATGGGGCTTTTTCAATCCCATTTTTCACACATTCAAGGTCTTAGAAGATGATTCTAACCTAGATCTAAGTTAGATTTAAGGATTGAGAAGCTATCCTACCTTCTTTGCTCAAGAACTCCTTTCAAAACCCCAAAATCATTTCGTAGCTCAAGAAATCACCAATGCTTCTCCAACCTTGTAAACACTTCTTCAACTCCTTCAAAATCAACACATAAACCATTTACTAAACCTTAGATTCATCATCTCAAGTGGGATTTACAAGATCTCAAGAAACTATACCCAAAACAAGGGTTTTACTTGGGTTTGGTGAAAGTTTAAGAAGCATAGCCTTTGCTCACCTCCAATCATAGATCTCGTGTTGGGGATCACTCTTCCGGCATCGGAATAGGAAGATCAAACCTTGGCACCGCTTAAATCCATTTCTTCTCCCTCTTCCTTCCCCTTTCTTCTTCTTCGTTCTCTTTTTCTCCCTTCTTTTCTCTCTCCTCTTTACTCTTCTCACCAAACTCCTTAATGTAATAAATGAGAAAATGAAAACACAATAAATGTTATTTATACCTTTTTAAAATTTCTATTAACCACATGGGTGGTTCACTCAGGTGGGCGGATGCACCCACTTGTGACCGCCCACCTGAGGGCCTGAAGTTGGCCAACAAGTGGGATTTTGATGGAATTCGACTCTCGGCATGTATCTCACTCTCGGCATAGGGTATATTATACGTATACGCTTTAGGATACGGCTACATATCAGCATTATCCATACATGGCCTTATGATACGTGCATGTGCACGACTTGGGTACACCCGTCTCCTCTGGCACTGACTCAGACTTGTCTGGCCAACCTGTGTTCAAAGTCACCCTTGCCATCATGGTCCATAAGGAACCCACCTTAACCCTCTCTGGTTCAGGTCCTGCATGGTTAAACTGGGTCAACCGTGTAATTAGACCGGGTTTAAAAAGTAGGGTATCACATGATTCCTATGAAGGAATCCGATTAGTGCATATGCATAAACAAGGTTACATGTAAATGGGAACACACGCATGCATAGTGGATCCACACGTATACAATAGGCAAAATTAGGGTTAGGGCATACATAAGTGGGGTCCACACGTATTAAGATCTGATTGCACACGTATCCCAAAGGGATACCCTATTAAAGTAACCAAATAAAATCTTAGATTTGAAAAATAAAATGACTTATTTTTCAAAAGAGTCCACCGGAAACAGGGAGTCAAACCACCAGAAATATGGTTTAATCCACCGAAAATATCAGTGGTATTTCTGGTGGGCAAAACAGAGGGCAAAAATCAAATTTTTACTTCACCGGAAACAAACAACGGAAACATGCCCAGTGTTTCCAGTGGGCTATTTCCGGTGGCACCAAATCGGCCATAAATAGGCTCGGGTCTTGGCTTCTTCACACAAAACCCTATTTGCTCTTGTGAGAAATGTGTGGAAACGGCTAAGAAGTATTTTGCTACCCATTCCCTACCTTCCTCTCGCTATTTCGTGATCGATCGGCACCACATTCGCATCCAAGGTATGTTTTCTCTCTATAACCTAGTTTTTGTGATTTTCTTCTCTGTGAGTTTTGCATTCAGCCATTTAACTAGGTTTTCCATTCCAAATCCTTAGGAATCATCTTGCAACAATGTCTGGACGCCGTGTACGTACCCGAAGTGCTCTTATACAAGAGGAGCAAGACGTTGCTGAGCAGTTCAACCCCATTCTATTCTGCTCTGTGGCTGAGCGAGACCATGGGGAACTTTTCGAGCATTGCAATATGGACCCAGGAGTCTATGTGAGGACCAATGACATCCACGCATTCCATCTCCGTCAACGGTTTGATGAGGTTGGGTGGTACCGTATCTTAAAACCCAACAGATACTACCACCCCACACTGGTCAGGCTGTTCTACTCCAACTTGCAGTGCGTGAATTGGGGTACCAAAGAGATGCGGATCACCTCCTATGTGAAGGGGGTGGAGATCTCCTTTGACATGGGGTAGTTGGCCAATATTCTACTGGTTAGCAATGCCGGCAACCTAGTGTACTGCCCACATCAGACTGTACGATTCAACTGAATGTCCTCCCCACTTATGGACATTATTATGAGGTATCCGCCCTGCAAGCCTATGTGACATAATGCATGTACATGGGGGTGCAGATATGTCTCCCTTGTCTCCTTATGTGGACTATGGTACTTCGGTCCGAAGGAGTGGATCATCGACCGGGAAGCCTATGCTATGGAAGGATACTCAGTGACATCTTCCGTCACTTTGGGGTAAACTTGGAGGGAGAGGCTCGATTGGATGAAGAGATCACAAACTTCAACTAAGACTCTCTGAGGAAGATGATCATACATCTGAGGGAGGTGACACCTATTCCAGGAGAGAGTCAGCAGCCTATGGAGGTAGAGGGTGGTGATGCCGGTGATATTGGTGGAGGTGTTGGTGGGGCAGGAGGAGAAGCTGCTGGGATTGGTGGGGCTCCACCACCTGATCCCTAAGCTATGGGTTATATGGCAACTTCTACATCTCGGAGTGCTAGGGGTACGAGGCCTTACGGTCTTAATGATGTTATGGCCCGTCTGGATACCACTATGTCACTAATGAGGAGCATGGAAAGCCGTCTTGAGAGCATGGACAGGACCTATTGTCTTGTGGACAATAGAGTGGCCTCCCTAAAGGCTTAGATGCAGGCGATGGTCTTCCACCTCGGCATTCCGGTGCCTCCTCTAGGAACGCATGGTCCGAACTAGGCCCAAGGCCAAGGATAGAACCAGCAGCAGCAGTGGCAAGAGCAGCAAGATTAGTGGCATGTTTGCCACCGTAGCCTTTAGGATTTCCCTTTCTATGTTTTATTCGAGTTTGATGTTTCAGGTTTAGTTGAACTTTTACATTATGTCATTTGCTTCAGTTGTTCAATTTCCTAGACTTAGGCTAGTTAGGATTTCCTGCTTTCAGTACTTTATTTTTCTTATGAAAGTGTAAGCTGTGTATACAAATTTTTTATTATAATGAAACGGCTTTAACACCTGTACCTGTCTCCTAATTGTGCAATTTCTATTATTGTTGTCTTGAGATTTTTATTTAATCCTAATTTTTCCAAAATTATGGTTTGGCTGAGATTGTGAGTTAAGGCAGAGCATCGCGCTCTGATATTGTAGCTGTCACACCCTACTTCCAGTAGACCCAATTTACCATTAAGAATACTAACGGTGTAAGTAAGACACGTACCTATCTTATAACCTACCAGGATCTCTAATAGCAGAACCTTAATATTTTCACAATCTCACAACAAAAACCAATATAACCAGCGGAATTAGAGTATAGTAGCAGAATTATAAATAAAATAAGGAAACATCTAATGGTAATATAATAGCAATAATCGAGTTATTCTATTACATTCATCTATGACATATAATATAATATCAAGAAAATATACCATCCACAACTATATCCAAAAGTATCAAAAGATGATGTACAATCTCACGGTGCGGCATAAGCACAGTGATCACAAGCACAGTCCTAATCATGCTCCTCCGCTTCTAGAATCCACTAGTCGCTCACACCATACTCCGACTCAAAAGATACTGGGTCACCTACCATTGACACCACGGTACTTGCATCATCATCTAAAAAGGAGTGTGTACATGGAGTGAGCTTTCCAACTCGCTTAGTGAGGGGTGGGGTCAAACACATCAAAGCAAGACGATAGCAGTAATAATTTATGATGTATGATTAGGAAATTAAACACATAGTCCATGATGCACGTGATACAATTCTTTTATTTATTATCTACCTAACAATACAAACTAAGTTTGGTAAATGTTACTACGACGCATTAGGCTCTATCCCTCGTCTCGGAAAGGACATCGACTACACAGCGATATAAATCCTAGCTGTGATTAGAAGCCTGTCGGTCCCTGTATGCGTCCATGGGTCACCCAGAAAACCCCTGATAAGCCCCCTCCTAGCAGTCACGGCACCAGTAACACATCGGCCACACCGAACAGGTCCCCGCCTCTGGCAACAATCACATCGTACCACGGGAGTGAAACTTCAGAAAGACACATCAAGCATACTACAATTGGTTATCCAACACCTCAACCTCTATTGGCAAGGGTGTGTAGCATAGGGAGTGATACCTAGACATATGTATACTATATGCCTTCATAATGATACAGTTAGTATAGATTACACGATACTAGAGAGACCTCGGCCACAAAGTGTAATCCATCTCCAAATACAGTCCCAGGTACACGATACCAGAGAGACCTTGGCCACAAAGTGTAACCCGAGACTGTTTACCTAATCCAGCATACATATCACAGTTGAGTATGGACTACGCAACACCGGCAAGACCTTGGCCATGAAGCGTATCCATTTTTAAATGTAGTCCCGGGGTACACGATACCAGCGAGATCTTGATCACAAAGTGTAACTCGCGACTACAACTAACTCTAATGCACATAATCAAAGCATGAATGTAACATACATAATGTAGTCACGGCACCGGTACCACCTCGGCCACGTCGGATTCCGTCTCACACACACACATTTAAACACACGACGATCACAGTACTAGTACCACCTCAGCCACACCAGATCCCATCATACATTTCCATACAATTCATTTCAAAATCGTAAAATGACAATATAGCATATCATAATTGTATTTGAATAATTACAATTAAACATATAATTCTAAACATATGAGCAATTTAATGATAATAAAAATTTTAGAAATAAACACAATCCATTCCTCACCTGTTTTATGATCGGGTGTGTTCAGCTTCAAGTACGACCACCGATTAATCAATTTAATTTTGGCTTCGGGGCACGTGCACATCATTGTCCTAGACACAAACGGAATGGTACATCAGTAGGGGTCAAAAACATCAGGAGGGACCCACACAGGTCACTCCCAAAGGGTATAGACACAGTTCTTAGGTGACATTACTGTCACCGGAAACACCCACCGAAAATATCAGTCCTGTTTCTAGTGGAGGTGACAGAGAGCACTTAAGGCTCATATGTCCACTGGAAACAACCCATCGGAAACAGCTACAGTGTTTCCTGTGCCATATTTCAAGTGGACACAGAAAGGTCCAACTCGAATTAGGGCTTTCCAGCTCGGGCCCAATTGCTAAGATTTATTCTATTGAGTTTGTAGGGGATGTTCCTAGCATCATTCTAAGCAAAAAAATTACAATTCCACCAAACCATTTGGGAGATACTTCGATCGAACGATCGAAACCCTAGTTAGTCTTTTGGCATTACATGTTGTCAGAGCTCACCGGGCTTGGTTCGAGTCGGCAACCACACCAGGAGGGTAGAACACTCATTCTACAACCTTGACATAGTTTGTACATCAAGATTCTATCCATACCTAGCTTTATCTAGGTCAAATGAAGAGAGAGAGTGGCATTGTACTTACCTCCGACAGCGATTTCGGCAACAAGACGGTAGCTGGCACCAACGTAGGCCTCCAAACCCCTTCTTCTTCCTCTTCTTCTTCCTTCCTTTCCTCTTTCTCTCCTCTCCTATGTTGGGCATAAGGGAAATAAGGAAATGAATCCTCATTTCCCAACTTATAACTTAAGTGGGCCTTAAGGGTCTGTTTGGTTTGGACCTCTTTTGAACCAATCGGGTTAAATGAAATTTGAGGCACGAGGACTCACCCATTTAGGTCCATAAGGTGCTCACATCAGGAACAAAATGTGGAGGATGATTTGGGGTCATCCGAAGTCATTTACAATGCGAGTGGCGGGAACCACGGGCATCGAAACCTCAACAACAGCCTATCAACCCACCGGAAACAGGCACCGGATTCAGGCCCAGGCTGCTTCTGGTGGCTTGTTTTCGGTGGCCAAGATAGCTTGCTTTCCCACGGTTGGCCTCGCATGGGTGGCTGCCCTCGGACATGCTCAAGGCCTTTCGGCAATTATGATGTGTGCCAAAAATCAAGTGTGGGGAGTTGAGTCACTTACCTTCTAGGATCGGAAGGTATGAATCCCCTCCAGTTAGATAGGCATGAAATGCACGAACATGTGGGGTCATCTCTACCACTTTGATAATGCACAATCGTGAGTCAAAACCCGATCGTACTTTTGATCTCCGATCCGAGGTCTGTCACAACAGTTTCAAATTAGACCGGATTAGGGTACAGGTGTAACAAAGTCACTGGATGACCTATGTAGTACTACTAATTTTTTTACTCATTCTAGTTAGATGGGAAAGTAGTACCACCGCAATGAAATGATGATGAGTTGTAAACTCTTCTTAATCAAGTTGAATCTCATAAAATGTGGGGGTTTGTTAACTATAGTGCAAACTATAGACTGACCAAAGTTGATGTATGGGGTGAAGCCACCTACCAATGAGAGTTTTATAGGCGAACTCTCTAAGCATCCATAAAACCAAGATAAGGGACAAGGCCAACTTTTATTATAAAAGAAAATGTCTATTTCTTAAAGGGTTCGTAGTTAAGGTCAACCGGTAGAATATGGAAGGTGGGCTAGTCAGCTACGATGACGAGTAAAGGTTAAAAAAGTCTGACTTCACTCGTACTTTGTAGCGTAGTTCATCAAACCTAGTATAGGTTCAAGTCCTGAAGAAACCTGTAACGAAGTGTTCTACTATGTTTTATATGCTCAATAGTTAACTCTAGATTTATCAATTTTTGAAACTTCTGGGGACTTTACTAGTTGTATTGAATATTTTGAATCTTATAGGGGAGTGTTGGAATATTTTAATTGTGATACCCTACTTTCTAAATCCGGTTTAATTTCCCGGTTGGTTCTATTTGGTCTTCCAGGAGTTGACCCTTAGTGAGCCGAGGCGATTACCTTATAGAACATGATGGCAAGGGTGACTCTGAACTCAGGTTGGCCAAATAAGTTGGAGTCAGTGCCTAATGAAGTTCGCGTACCCAAGCTAAGCACTTGTACATATCACGAGGCCATGTACGCATAATAAGGTACGTAATTGTATTTTATGTTAAGTACGTGTGTTGATTGATTACCGAGAATGAAATACATGTTGGGGCCGAGCCCATTAAAAAATCCCAATGTTTGGGCTAAGTATTGGCTGACTGGTGGGTGGACATAGGTGGGTCGGACCCACAAGTGTGACCTAGCACTCTGGTCATTAGGTATTTTGACCCCACTGTAAATAGCATTTATTACCTTTCTTTCACCTCATTTATTGTTTTACACGGTGGGTGAAAAAAGTAAAGAAGAAAGAGAAAAAGAAGAAAGAGGAGAGAGAAAGGAAGAAGAAAATGGGGAAGAAGATGATCGTTGTGCTTCACCGGGGTCAAATCTCTTGAATCTGACACCGGATTAGTGACCCTCATCTCGAGATCTACGTTCTGAGGTGAGTAAAGACGGTATTCCTTAAACCCTCACGAAACCTTAAGTAAAATCCTATGATTTTGGTAGGAATCCTTTGGATCTTGTTATTATCTCTTAAGAATGTGAATCTAAGGTTTAATAAAAGTCCTATATGTTGTTATAAAGGATTTAGAGGAAGACTTGCAAGATTTGTGAAGCATTTATTGATCTCTTGAGCTAAAGAGAAAATTTGAGGTTTTGAGGTGTTCCTGAACAAAGAGTGAAGATCCATGCTTAAGACTTTCGATTGACCTTAGATCTAGGTTGTAATCATGGTTTGGAGCCTTATATAATACGATCGCATCGACCCATAGTGGTTTTCCCAAGGTGGGATGAAGAATGGGAGAGAACAGTAAAATCCCGATTCTGGTTGGTGGGTGCCTGGGAATGATCGGATCCACCAATCCAGTGGCCGCCTGTCTTGGGTAGGCTACTGGCTCGATCGACGAGCAAGATCGGTGGGTGACTTGGCCGGTCACTCTTGGCTCGTCGGTCCAGGCAGAGCTGCTGACTCGATAGGCGAGCAAGACTGATGGGTGACCTGGCCTGCTGCGCCTGGCCCGTTGGTCCAGATAGAGTCTCTGGGTTAAGTGGCAAGCAAGGATTGGTGGGTGCCTTGCCCACCGATTAACCCACCAATCTGACTTCTCGGGTTTCGATTGGGCCCAAATTTGTCGGGTAACCTTCTCTAGTGATTCTAAACACATTGGGATCATCATACTTCATTGGTTATGACCCTAAAGTGGAGATCTACTAAACCCAACTCTTTTTATGATAGGTTGTACTAGAAACTCGCATCATTGCACGCCGAATCTTCCTTGTACCAAGGGTAATATTCGTACACAACTAGGTAAGTGGGAAGATGACTTTGCATCATATCATTCTGGTTGTAGACTAGCCATGTCATCATATTATTATTGTGTAGACTAGTCACCCACGAGTGTCATTGCATGCATTGATGTGTGCATTATGAAATTCAATTATGATTTGATATACTGATATCTTTAATTGCTAAATGCCTATTCTTGCATTATAGATGACTTTAAACTAGTGAATATGATGTTTTGCTAGACTAGATGTCATGGTTGGCTTGGACACGGATGCATTGGTGGTTCGTGGAATGGGACGTGGTGATACTATGTAGTCGTACTATCTCACATAGGAGCATGAGGTTAGGAATGACATATCCTTGTGCTACAACCCTTCCTAGCAGAGGCTTAGGTGTTGGGTATATCAATGGGGGGAAGCCGGAGGTTGTGTACCAATAGTGGCGGTTAGAAGTACGCCCGGTTGATCATTAGGACTATCGGTAACTTTGGTGATATAACAAGAGGATCAATCGTACTTCTTTTAGATTAATGCAGGGCAAGGCCCATTTACTTTTTCGGTACCTATGGCTGGCCTTCTCTAACAATTCTATGGGCGTATAGCGGGATGGGATTCATGGCTTGTACCCAGAGAATACGTGCATTGTGGTTACAAGTAGCACATGACCTATGACTTAGAATTATTGTCTAGGTGGATTAAGAATAAAATGAACTGCATGCATATAGGTTCATTTGTATTGCGAATGCTTGTTGGTCTTTCTTTTCACTTACTGAGCTAGTGAGCTCATCCCACGTGCACACCATTTTTAGATGATTTTGTAGGTTATCTGACTGAGGAGCAAGAGCCAGGACCCACTGTGGAGTTTTTAGTTGAAGACTAGTGATCCCTAAAGATCTTGGGCACGGGGTCGAGTGCCCGTACGATAGCTGTGTTACGGGTCAGCAAACATTGATACCATACTGGGATTCTTTTTTATTATTTTGACATGTTACCCCTTTTGTACTCTAGATGTTTAAATTGTATTTCTTGTGTATATATCACGCCTACGGGCCTACATGTAAATGTATTATGTATTACAATTTAGGTAACAAGAGTATTGGGGTATTTACAGGTAAATACATGTAAGACTTCCACTGAAATACAAAATCTTCTTGTATTAGAGTGTGTGTATGTTGTGTTGTGGTTACTGTATCAGATGATCTTTGTAGGTTTTGGGTTAACAGGTGTTAACTCGGTCATCGGTCCGGTTCTGTATGGAACGGGGTGTGACAGCGGTGGTATCAGAGCGCAATGCTCTACCCACACACAACATACAAGTTAGATCTCATAGAGTCTTATAATAGGACCCCAGGGTTGGATAAACATAAATGCTTTAAAGGATTAAAACCTGTAAAAAGATAAAAAGTCTAAATATCTGCATGTCATTTCATACATAAGTGTAGAACTCAGAAAGGCTAATTGGTCAATTCCATAAACCATTAACTAAAATTTAATGAAAATTTTGACGGCATAATGGCGCTATATTGAATTCCCAAAAAATATTTTACACAAGTATAGTAATAATCACATACATAAACATAATCACAAACTAGGGTAACACATTGTCACCATCAAACCACAACAGAATAAATCAAACAAATAAAACCATCCAAGATTTATAAACATCCACATAAATACCATCAAGTTCCTAACCATAGAAATGTATCAGAATATACAACCACCAGATATCAAAATCACCATAATCAAACATAAAAAGAAGGAAAGTAGAGGAGGATCTATCGCTTCATTAATCGTCCTTGGGCGCGGTGGAAGAACTTCCTCGCTTAGGCTGCGATTTGTAATGGAATTTGTAGTCAAAAAAGTCTAATTGATTGTTTATCAGGACTATCTCCCTTTGCACCCGATGAAAGTCAGCGGTGACGCCCATGGAAACTTTATTCAAGTCCTTTGTTAGGATCTGAAAATCAATCTCCATTCTCCCTAGTCTACGCCATATCGCCAACTCCCGGGCGACACTCTCCTCTACCTGCTCAGAAATCCGATCTTGCCCTTCCTTCAGAGCACCAATGCTGTCCATCAACCTCTGAAAATCAAAAGCCCCACCTGCAGGTGGTGGAGCCCTAAAATGTTGATCAGCAGCCCTAAACTCTAGAGGCTCCTCCTCTAGGATCTCATCCTCGTCAATCTCCTCCTCGTCTGGATGAGGGAAATAATCCTCATCCTCCTCACTGATATACTCTACCTCCATATCCTCTGGCCCGTGCTCATGTGCCTCCTATGGTGCCCCCATCGGCATTGGTAACCCCATCTTCTTCAAGTTCTCTTTAATGAACTTGTCCCCTGGGTATTTCCCTTCCTCACCTGTCAAATCCACTTTGAAATACTCAAACACCTTGGTAAGCGACCTACCATAGGGGAAGCCAGAGTCATTGGGGTGAGTGGCATGGTATTCCATCGTCTTCATCATAATGTAGGGGAGGCAAAGTCGAGAAGCACCCTCTTTCAAAGCCACAAGAATGTAATAGGCAAGGTAGGCAGTCATAAAGCTTACCTAGATCCTCTGACCCACTCTAGGAAGCAAGTTAAACTAAGCCAAACAGGTGAACATGGGCATCTACATTATAAGTAGTCTCGGACAAGGGACGCTCCTTGTGCCCATATATGGTCTCAAAGATGCCCTCTTACATCTTGACGCTCAAACCTTGACCCACAACCTTGATCGGTGGGGGGTTGTAGAAATGGGCACCCTCAGCTGAGATACCCAGAATTGCTACCAATAAATCCACCATCAGAACAATATCTACTCCCTTCACCAGACTAGTAAGGGAGTACTCCCCATCCCTAAAAGAGACCTCCAAATTACAATAGAAGTACCAGACAAAGTCCTCATGGCTTGGGCTGTTAGAGTAGAGCATGGATTCCCAGCCCAAGGCCGTGAATCTCTCCAACATCTAATAGGCATTGAAGTCATCAGTCATGACAGTATTCTCCATCATAATCGGCCTTGTAGAGAAGGTTGACCAGGCAACGGCTGCCTCAGTGTTGTGGAATGAACTCTCATCGTAGTTCGTAGGGTCAAAGGAGAGGTTCCTAATGGGCGGGGCCCATGATGAAGAGGAACCGGGGTTAGCATTCCTTCCTTGAGATGTAGTAGTCTTCCTCCTTTTGGAGGAGGCAATCTCCTTACCCTTTCTAGAAGACATCCTGAAAAATGCCAAAGAGATGAGTAAGTATAATGAATAGGGAATAAGAAAGGAATGTGATATGTAATATTTAAAAAAAAAAAAAAAGGGGGGGGTGTGAGATGAACCCTATGAGAAATGACATGGATAATAAAACCCTGAAGTGCAGGGATAAATACCAAAATGCAATGATATTAAAGGAATGGACTTGGGAGGAAATGAAAATCTTGTGATAAGGAAGTGGATGAGTGTGAGAACCTACTTAATACCCAAATGCAAATTGAAGGGAATTGATAAGTACAATAATGGAAATGGTTACAATTGAATCAAAGAACAGGGATGGAAATCCCTAGACATTTGATTGAAGACAATGGAGATTATGCATAAATAAAATTGGAGACAATCTCAAGGGAAAGTTCATGTATCCCCACAATGAAATTATTCAAACTATTTTATGAGTCATTGATAGAGGATGGACAAAATGATACTTTCATTCATAAGAGAAAAGTGAAGAAATGGAAGAAAACCCTCAAAATTTCCAAAGAATTGTTTATAAAAAGGGGTTATGTCTATTAAAAGAAAGGAAACATGTTCACACACAAATGGAAATAGCTACTCTACTAATGGGTGTGTGCAATGAGAGTGAAGAATAACATTTGAATCATCAATTTGAAACAAAGAAGGAAAAATGAGAATAAAACCCTAAAACAGAGAAATTAGGGCAAAAGTTCAAGATTTTCTCTATATAATTGGTCAAGCATAACCAATAAGCAATGGAAATCACAAATGAACTACTACATTGTCAAGAATCAAACTTTTCATGGAAGAAAATGGGACAAAATAAGAGATTCTAAGATTCTACTATGAGAGAACACCGAAAACATCCTTCTCAAAGAAAAAAAGGGGGAAGGAGAACTTACTTGTGGATTTGAGGAGATGAAATGGAGTTGAAACGGCAAGTCATTGAGTAGAATCATTGGAACGCACCCTCAAATCGCCCTAGTTGAGTTTGGAAAGAAGAAGAAGAGAAATTAGGAAAATGGGGTTCTAAAACCCCCTTATCAAACGGTCTCGGACAAGACCGGCGAGCCCCTACCTGACCTTGCTCGTCGGTCGTGCCCGCCGATTTGGGTTTCAAGGCCCAGAATGGCCTGTGGTTGGAATTTTTGTACTCCGTGCCTAGTGGGCCCCAATGAGGTGCCATTAGGGGTGTTTTGCCGCATAGTTAGTCAATATTGGGAAACCCAACTATGCATTGATAATTAATGAGGGCGTGTTTGGTCATAAGGTGTGGTTCATCAGCATAACCTGTGATATAAAATGCATTTGATTGTGAATATATATACAAATGTCGTGGCACTCAATCAATGCTTACATTTTGGAATAATCCAAGTACAGAACACCATGGTATGCACCTAATCCGGTGGTCGTGCCCATGGTACCTCTCGTGGTTGACCACCCATTTCCCGTGGTCCTCGACCCGTGGGCTAATCCTCTCATCCACCACCACAAGTGGAGCATGATTCGGAGCATGTTCAGGGTAATCCACCCATGAACAAAATTTCGGGTCCCCCACATGTCATCACTCCTAGTGACGTTGCGACACTCATACAACAGTCGTAAGGGGCCTTTCAGCAGCAGTTGCTTCAATACCAACAAACTTTTATGGCTGCCATACAACAATACTTGAACCCTGCTCAGCAAGGCCAACCAGGTGGTTTCTCCGTAGGACCCTCCAATTGGGTTAGGTGTTGGGTACAATCAGGAGAAATACTGCCTGGGGTTACACCTCAAGATCAACCAGGAGGTACCCCTCCTGTTCCGCCATAAGGTGGTGGAATCTTTTAAGAAGTACATGCCACCCATCTTCACCAAGGTGGGTAATTGGGTGGATCCAAGAGTTGGAGAAAGTATTTGATATTGTAGAGTGCACAGAGGCACAAAAGCTTACATGTGTAGGGTTGCAACTTAGAAATGAAGCTGATTCTTGGTGAAAAGCTTCCAAGCCTATACTGATGGCAACTCACCCAGAGCCTATTTGGGAACAATTCAAGAAATTTTTCTTAACAAATTACTATCCTAAAAGTTTCAGAGACCGTAAGGAAGCGGAGTTTATGACACTAGCTCAGGGAAGCAAAACTGTTTAGGAGTATCAGCAATAGTTCGAAAGTTTATTCTATTTTGCTCCTCTCCATATAAGGACGATTGAGGAAAAAGCCCAAAAATTTCTGAAAGGGCTGAAGACATCTATTAGTACAGTGTTGGAGGTGTTGGACTTAACTGAATATGCACAGATTGTGCAAAAAGCCAAGACAATGGAAGATAAGCAGAAAGGAGAGCCCTCCCTTACACCAGGACTGTGGAAGAGGGCAAACCCACATGCTGATTCGGGTGGCCCGAGTAAGAGCTTTCGTGGGTCATACTCTTATAGTCCCACCTATAGACAACCCTATAGGCCTTCGGGTTATCCTTCCCGACCAACTAGTGGGTCGGGGACTACATCTTTCCGCCCTAACACTAGTGTGGTGCCTATAGCTCCGAGACCCCCTCGTCCTTCGGTTACACCAGGAACAGTACAAAGACCTCCTACTTCGGTTCAGGCACCACTGAACCGATGCTATAATTGTCATTCCTACGGGCACTTCGCTAAGGATGGTCAATACCCAGCAGCGGCACTGCCTAATCGGCCCTCTATTCATGGACCTGTATTGACTCAAGGAAACCAGCATCAGGGAAGGATGTGTGCCCTAATAGCTGAAGAGGTTGAAGCCAGTACTGAAGTAGTAAGGGACACTTTGATTAAAAGACTTTGTGATTAAATTTAAGTAACTTATTATACTTATATGCAATGCAATGCTAGGTGTCTTAACTGTATCAGGTATACCTGCATACGTCCTATTCGATTCCGGAGCTTCTCATTCATTTGTGTCTAAGAGATTTGCTAAGAAGCTTAATGTGTCACAGAAGACCTTAAAAAGCAAGTTAGTGGTTAGCACACCAACAGGCACGGTAGAATAGTTGAAAGAAGTGTGTGGACCGTGTTCAGTTGAGATTAATGGAAAGAAGCTGGATGCCCAGCTTATCAAATTCAACATGTATAATTTTGATGTCATTCTCGACATGGATTGGTTGTTGGCTCATCGAGCAAATGTGATGTGTGCCAAGAAACAAGTTAAGATGAAGGATGACGAAGGAGCAGAGCTTGTGTATCAAGCTGAAAGGTCAAGGTGACCTAGGAAGACCATCATCTCTACATTGCAGGTGGTGAAATTATTAGAAGATGGATGTCAGGGGCTACCTTGCATCAGTATTAGATGTGGATGCAAAGGTTATACCAATAGAGGAATTAGAGGTAGTCAAGGAATTCTCTGATGTCTTCCTAGATGATTTAACCTAGCTACCGCCTGATAGAGAGCTAGGGTTTGCCATTGATCTGATTCTTGGAGTTGCCCCAATGTCTAAAGCTCCATATAGAATGGCACCAGTTGAATTGAAAGAGCTACAGACACAGTTGCAAGATTTGTTGAAAAAGGGATTTATACACCCAAGTGTCTCACCTTGGGGTGTATCAGTCTTATTTGTCAAAAAGAAGGATGGTAGTCTGTGTATGTGCATCGATTACCAAAAACTGAACAAGTTGACCATTAAGAACAGGTATCCATTGCCGCGCATCGACGACCTATTTGATCAACTGCAAGGTGCTAAGGTGTTTTCAAGGATTGATCTTAGATCGGGTTACTACTAGCTCAAGATTAAGAGCAATGATATACCAAAGACAGCTTTTAGAACCCAATAGGTCATTATAAATTCTTAGTGCTATCTTTCGGGCTAACCAATGCACCAGCTGCTTTTATGGATTTAATAAATCAGATATTTCATGATGTCCTCGATAAATGGGTCATCTTTTTCATCGATGATATCTTGATTTACTCAAAGACGGAAGAAGAACATGCAAGGTACTTGAGGATGATACTGCAAAGATTAAGAGAGCATCAATTATATGCCAAGTTCAGCAAATGTGAATTTTGGCTCAAGCAAGTTGGATTCTTAGGACACGTAGTGTTTGAGAATGGGATCAAGGTGGACCCAGACAAAGTAAAAGTTGTAGTAGAGTGAGAAACACCCAAGAATGTAACCAAGATCAGAAGTTTCTTGGGTTTGGCAGGCTACTACAGGCATTTTATTGAAAATTTCTCTCGAATTTCGGCGCCAATGACTAAGTTGACTAGGAAAGGTGTAAAGTTTGAATAGTCAAAAGTATGCAAAAACAACTTCCAAGAGTTGAAAAAGAGGTTAGTGTTAGCTCCTATCTTGACCATTCCAAATGTTACAAGTGGGATGATAGTCTATACTGATGCATCCAAGATAGGGTTGGACTGTGTTCTCATGCAACACGGCAAGGTGGTAGCATATGCATCCAGACAACTCAAGGAGTATGAGAAGAACTACTCTACTCATGATTTAGAACTAGCAGTAGTCATTTTTTCTTTGAAGATCTGGCATCATTATCTGTATGGGGAACAATGCGAGATCTATAGTGATCACAAAAGCCTTAAGTATTTCTTCACCCAACGAGATTTAAATATGAGCCAGAGAAGATGGTTTGAGCTTATGAAGGACTATGATTGTGATATTCAGTATCACCTGGGTAAGGTTAATGTGGTGGCTGACGCTCTAAGTCGGAAGGCTCAGACTGTATCACTTTCGTACTTAGTTGTCAGTCCACAATTGATACAAGAGGCGATATTGATGGATGAAATTCTTCTATATGAGGGAGCAACATTGGAGCTTGAGCATCAGCTAGATGATGTTAAGCAGTTGATTATATCCTTGTCACCCTTATAGGTACATCCATCCATCAGACAAAAGGTGATAGCGAAACAATCTATGGATCTTGAGCTGCAAAGGATCAGGATAAAAATTTAAGAGCAGATAATGAATGACCCTGACTTCACAATAGACAATGATAGGAAATTACTATTTCGGCACAGGTTATGTGTGCCTGATGACATGAAGATACAGGATAAGATTGTGAAGGAAGCACACAGTTTTGAATATTCACTTCATCCTGGAAGTACAAAGATGTATAAAGACCTTAAACAAAGCTATTGGTGGCTAGCTATGAAGACCATTATTGCCTTGTATGTAGTAAAATGCCTCGTGTGTTAGAAGGTCAAGGCAGAAAGGCATCGACCATATGGTACTTTGCAGCCACTCCCCCTGTCGGAGTGGAAGTTGGACTGGATCACCATGGATTTTGTCACAGGACTACCCCGTACACTCAAGGGAATGGATGCAATTTGGGTGGTAGTTGACAGGCTTACCAAGACTGTTCATTTTATCCTGATCAGGACCAATTACTCCATGGACAAGTTAGCCCAACTTTATATGGATTACATAGTCCGTTTACATGGAGTACCGATAAGCATTGTGTCGGATAGAGACTTGAGATTCACATCTAGATTCTGGAAGAGTCTCCAACAAGCATTGGGGACACAAGTAAATTTGAGTACTGCTTTTCATCCATAGACTAATGGGCAATCAGAACATACCATACAGATACTGGAAGACATGCTCAGGGCCTGTACAATGGAAATAAGTGACAGTTGGGAAGAATACATACCTCTTATGGAGTTTGCTTATAATAATAACTATCAAGCCACAATTGGGATGGCTCCATATGAAGCATTGAATGGCAGAAAGTGCAAAACGCCCCTATATTGGGATGAAGTACTTGAACGATGGATGCTTGGACCAGAATGATACAGATGACGTGTGACAAGGTCGACGTCATTCGAGAAAGAATTAAAGCAGCCCAATCATGCCAAAAGAGCTATACAGACAACCACATGAAAGACATTGAATTCCAAGAGGGGGAGAAAGTGTTCCTCAAAATTTCTCCTACCAACGGGTTGCATAGATTTCACAGGAGGGGAAAGCTAAGTCTGAGGTATATTAGCCCATTTAAGATATTGGCTCGAGTTGGCTCCGTAGCATATATGTTGGCTCTTCCGCCTTCACTCAGTAATGTTCACAATGTGTTCCACGTGTCTATGCTGAAGCGATACATCCATGATCCATCACACGTGCTGCCCGTGGAACTAGAATATTTAGAAGCTGATATGACCTACGAAGAGCAGCCACTGAAATCCTAGACCAAAAAATAAAGACTCTTTGCAATCGCTCCATCGCTTTTGTGAAAGTTCGATGGGCTAATCATTCGGTTGATGAAGCATCTTAGGAGAAAGAGGATGACATCCAAGCCAAGTATACTTATCTTTTCAGACAACAAGGTACTACAATTTTGATGACGAAATTTTTAAAAAGGGGGGGAAATGTGATACCCTACTTTCTAAACCCGATCTAATTTCCCGGTTGGTTCGATTTGGTCTTGCTGGACCTGAACCCTAGCAAGCCGAGGCAATTACCTTATAGAATATGATGGCAAGGGTGACTCTGAACTCAGGTTAGCCAAACGAGTTGGAGTTAGTGCCTAGTGAAGTCCGCGTACCCAAGCCGTGCACTTGTACATATCACAAGACCTTTTACACATAATAAGGTATGTAACCATATTTTATGTTAAGTATGTGTGTTGATCGATTACCGAGAATGAAATACGTGTTGGGGTCGAGCCCCGTCAAAAAATCCTAATGTTTGGGCTAAGTGTTGGCTGACTGGTGGGTGGACATAGGTGGATTGGACCCACCAGTGTGACCTACCACTCTGGTCATTAGATATTTTGACCCCACTATAAATAGCATTTATTACCTTTCTTTCATTTCATTTATTGTTTTACACGGTGGGTGAGAAAAGTAAAGAAGAGAGAGAAAAAGAAGAAATATGAGAGAGAAAGGAAGAAGAAAATGGGGAAGAAGATGATCATTGTGCTTCGCCGGGGTTAGATCTCTTGAATCTGACATCCGATTAGCTACCTTCATCTCAAGATCTACGTTTTGAGATGAGTAAATATTTTTTTTTTTTAAAACCCTCACGAAATCCTAAGTGAAATCCTATGATTTGGGTAGGAATCCTTTGGATCTTGTTATTATCTCTTGAAAATGTGAATCTAAGGTTTAATAAAAGTCTGATATATTGTTTATGAAGGATTTAAAGGAAGACTTGCAAGATTTGTGAATCTTTTGTTGATCTCTTGAGCTAAAGAGAAGATTTGGAGCTTTGAGGTGTTCTTGGGCAAAGAGGTAAGATCCACGCTTAAGACTTTGGATCGACCTTAGATCTAGGTTGTAATCATAGTTTGGAGCCTTAGATTTGTGAAAAATGTGGTCAAATCGACTCGCAGTGGTTTTCCCAAGGTGGGATGAAAAATGGGAGAGAACAGCAAAACTCTGATTCTGACTAGTGGGTGCCTGGGAATGATCGGACCCACCAATCCAATGCCCCCCTGTCCTGGCTAGGCTGCTAGCTTGACCGGTGAGCAAGATCGGTGGGTGACCTAGCTCGTCGCTCTTAGCCCGTCGGTCTAGGTAGAGTTGTTGACTCGATAGGCGAAGAAGACCGATGGGTGACCTGGCCCATCGGTCCAGACAAAGTCTCTGGGTCTAGCGGCGAGCAAGGACTAGTGGGTGTCTTACCCTTCGGTTGACCCACCAATCTGACTTCTTGGGTTCTAATTGGGCCCAAATTTATCGGGTTACCTTCTCTAGTGATTCTAAACACAACGATCATCATACCTTAATGGTTATGACCCTAAAGTGGAGATATACTAAACTCAACTCTTTTTATGATAGGTTATACTAGAAACTCACGTCATCGCACACCGAATCTTCCTCGTACTAAGGGTAATATTTGTACACAACTAGGTAAGTGGGAAGAGGACTTTGCATCATATCATTCTAGTTGTAGACTAGCCATGTCATCATATTATTATTGTGTAGACTAATCATCCATGAGTGCCGTTGCATGCATTGACGTGTGCATTATGACATTCAATTATAATATGAGATGCTGACATCCTTAATTGCTAAATACCTATTCTTGTGATAGGGGATGGATGAATTTAAACTATTGAATATGATATTTTCGTAGACTAGATGTTGTAGTCAGCTTGGACACAAATGTATTGGTGGCCCGTGGAATGGGACGCGATGGCACTATGCAATCATATTATCTCACATAGGAGCATGCGATTAGGAATGACATATCCTTGTACTACGACCCTTCCCAGCAGGGGTTTAGGTGTTAGGTATATCACTGGGGGGAAGCCCGAGGTTGTGTACCAACGGTGGCAGTTAGAAGTACGTTCGACTGATTATTAGGACTGTCGGCAACTTTGGTGATATAACAAGAGGGTTAATCGTACTGCTTTTAAATTAATGCAGAGCAAAACCCATTTTACTTTAATGTAGGGCAAAGCCCATTTTACTTTAATGCAGGGCAAGGATCATTTTACTTTAATGAAAGGCAAGGCCCATTTACTTTTCCGGCACCCACGGCTGGCTTTTTCCGGCAACCCTATAGGTGTATCGAGGGATGGGGTCTACGGCTCGTACCTGAAGCATACATGCACTGTAGTTACGAGTAGCACGTGACCTATGACTTAGAATTGTTGTCTAGGTGGATGAAGATAATAAAATAAATTGCATACATATAGGTTCATATGTATTGCGAATGCTTATTGGTCTTTCTTTTCACTTACTGGGCTAATAAGCTCATCCCACGTGCATGCCATTTTTGGATGATCTTGCAGGTTATCCGGCTGTGGAGCTAGAGCCGGGACCCACTGTGAAGTTTCCAGTCGAGGACTAGTGGGTCCCTAAAGATCCTGGGCACGGGGCCGAGTGCTCGTGCGATAGCTGTGTTGTGGGTCAACAGCATTGATACCATACTGGGATTCTTTTTTATTAGTTTGAAATGTTGCCCCTTTTGTGCTCTAAATATTTAAATTGTATTTCTTGTGTATATATCATGCCTACGGGCCCAAATGTAAATGTATTATATAATATAATTTGAGTATCAAGAGTATTGGGGTATCTATAAGTAAATACATGTAAGACTTCCGCTGAAATATAGAATCTTCTTGGTTTAGAGTGTGTGTATATTGTACTATTATTACTGTATTAGATGATCCTGGAAGGTTTTGGGCTAACAGGTGTTAACTCAGTCACCGGTCTGGTTTTGTATGGAACGGAGTGTGACATTAATAGTTTTAAAAATTGAAGATTCAAAATATTATATTGTTTCATTAAAGTGTTTGCTCGAGAGGTTTGTTTCTTCCAATAGGCACCCAAATGACCAATATGTGTGACTATTGGAAAGCATGTCTAAATGGTCAACAGACATGTATTATGGAAGAGACATGGTTTTTGGGAGCTCTCATTAGAGGTGTCCCTTCTTCTCCTTTATACAGTATGACAATCCCTACTTCAAAGATTTTTTTTTTTTTACTTAATATTTTCTCTATTATTGTTTGGTTTTATTCTTTTGAACTATTGAGCCTATCCATACTCTCTCAAAGGATCATAGTCTGTGTACAATCAAACAAAGATCAGTGATTGTTTTATCTTGGAGGTAAAACGTAGGAATCCCCAATTATACTAATGTAGGGGGCATCTCAGACCTTAAGGAGAGTACCTATTTGTGATACAACTCAACATGTTTGGTTCCTTAATTCAACAATATGTGTCGATCTTCTTCATCAGTTCATCTTGCTTCAACCAAGGAGTGCATCTCAACAATATCGGTTATGTAATTCTCAACATCAGGTACTTATTCTAACAAAACAAAACTTGTTAAAGAAAAGCTTGGGGAATAAGTAGACAGCCACCATCCGTTCTATAATACAAATAAGATCTATCCTTCCCGTGGCGGCCTTCTTAATGCCTCTTATATTCAAGAAGAGGATAATCAATGATTCACTTTTTGGAGGTAGCAATGCCATCGGACTAACCATCCTTCTCTGCATTGGCAAATTGTTTGTCCTTTCGAAGTGTTGTTGTAGCCACGCCCACATTATCCTCCACTTTGCGAATAGCATCATCTACTTCTCGAACCTCTAGGTGGTGTATCACAACCACCACATTGTTTGTTTGTGAGGGAGAGATCTCAGAAATAATCTACTCTCTGACTTCCACAAACTCATGGGTCTTACCATGCCCCCCTCGAGCTGATCGGGAAATCCCTCCACTCATAAGGCCCTTGTAGGTTGAGAGAGACCATCATTGTGAGTAGCACACCCTGTTTTATGTCCAACTTCAGGAGTCTCACGAGCAGCCACTGACATAATTTCCGATAGGCCCTCTGTTTGATGCACAACGTTAGCCTCTATGTTTTGGGTGTTGGCAACCACTTTGAATCCTCTTCATAATCTTTCAACCCTTCATCACTTTCTCTACTCCGAATCCTGATCCAGATCCAGGACTAGATTAGTGGTCTGCAAATGGACTATCTACCATATTGGTGGAGATCATACCTCTAGCAACTTGCGCTTAAATCAAGGAACCAAGAAGACGGCACCAAAGGTTGCATGGCGAGGAATGAGCCACTTACACTAGATAATCGAACACCATGGAACTTTTGGGTTCCATCTTCTAATCTCATCCCACACCGAGGCAATGCTGAAGCTTCCTGATGGAGTTAAACTCTAGATGCATCTAACCTCAAAGGGGTTATCAGGGAGATTTATATTCCTCATAGTCTAAAAAATGTTATTTAAGATACTCGATCAAGTACGCAGCAAAGTCAGGTGTTTCAAGAACTATGATTGATTTCCTCTCACATGTTTCAGAAGAGATTGATGTTGATGTCAAGACCACGATTTATGTTCCACTAGAGTCAGGTTGGGTTCCCTGCCAAAAAAACAAAAAAAAAAAGAGACAAAAATATTGTACTCCTGAGCACCATAAATTCAGAGGGACTCTTTCAATGGTTGGAGAAAGACCCTTTAATAAAGATAAATTCGATTCTCTCAAGCTTCTTCTCCAAGGACCCATTGTAAGATATTCCAAAACATCCTACCAGAGATCTTAAGAACGAGAGATCCACATGTACTACTGATGTATTTGTGTGTGCGCTTTTTTTTTTTGGGGTTGAGGGTGGGGTGTGTTGTGGGCGGGTGGGGGAAGTCGAGCAAATCAAAAGGGTTCATGGGCCTAGGCAACAGCTCCTCACATAATTGGACATGCATTGTTTAATGAAGCTACCCTTTTGGTGATTAAAAAAAGCTTTAAATATTCAATAGTTGTGTAGATACGATAACTTACGACATAGGAGAGGGAAGATCTTTACATAAAAGTATGTATATCTTCCATGCACTTCTCGAATCTCGGCTTTATTCTAACAATTGACGAACTCCCTGTTGTCCTTTCTTCCTAATTTGAAACAAAATATTGTCACGTGATGTCTCCATGTTGAGGCCAAGTCCAGTCAAACATAGGGACATTCAAACACTTGAAATCATAATTATGAAAAGATAAAGAGTGCCAAGCGTGAGGTGGTTCTCTCCCAGGCATGTATTTAATATGGAAAGCTTATCCTCCTTCCTTTCCTGTTTCTTCACTTTTTTTTTTTTTTTAAATGGGTTTAGGTGGCATTATGATCACCTGAAATCCCACTCTCTAAAAAAATATAATCTTACTAACTAGCTTCCCATATATGTGATCAGGAACCATGAAAAAGATCCTCTCAAGATAACCCAACATGTATGTTTTGTCTTACTTTTAGTAAAGCCTGTATCTAGAAATCATGGGTGCAAGCTCTGGCTAGATGTAGAAATTCATATATATATATATATATATATTCCAAAATGAGAAGAGTTGATGGGTAGAGAAGCATGTGGTTGTTTACAGATCAAGAAAAGAAAAGGGTTGGCAGTTACATGTGTCATAAAGTATATATGTTTGCACACATTCACCTATAAGAGAGAGAGACTTAAAACAGTCAAACCTTGTATGCATGCATATAATTACACCTAATGGACAATGGGTTGCTACCATATGTGTACGCGTGTGGGAATAGAAGAAGGTGCACCTGTGCATATGCCAGAGGGGATCAACTTAGAGCAATGGGTTCGAGGTGTACACGATTATAGACGAGTTTCGAAACTTCTAGGATTTGCTAGGGTGGTTTTTCTTCCTCTTTCACAAAAGAAAGGGGTTATGGGATTGGGTTGGATTAATCTGTTGGATTTATGGGCTAAATTAATTATTCGGGTTGATTAAATGGGTGAGAGTCAAATTGCATGAACCGATTTGGTCCACTCTCAAGCTTAGGGATATGCTGGCTCAACCCATTGTGGTTTAGGGTTTTGAGTGCAGGACAGTATTATAAATACTAGGTTTTGGGTCCCTACAGCCATTATTCACTCTTCCCCACTTTACCACTAAAGTGAGAGAATCAAGGAGGTTTAAGGGGCTGTAGAAGATCCATAGTCAAGCCAAGAGAGCGAAAGTGGGAGTAACCAACATCAATCATCTTCAGCATACTAGGTGAAAGGTACAAATCGATCCTCCATAATTTTATTAGATTCGTGTTCTTGTTTTTCCTGTGTGGTTTCCTCAATAGGGTTTCAAACTCAAACCCATAGGGAGTTCTAACAAGTGGTATCAGAGCAGACCACATGGGACAAGAATCAATTGAATTTTTCTTGTACATGAAGATTTTGATTATTACTTAAAACCTGATTTGATTAAAAATCATGAAAATCATAAAAATCGTAATTTTACCATCATTTAAAAATTCTGTATGGGAAAACTTTCTTCACGAAAGTTGTAGATCACGAGAAGACGGTCACGGCGGTATGCCGCAAGTCACCGGAAACCTCCGGACGCGCCGGCACGCGCCGCCGGAAACCGGCTGCCGGAGGAGAGAGAAAAAAAAAACTGATTCGGATGTCATTGCTCTCTCTCGGTAGAGGAAGAGGGTTTAGTTATAGGTTTTTTGTTTTTGTGGGTGATGATAGACCCAAACTTCGGTCTATCACACTTTTAAGTTATTATTTTCTTATAAAATGGAAATGGACCACTTCTTAAAACGTAATGGGCTGTCCTTTAAAGTTTTAGAAAACAAAAGAAATGGCCCACTCTTTAAAATAAATAATGGGCTCAGCCCATGGATGTTTAGTTATTCAATAAAAGTTTTGTTTTACTGTTTTAAGTCTAATGGGTTAAAGGTCCACTGTTTGATCCTTAAAAAAAATAAAAAAAATAAAAAGGGTGAAAGAAAGGTTATCGGCTCCCACAGGGATTTGTTGGAGTCGGAGTCAAACTTCTACTACCAAACTTGATTTTAAGATGTTAAATAATGGGTTGAACCCATGATTGTTTGATATTAAGTTTAAAGCCCATGTAAATTAAATAATGGGTTGAACCCATGATTGTTTGACACTAGACCTAAAGCCCATGTCTTGCTTAAATGAGTTAAGTTGGGTAGGAGTTTTAAATCAAATCAAAATACATTTAATGATCTAATTTTTAATGATATGTTTATTTAAAATTGTATGTTCTATTTATTTTTAATCATTGAAACAAGAGAGTATAAATCAATGCTTTGAAAAATGTATATGTTATTGGTTACCATGAAATTGGGAAAGGTTTTTAAATTGAAATATGTTAATCTGGAAAAGGGTGTAAGCTTCCGCTCATTCTTAGTTGCGAAGTAATTTTGCTTTAGGAAACCATGAAATGATGAGGTGGAATCCACCAAAGTGGTACATCTTATTATTTCATGATTTTCCACAGGGTAGCAATGTAGGTGACATTTGCCCAAAGGTGATGTCACCAAAGTTAAGAAAATGACAGTAACCTAGAGGTTCCTAAGCCCAAAGGTGAGGGGATTTCAAAAGTTATTGTTCTTTTCACAGTAAATATGAATTTACAAGAGGACCAGTGCATTCTTAGCCCAAAGGATAGGAATGTAGTTGCGGTTGTAACTCTTGTATAGTTATTGTTGTCCTAGTGACATATTTATATGTATGTTTTGAACATAAAGATATATATCTCCAATGGGAAAGATATGATAGAACTGAGTGAAACCCACCAAAGTGGTACATTCAATTCGATTGTATCTTCCCCAACAGTAAAGATGATACTTTCCCAAAGGTTATGTCATCAAGGTTTGGGGATAATTATCCACATTTCAGAAAGGGACATTAAATTTGGAGTTCTTTTGCCCAAAGGTGATTGAATTCCGAAGTTAGTGTTGTTTTCACAGTTAAAAGAAGAATATAAGAGCATCAGCTAATTCCTGTCCCAAAGGATAGGGATACATTTTTAGTTGTAACTCTTATTTAAAATATATTGATAGTATTACATGCTTTTATATTATGATTTATATTTTGATATTTGGCATGTATTGTGTTCTTGTTACTGCTGTAGTAAGATGGCCATTCCCTCAAGTTATGTGTCTTCCATCCCAATGCTCACTGGTAACAACTATCAAAAGTGGGTGGAAGAATTAGAATTGCATTTAGGTCTTCTTGACTTAGACTTGGCACTTAGGGAGCCTAAACCTGAGCCTCTCACAGACTCGAGCAGAAGTGCTGAAAGGACCAAGTTTAAGAAATGGACTGAAGCAAACAGAAAGTGCATACTGGTTTTAAAAAAGGCAGTTCCTGAAATTAAACGTGGGAACATAGAGATCAAAGACACTGCAAAAGAATTCCTGGATGCTATTAAAGGTAGATTTCAACACAACAAGAAAGCTGAGAAAACCACATTGATGACCAGGCTAATGAATACAAGGTATGATGGATGTGGGAGTGTTAGAGAATACATTTTGGGTGTAGCTACTGATGCTGGTAAACTTAAGGATCTTGGAATACAGATCGATGAAGAATATATTGTACATATTGCACTGAATACCCTCCCTAGTCAGTATAAGGTTATCCAATCTGCCTACATTGCACTGAAGGACGATTGGAACCTAAATGAGCTAATTTCCATTTGCACTCAAGAGGAAGAAAAATTGAAACAAACTAGGTTTGAGAGTGCACATGCAACTTTCCACAAGGGATCTTCTGGTGGACCAAGCAGAAGGAACAAAAATTTTTCCAACAGAGGAAGCGCCAAGCCATATGACAGGAATAATAGCTCTCAAGAACTTGACACATCTCAAAAGGCTCAGGATGAAGAGAATACCAACAACGTAGAGTGTTTCTGGTGCCATAAGAAAGGACATGTGAAGAAGGACTGTTTTATTTTCAAGAAATGGTTAGAGAAGAGGAAGAATTCTGGGGTTGATAAGCAGGATGATACCAAGAAAGGGTGAGGTAGAATGATCACCAGTAATTGAGACCAAGTTAAATTTGGTTCTATCAAGTAGTTAGGATTTCTTTACATACAGTTATTTGAAATGCTTGATTAGTGGGAGCTTTGATTTTGTTTAGTATTTGTTTATGTTTTGAACCTTAGCCCGTATGTTTTGGGGCACAGTTTGATGAATTATGGTTAAGTTTTAGCATTTACATTATGCACAGTTATTTATTGAAATATTTGGTTTATGATTTCATTTAAGAATGTTTTTATAGGCAGTAATTGTCTTGGTTATAGGTAATATTTTGCCACAGTTCAAAAGGTAATGTTTGCCACATTTTAAGACAGTATTTGTCACAGTTCATAGGCAATATTTGCCACAGTTTATAGGCGGAAGGCCACAGTTAGATATTAACCACAGATCAAAGGCGATTTGCCACAGTGAAGGTTAATATCACAGTTAAGGACCTACATGGAATGACAACAGTGTAATTTGAGGATATGTCAATATTTCTGTGATGGTATCCCACATAGATTCGTGTTAAGAAACTTACTTATGTTTGTAATAACAGAAAGTTGTATGCCGTATATTGAGGTGTATCTTCTGCTGTTATTCGATGTGAGTGGTTTTTCAACTGAATCACAGTAAGAGTGGTTAATGTAATAAGATTCTATGGCCACACCAATTTAAAAGACATCCTTATAATTAATGTAGCCCAAGTGGGAGATTGTTGGATTTATGGGCTAAATTAATTATTCGGGTTGATTAAATGGGTGAGAGTCAAATTGCATGAACCGGTTCGGTCCACTCTCAAGCTTAGGGATATGCTGGCTCAACCCATTGTGGTTTAGGGTTTTGAGTGCAGGACAGTATTATAAATACTAGGTTTTGGGTCCCTACAACCATTATTCACTCTTCCCCACTTTACCACTAAAGTGAGAGAACCAAGGAGGTTTAAGGGGTTGTAGAAGATCCATAGCCAAGCCAAGAGAGCGAAAGTGGGAGTGACCAACATCAATCATCTTCAGCATACTAGGTGAAAGGTACAAATCGATCCTCCATAATTTTATTAGATTCGTGTTCTTGTTTTTCCTGTGTGGTTTCCTCCATAGGGTTTCAATCTCAAACCCATAGGGAGTTCCAACAGTTTAGGGGATTAAAAATGAATCCAATCCCTCTTGGCTACTAGAACACGAAGAATAAAAAATAACTGGTAGAACCATGACATACCTGGAAGAGTAAGGTGAATCCACAAAAGCTAATGAGAAGTCCCTCGTGGGTAACGAAGAACTACACGGATGAAGTTCCTTTGCTATGGTCTTCTGCATCCTCCTTTCACTCTTGGAGATTTCTTCTTTCGCACAACTCTGGTGAGGGGAGTTAATGCTTTTCAAAAAATAAGTGACGACTGCAGGGACAATTAGCCTCTATTTATAATAGAGTTCCAAACCCTAAGCCACAATGTATTGGGCCAAGAATATCTCACGGGAGTGGACCAAAATAGATTGGGCTCAATAGATCATTCTAGATTAGTTAAGTTTAGCACCCAAAAATCTCCCACTTGGGCTACACTGATATAAACATCTCTCTATTAATATTGAACATAAACCCCTAATCTAAAATACCACTCAAATATCTTTAATTCAATCAACAAACCCCTCCTGTCGAATGATAGTAGAAACATGCCTTAATATATGGCACGTAACTATCTAGCATTACAAACATAAGGAGTCCATTAATCCTAATCGCCTGGGATATGAACAAGGAAATGATAATATAATTGTGATCACATAAAATACTTTTTCTTGAGGTCTTTTTCCTAATCTAAAGATCATCCTACTTTGAAAACTTCACACGTGCAAACCTTTGATATTAACCATTACTTAGGCAAACTGCCATATCCTTAGGTTAATACCTTACTTTGGCGTACCACATGTGGCTAACTGCCCCTTCTATAGATTTAGGCTAAATACCATCAAAAATCACAAACTTTGGCTAAATACCACCATTAACTGTGACATGTCAAAATCAAACAATAGTACATTAACTGTGACATGTCAAAATCAAACAATAGTAATCATGTAGCATAGTGAGAGAAAAAAAAAGTGACAACTTTATAAAGCTACTTGATAAAAAATGCTCTCACATTACAGTCAAACAAAACAACAAAGTCTTTCCTCAGTAAAAGAAATAGAAAAATCCCACTAAACAAGCATATCAAAAGACTCTATAACACCCATACCAGATACATGGCCTCGACCAGAGGATCTGCCAACATCTTCTCTATAGCTGTGTGTTCAACTACAATTTCCTCATCATTAACCTTCTCTCGAACAAGGAGATACTTAATCTCAATGTGCTTAGAACTGCTTGAACTCTTGTTATTCTTTGAGGAAAAACTACCGAGATGTTGTCTCACCATAACTTCACAGGCCTAGAGATGGAGTCAACAACTTTCAACTCTGATATGAAGTTTTTCAATCATACTGCTTGCGTAGTAGCTTTATAAAGTATCACAGACATTCCTTGCATAGTAGATGAGGCTAAAATGGTCTGTTTGGCACTTTTCCATTAAAGGGCTCCTCAACCCATCATAAAGATGTATCTAGAAGTAGACTTTCTTTCATCAGTATACCATTGAAATCAGAATCAGAATACCCCACCACTTAAAGCCTATCTATTGTTGAATACCAGCTTAAAGTTCTTGGTGTTCTATAAATACTACATGACTTTCTTTATTGCAGTCCAATGGGCCAAACCAGCATTCGACTAAAACCTTCCAAGTACACTATTTGCGAAAGAAATATCGTGATGAGTGCACACCTGTGCATACATAAGGCTTCCTGCTGCCGAAGAATTCCAACATCATTCTTCGAACATTGTAACTTGTTCAATATGTCACCTTTGCTTGCGGGCGCATCACCTCCTGAGCATTGAGATATGTTGAACCTCTTCAGAATTCCATTAAGATATATTCGTTGTGACAACTCGAGAAGCCCTTGCTATCTATCATGACTAATCTCGATCCCTACTACATAGCTAGCCTCACTCATATCCTTCATCTCAAAGTTTTCTAATAGAAAACCTTTGGTTTTTAGAAATAAAGTCTTGTTGCTACTAACCAACAAGATCTCATCCATATAAAGCACGTGGATAATAAAACTACTCCCACTAACATCTTCAGATATAGACACTGGTTTATGAGATTCTCCACAAAACCAAAGGATGTGATCAACTGATCAAATTTTAAGTACCACTATCTGGAAACTTGCTTCAGTCCATAAAGAGACTTCTTCAATGTGCAAACCAAGTTCTCTTTTCCCTTATCCTTAAAACCCTCTGGCTGATGCATGTAAACCTGCTCAGTCAGATCTCCATTTAGAAAGGTTGTCTTCACATCCATCTGATGCAAATCTAGGTCAAAGTGAGCTACAATGGCCATAATGATTCTGAATGAGACGTTTTAAGAAATAGGGGAGAAAGTCTCCTTGTAATCTATGCCCTCTCTCTGTGTGAAGTCCTTTGCCACAAGTCTAGCTTTGTAGCGTTTTATATTTCCCTAAAATCAGTCTTGGTCTTAAAGACCCACTTAGATGCAACGACCTTGCAACCTTTTGCAATTTTCACCAATTCCAAACAACACTATTACCAACAGATAGGCGTTCTTCCATCATAGCTTCCACCCACTTATCCGAATGCTTTTGGTTCATGGCTTGTAGGAAAGAGATAAGATCTTCCTCTTGACTAATGTCAAACTCACACATTCAAATAAGTGACATAATTTGAGTACATAGTGGACTTACACACGTTGATTGACTTCCTCAAGGGATCCAGCTCAGGGTTTGCTACAACAACTGTGTCAACTAGCAACAGTGAATCTATCACAGTAGCAGCTGTATCAAGCAGTAGATCTGGCTCTGTGGGTGCAACCACATCATCTAGCAACAATGATTCAATCTCTAATAATGGAAGTCTAGTAGCATCATGTGCCACCACAAATGTCCCCGTTTTCTGTTCCTTAAAATGTAGATTACGAGGCACAGAGGAATCACCATCAAATTTAATGAACCCAACATAAGTGGTCTCAACAATTCTATGTCCTGGAGCTAGGCAATAGAATCTATAGTCCTTGGACTGCTCTGGATATCCCACAAAGTGACAACTCATAGTCCTTGGATCGAAAACTTTCTCCTAAGGATTGAAAAGTTTGGCTTTTACCGGACACCGCCACACTTGTAAATATCTAGGCTAGGCTTTCTACCAGTCCAAAGTTCATAAGGATTCTTGTTCACGGACTTACTTGGCACCCTATTGAGAATGTAAACAGTAGTTTTGAGTGCCTATCTGTGATACCCTACTCTCTAAATCCGGTCTAATTTCCTAGTTGGTTTGATTTGGTCTTGTAGAACCTGAACCCAAATGAGCTGAGGCGAGTACCTTATGGAACATGATGTCAAGGGTGACTCTAAATTTAGGTTGGCCAGATGAGTTAGAGTTAGTAACTAGTGAGGTCCGTGTGCCCAAGTCGTGCACTTTTACGTATCACGAGGTCATATACGTACAATAATGGTACGTGGCTGTATTCTATGTTAAGTACGTGTGTTAAATCGATTACCAAGAATGGAATACATGTCTGAGTCGAGCCCCATTGAAAATGATTCGGCTAAGTTTTTATCAATTGGTGGGTGGTTATGGATGGGTCGGACCCACCAGTGTGACCTACCACTCCGGTCATTAGTTATTTTGACCCCACTATAAATAGCATTTATTACTTTCTTCACCCCCATTTATTATTTTACACGGTGGGTGAGAAAAGTAAAGAAGAGAGAGAAAAAAGGAGGGAGAAGGGAAGAAAGAAAAGGAAGAAGATGATTGTTGTGCATCGTCGGGGTCAGACCCCTTGAATCTGATACCGGATTAGCAACCCTCATCTCGAGATCTACGTTTTGAGGTGAGTAAAGTCTATATTTCTTAAACCCTTATGAAACCCTAAGTGAAATCCTATGATTTGGGTAGAAATCCTTTAGATCTTGTTAATCTCTCTTGGGAATGTGAATCTAAGGTTTAATAAAGGACCTACATGTTGTTTATGAAGGATTTTGAGGAAGAATTTGCAAGATTTGTGAAGCATTTGTTGATCTCTTGAGCTAGAGAGAAGATTTAAGGTTTTTGAAGTGTTCTTGAGCAAAGAGGTAAGATCCATGCTTTAAATGTTGGATCGACACTAGATCTATGTTGGAATCATATTAGGGGACCTTAGATTCATGGAAAATGTGGTCAATCGACCCGTGGTGGCCCCAAGAATAGAAGAGGACGTAAAAAATCCCAGTTTCAAGTGGTGGGTGCCTGGAAATGGTTGGACCCACCAATCCGGAGCCCTCCTGCCCTAGTTGAGCTACTTGCTTAACTGATGAGCAAGATCGGTGGGCACCTAGCCCGCCACTCTAGGCAGAGCTTTTGGGTCAAGCGGCGGGCAAAGACTAGTGGGTGCCTTGCCAGCCGGTTGACCTACCAATCCAACATTTCGGGTTCTGAATGGGCCCAAATTTGTCGAGCAACCTTCTTTGGTGATTCTAAACACGTTGGGGTCATCATACTCCATTGGTTGAGAATCTAAAGTAGAGTCATACTAAGCTTGACCTCTTTTATGATAGGTTGAACTAGAAACTCGCATCATCACGCGCCGGATCTTCCTCGTACCAAGGGTGATCATTGTACACAATTAGGTAAGTGGCAAGAGGACATTGACTTTATTTTTAGAGTGTTTTTGCATCATTCCATTTTGGTTGTAGACTTGCCATGTCATCATTTTATTATTGTGTGTAGACTAGTCATCCACGAGTGCCATTTGCATGCATTGACGTGTGCATTATGAAATTCATTTGTAACTTGACATGCTGATATCTTTAATTGTTAAATGCATATTCTTGCTTTGAGATATAAGATGGATGACTTTAAACTGTTGACTATGATGCATTGCTAGACTAGATGTAGTAGTCAGCTTGGACACGAATGCATTGGTGGCCCGTGGAATGGGACGCGGTGATACTATACAATCGTACTATTTCACATAGGAGCATGCGGTTAGGAATGACATACCCATGTGCTATGACCCTTCTCAGCATGGTTTAGGTGTTGGGTATATCACTGGAGGGAAGCCCAAGGTTGTGTACCAATGATGGTGGTTAGAAGGACACCCGGTCGATCACGAGGATGGTCGGCAACTTTGGTGACATAATAAGAGGGAAAATCGTATTGCTTTTAAATTAATGCAGGGCAAGACCCATTTTACTTTAATGCAGGGTAAGACCCATTTTACTTTTCTAGTACCCATGGCTGGCCTTCTCCGACAACCTTATAGGTATATCACGGGACGGGATTCGCGGTGCGTACCCAGGGCATATGTGCACTGTGGTTGCAAATAGCACATGGCCTATGACTTAGAATTATTGTCTAGGTAGATTATGATAATAAAACGAACTACACGCATATAGGATCGTTTGTACTGTGAATGCTTGCTTGGTCTTCCTTTTCACTTATTGGGCTAGTGAGCTCACCACACATGTGCACCACTTTTTAGATGATCTTACAGGTTATCCGACTAAAAAGCTAGAGACTGAATCCACCGTGGAGTTTCCAACTGAGGACTGGTGGGTCCCTTAAGATCTTGGGCATGGGGCCGAGTGCTCGTGCGAGTGTTGTGTTGCAGGATAGCAACATTGATACCAACTTGGATTTCTTTTTGATTATTTTATGATGTTACCCTTTTTGTGCTCTGGATGTTTAAATTGTAATTCTTGTGTATATATCATGCCTACGGGCCCACATGTATATGTATTATGTAATACAATTTGGGTATCAAGGGTATTGAGATATTTACAAGTATGTATATGTAAGACTTCCGCTGAAATACAAAATTTACTTGACGTAGTGTGTGTGTGTGTATGCTGTGGTGTGGTTACTGTATCAGATGATCTTGGCAGGTTTTGGGTTAACAGGAGTTAAATCGATCATCGGTCCGATTCTGTGTGAACGGGGTGACAGTGGTGATATCAGAGCATGATGCTCTACTCACTCACAACATACAAGCTAGATCCCATAGAGTCTTATAATAGGACCCTGGGATTGGATAAACATAAAAGCTTTAAAAGCCTAAAATCGGTAATAAGATGAAAAGTCTAAATACTTGCATTACATCACATGCATGAGAGTAGAGCTTAAACAGATTAGCAAAAGATTAATGGGTTGATTCTATAAACCATGATTAAAATTTTAACAAAAATTTTGGCAATATAACAGTGCTATATTGAATTTCTAAAATTTTTACAAATCGCCTAATAAACTACATACATAAATATAACAAACAAGACTGGGTGACAACCATTGTTACCACCAAACCACAACTGAATAAATTAGAATAAATAAAACTGGTCTAAAAATAAAAAACCACCACATAAATACTATCCAAGTTTCAAACTATGAAAGTATATCAAAATATATACAGCCACCAAGTATCAAAATCACCAGCATCAACTAGGAAAGAAGGAACGTGGAGGAGGATCTGCTGTTTCATTGATCATCTTTGGGCCTGGTGGATGAACTTCCCCACTTGGGCTATAATTTGCAATAGAATTGGTAGTCATAAAAGTCCAACCAGCCATTTATCAGGACCACCTCCCTTTGCACTCGATGGAAATCAACAGTGACACCCTTGGAAACCTTGTCCAACTCCTCCGCTAAAGTCTGGAAATCAGACTCCATTCCCCCCAGCCTACATTGTATCGCCAACTCCTGAACGATACTTTCCTCTACATGCTTTGAAATCTGATCCTGCCCTTCTTTTAGGGCACTAATGCTATCCACTAACCTTTGAAAATCAAAAGCCCCACCTCAAGGTGGTGGAACTGTAAAGTGTGGATCAGCAGTGCGAGACTCGAAGGGTCCTCCTCGAGGATCTCATCCTCATCAATCTCCTCCTCATCCAAATGGGGGAATATAATCCTCATCCTCCTCACTGACATACTCTGCCTCCATATTCTCTGACACGTGCTCATCTGCCTCCTGTGGTGCCCCTATTGGCATTGGAAACCCCATCCTCTTCAAGTTCTCCCTAGTGAACTTGTCTCCTGGATACTTCCCCTCCTCACCCAACAAATCTTCTTGGAAGTTCTCAAATAACTTAGTGAGTGACCTTCCATAAGGGAAACTGGAGTCATTGGGGGTGAGCAGTGTGATACTCCATGGTCTTCATCACAACATGGGGGAGGCAAAGACGGGGTGCATCCTCATCCAAGGCCACAAAAATGTAGTAGGCTATGTAGGCGGTCATGAAACTCACCTGGTTTCTGTGACTCACTCTAGGGAGCAGGTTAAACTGGGCCAAGCAAGCAAATACATGAGCGTCTATATTGTAGGCTGTCTCAGACAAGGGACGCTCCTTATGGCCACAAGTAGTCCTATAGATGTGCTCTTGCATCTCAATGCTCAGATCTAGACCCATAGCCTTGATCCTTAGGGGATTATAAAATGGGCACCCTCAGCTGAGATACCTATAATTGCTACCAATAGATCCATAGTCAAAATAATATCTACCCCCTTCACCAGACTGCCCCTTCACCAGACTGGTAAGAGAGTACTCCCCATTCTCGTAGGACACCTCCAAATTGCAATAAAAATATCGAACAAGATCCTCATAGCAAGGACTATCGGGATGAAGCATGGGATCCCAACATAGAGGTGAATTTCTCCAACATCTGGTAATCTACAAAATCCTCAGTCACCACTGTCTTCTCCATTATAACCAGCTTTTTGGAGACGATGGACCAAGCCATAGCCGTCTCGGGGTTGTGGAATAAACTCTCATCAAAGTTTGTCGGATCGACGGGGGGTTCCTTGCGGGTTGGGCCCGTGATGAAGAAGAACCTGAAACCGTATTTCTCACTCTAGATGTAGTAGTTTTCCTCCTTTCAGAGGAGGAGGCAGCCTCTTTGCCCTTCCTAGAAGACATCCTGAAAACACAAGGGAGATGTGTAAGTGAAATGAACAGGGAATATGAAAGGAATGTGATAAGTAATATTTTAAAAAGGGGGGGGGGTGAGACGAACCCTATAAGAAATGACATGAATGAAAGAACCCCAAAGTGCATGGATAAACATCAAAATGCAATAATAATAAAAGAATGAACTTGGAAGGAAATGAAAATTTTGTAATGAGGAAGTGAATGAGTGTGAGAACCTACATAATACCCAAATGCAATTGAATGGGAAAAAATAAGCATAATGATGGCAATGGTTACACTAAATTGAAGGGAAAAAAAAAAAGAGGGATGGAAACCCCAAACATGAACTTGGAAGAAAATGGAATTTGTACATGAGGGAAGTTGAGACAATCCACAAGGGAAAATTTATGTATCCCTACAAAGAAATCATTTAAACTATCTTACAAACAATTGATAGAGGATGGACATAGTGGTATTTTCATTCATAGGAGAAAAGTAAAGAAATGGAGAAAGACCCCCAAAATTTCCAAAGATTTGACCATAAAAGGGGAAATGTATATCAAGAGAAGGGAAATCTAGGTACACACAAATGGAAGTGATTACTCTACTAATGTGTGTGTGCATTGAGAGTAAGTAGTGTTATTTGAGCCATACATTTGCAAGAAATAAGTGAAATGAGAAGAAAACCCTAAAATAGAGAAATTAGGGCAAGAAATTGAGATTTTCTCTTTATAATCGGTCAACCAAGGCCAACAAACCATGGAAAGCATAAATGGAACACCACATTGCCAAGAAAATAAATATCCCATGGAAGAAAATGGGACAAATGAAGAGATTATAAGTTTTATAGTTAAAGAATACCAAAAAACATGATTCTCAAAAGAGAAAAGAGAGAAAAGAGAACCTACTTAAGGATTTGAGATGGTGGAGAAGAGATGAACACCAATTCCTTGAGTGAGATCGTGAGTTGAAGCAGGGGATAGGACCCTCAAATCGCCCCAGTCTGAGTTTGGAAAGAAGAGAGAAAGTGGGAAAAAGGGTTTTAAAACCCCCTTTTTAAGCGGTCTCGGAAGAGACTGGCGAGCCCCTGCCTGACCTTGCCCACCGATTTTGCCCATCGATCTAGGTATTAAGGCCCAGAATGGACTAAGTTTAAAATTTTTGGTGTTCCGTGCTTAGTGGGCCCCAATTAAGTGCTAATAGGGGTGTTTTTCCACGTAGTTACGCATCGTTGTGAGACCAAACATGTATTGAATAAATAATTGTAGGTGCGTTTGATCATGTGGTGTGGTGCATCAATGTAACCTATGATATAAAATGCAATTGATTATGAATACATGTATTAGTGTTGTGGCACTCAATCAATGCTTACATTTTGGAATATATCCAGGTACAGAACACCATAATACGCACCAGATCCAGTGGTCATGCCCATGGTACCTCTCAGGGTCGACCACCCATTTTTCATGGACCTCAACCCGTGGGGCAATCCTTACAACTAGCACCACAAGTGGATCATGATCCAAAGCAAGTTCAGGGTAACTCACCTGTGAACGAAATCCTGGGTCCCCCATATGTCATCACTCCTGGTGATGTGGTGACCCTTATACAACAGTCACAAGGGGCCTTCCAGCAGCAGTTGCTTCAGCAGCAACAAACTTTTATGGCTACTATGCAACAATACTTGAACCTTACTCTACAGGGTCAGCCTCCTAGAGGGGTTACTCCACAGGACCCTCCAGTGGGGTCAGGTGTTGGAGTACAACTTGGAGGGACACCGCCTGAGGTTACACCTCAAGATCAACCAGGAGGTACCCCTCCGGTTCCACTATATGGCACTCCACCATTTATGATGCCTCAACCCTATCCGTACTATCCACCTTATCATCCACCATTCACCATTACAGCAAAGGTGGTAGAGTCTTTTAAGAAGTACATGCCCCCCATCTTCACCAAGGTGTGTAATGACCCGTTGGAACTGAATCGATGGATCCAAGAGTTGGAGAAGGTGTTTGCTATTGTAGAGTACCCAGAGGCACATAAGCTTATATGTACAGGGTTGCAACTTAGAAATGAAGCTGATTCTTGGTGGAAAGCTTCCAAGCCTATATTGATGGCAACTCACCCAGAGCCTATTTGGGAGCAATTCAAAGAATTATGCTTATCAAATTACTATCCAAAGAGCTTTGGACACCGCAAAGAGGTAGAGTTTATGGCACTAACTCTAGGAAGCAAAACTGTTCTGGATTATTAGTAACAGTTTGAAAGCTTATTTTATTTTGCTCCTCGCCATATGAAGTCAGTAAAGGAAAAAGCCCAGAAATTTTTGAAGGGACTGAAAACATCTATTGGTATAGTGCTGGAGGTGTTGGACTTAACTAATTATGCACAAATTGTGCAAAAAGCCAAGATAATGGAAGACAAGAGAAGGGAGGACCATCCCTTACACCGGGACTGTGGAAAAGGACAAACCCATATGCTAATTCGGGTGGCCCGAGCAAGAGTTTTCATGGATTATACTCCTATGGTCCCACCTATAGGTAGCCTTACAGGCCTTTGGGTTATCCTTTCTGACCAACTAGTGGGCTGGGAACTACATCTTTCCACCCGAACACTAGTGTGGTGCCTATAGCCTCGAGACCTCCTCGTCCTCCAGTTTAACCAGGAACAGTACAGAGAGCTCCTGCTCTGGTTCAGGCACCACTGAACTGATGCTATAATTGTCACTCCTACGGGCACGTTACTAAGGATTGTCGTTACCCAGCAATGGCACCGCCTAGTCGACCCCCTATTCATAGACCTGCATGGACTTAAGGAAGCCAGCCTCAGGGAAGGATGTATGCCCTAACAGCTTAAAAGGCTGAAGCCAGTACAGAAGTAGTAGTAGGTACACTTTAATTAAAAGACCTTGTGATTAAAATTTGACTAACCTATTATACTTATATGCAATGCAGTGCTAGGTGTCTTTTCTATATCAGATATACCTGCATATATCTTGTTCAACTCCGGAGCTTCGCATTCATTTGTATTTAAGAGATTTGCTAGAAAGCTTGATGTGCCATCTAAGACCTTAGGATGCAAGTTAGTATTTAGCATGGCCACAGACACTATAGAACAGTTGAAAGAAGTGTGTGGGCCGTGTTCAGTTGAAATTAATGGAAAGAAGATGGATGCCCAGCTTATCAAATTCAATATGCAAAATTTTGACATCATTCTGGGTATGGATTGGCTGTCGGTTCATCGACCAAATGTGATGTGTGCCGAGAAACAAATTAAGATGATGGATGATGAAAGAGAAGAGCTTATATATCAAGCTGAAAGGGCAAAGCCACCTAGAAAGACTATAATCTCTGCCTTGCAGGCGATGAAGTTATTAGAAGATAGTCCGGGCTACCTTGCATCAATACTGGGAGTGGACGCAAAAGTTACTCCATTAGAGGAATTAGAGGTAGTCAAGGAATTCCCTGATGTCTTCCCAAATGATTTAACCCAGCTACCACTTGACAAAGAGCTGGAGTTTGCCATTGACTTAACTCATGGAGCTGCTCCAGTGTCTAAGGCTTCGTACAGAATGGCACTAGCCAAATCAAAAGAGCTACATGCACAGTTGCAAGATATTTTGAAAAAAGGGTTTATATGCCCAAGTGTCTCACCTTGGGGTGCACCAGTTTTATTTGTCAAGAAGAAAGATGGTAGTCTACGTATGTGCATCGATTACCGGGAACTGAATAAGTTGACCATTAAGAACCGGTATCTATTGCCGTGCATCAATGACCTATTTGACCAACTACAAAGTGCTAAGGTGTTTTCAAAGATTGATCTTAGATCGGGTTACTACCATCTCAAGATAAAGAGCAGTGATATACCAAAGACAACTTTTAGAACCCGATATGGTCATTATGAATTCTTGGTGCTATCTTTCGGGTTAACTAATGCACCGGTTGCTTTTATGGATTTAATGAACTGAGTATGCCATGATGTTGTGGGTCATTTTTTTCATCGATGAAATCTTGATTTACTCGAAGTTGGAAGAAGAACATGCAAAACACTTAAGGATGGTGTTACAAAGATTAAGAGAACAACAGTTATATGCCAAATTCAGAAAATACAAATTTTGGCTCAAGCAAGTTGGATTCCTAAGACACATGGTGTTTGAGAATGGGATCGAGGTGGACCCAAAAAAAGGAAAAGCTGTAGTAGAGTGGAAGCACATAAGAATGTAACAGAGAATAGAAGCTTTTTGGGTTTAGAAGGCTACTATCGGCGCTTTGTTGAAAAATTTTCTCTGACTTTTACGCCGATGACCAAGTTGACCAGGAAAGATGTAAAGTTTGAGTGGTCAAAAGAATGTGAAAACAACTTCCAAGAGTTGAAGAAGCGATTAGTGTCAACTCCTGTAGTGACCATTCCAAATGGTACTGGTGGGATGATAGTCTATACCGATGCATCCAAGATCGGGTTGGGCTGTGTTCTCATGCAACACGGTAAGGTGGTAGCATATGTATCTAGGCAACTGAAGGAGTATGAGAAGAACTACTCCACTCATGATTTAAAACTGGCAGCAGTCATATTTACTTTGAAAATCTAGCGTCATTATCTGTATGGGGAAAAGTGCGAGATCTATACTGATCACAAAAGCCTTAATTACTTCTTCACCCAACGAGATTTAAATATGAGGCAAAGAAGATGGCTTGAACTCATGAAGGAATATGATTGTGATATTCAGTATCATCTGGGTAAAGCTAATGTGGTGGCTGACGCTCTAAGTTGGAAGGCCCAGACAGTTTCACTTTCGTACTTAGCTGTCAGTCTACAATTTATACAAGAGGCGATGTTGATGGATGAAATTCTCCTATATGAGGGAGTGACACTAGAGCTTGAGCAACAGCCAGATGATGTTAAGCAGTTGATTATTTCCTTGTTAGCCTTATAGGTACATCCATCCATCAGATAAGAGGTGGTAATAAAACAATCTTTGGATCCTGAGCTGCAAAGGATTAGGTTGAAAATTCAAGAGTAGACGATGAATGACCCTGACTTCACAATAGCCAATGACGGGGCATTACTATTTTGGAACATGTTGTGTGTGCCCGATGACATGGAAATACAGGACCAGATTGTGAAGGAGCTACATAGTACTGAATACTCACTTCATCTTGGAAGTATAAAGATGTCCAAAGACCTTAAACAAACCTATTGGTGGCCAGTAATGAAGACCAATATTGCCTTGTATGTAGCAAAATGTCTCGTGTGTCAGAAGGTCAAGGCAGAAAGGCACCAACCATATGGTACTCTACAGCCACTCCCAGTACCGAAGTGGAAATGGGAAAGGATCACCATGGACTTTGTCACAAGGCTACCCCGTACACCCAAGAGAATGGATGCAATTTAGGTGGTAGTTGATAGGCTTACCAAGACTGCTCATTTTATCCCGATTAGGATAAATTACTCCATGGACAAGGTACCGCAACTTTATATGGATAACCTAGTCCGTTTACATGGAGTACCGATAAGCATTGTTTCAGACAGAGATCCGAGATTCACATCAAGATTTTAGAAGAGTCTCCAGCAAGCCTTGGGGACACAAGTGAATCTGAGTACTGCTTTTCATTCACAGATTGATGGGCAATCAGAACGTACCATACAGATACTAGAAGATATGCTCAGGGCCTGTGTAATGGAGATGTGTGGCAGTTGGGAAGAATACATACCTCTTATGGAGTTTGCCTATAATAATAGTTATCAAACCACAATTGGGATGGCTCCGTATAAGGCATTGTGTGGTAGAAAGTGTAGAAAGCCCCTATATTGGGATGAAGTAGGTGAGAGATGGATGCTTGGACCAGAAATGATACAGATGATGTGTGACAAGGTCGACGTCATTCGGGAAAGAATTAAAGCAGCCTAATCACACCAAAAGAGCTATGCGGACAACCGTAAGAAGGATATTGAATTCCAAGAAGGGGAGAAAGTGTTCTTCAAAATCTCTCATACAAAGGGTTGCATAGATTCCATAGCAAGGGCAAGATAAATCCGAGGTATATTGGCCTATTTGAGATCTTGGCTCGAGTTGGCTACGTAGTATATATGCTGGCTCTTCCGCCTTCTCTTAGTAATGTTCACAATGTGTTCCATGTGTCCATGTTGAAGCGGTACATCCATGATCCATCACATGTGCTGCTCGTGGAACCTGAATATGTAGAAGCTGATATAACCTATGAAGAACGGCCCGCTGAAATTTTAAACCGAAAGATAAAGACTCTTTACAATCACTCCATCGCTTTTATGAAAGTTCGATGGGCTAATCATTCGGTTGAAGAAGCACCTTGGGAGAAAGAGGATGACATCCAAGCCAAGTATCCTCATCTTTTCGGACAACAAGGTACTACAATTTTTCGAAGACAAAATTTTCAAAAAGGGGGGGGGGAAATGTGATACCCTACTTTCTAACCTGGTCTAATTTCCCGGTTGGTTCGATTTGGTCTTACAGGACCTGAACCCGAGCAAGCCAAGGTGAGTACCTTATGGAACATGATGGCAAGGTTGACTTTGAACTCAGGTTGGCCAGATGATTTGGAGTCAGTACCTAGTGAGGTTCGTGTGCCCAAGTCATGCACTTATACGTATCACGAGGCCACGTACTCATAATAAGGTTAGGTTGTATTCTATATTAAGTACACATGTTAAATCAATTATCAAGAGTGGAATACATGTCAGGACCGAGCCCCATCAAAAATCCCAATGATTCGGCTAAGTTTTGGCTGATTGGTGGGTGGTCATGGATGGGTCGGACCCACCAGTGTGACCTACCACTTTGGTCATTAGATATTTTGACCCCACTATAACTAGCATTTATTACTTTCTTCACCCTCATTTATTGTTTTACACAGTGGGTGAGAAAAGTAAAGAAGAGAGAGAAAATGAGACAGAAGGGAAGGAGGAAGAAATGGGAAGAAGATGATCATTGTGCATCGTTGGGATCAGACCTCTTGAATCTGACACCAGATTAGCAACCCTCGTCTTGAGATCTACGTTTTGAGGTGAGTAAAGTCTATATTTCTTAAATCCTCATGAAACCCTAAGTGAAATCCTATGATTTGGGTAGGAATCCTTTAGATCTTGTTAATCTCTCTTGGGAATATGACTCTAAGGTTTAATAAAGGACCCACATGTTGTTTATGAAGGATTTTGAGGAAGGACTTGCAAGATTTGTGAAGCATTCGTTGATCTCTTGAGCTAAAGAGAAGATTTGAGGTTTTTGAAGTGTTCTTGAGCAAGAGGTAAGATCCATGTTTGAGACCTTGGATCGACCCTAGATATATGTTGGAATCATGTTAGGGGACCTTAGATTTGTAAAAAAATGCGGTCGAATCGACCTGTGATGGTTTCCCCAAGGTGGGATGAAGAATGGAAGAGAACATCAAAAACCTCGATTCTGAGTGGTGTGTGCCTGGAAATGGTCGGACCTACCACACTCATAAGTATCTGGGCTAAGCTTTCTGCCAGTCCAAAGTTTGTAAGGATTCTTACTCATGGACTTACTTAGCACCCTATTGAGAATGTAAACAGTAGTTTTGAGTGCCTATCTGTGATACCCTACTTTCTAAACCTTGTCTAATTTCTTGGTTGGTTCGATTTGGTTTGCAAGACCTGAACCCGAACGAGCCAAGGCGAGTACCATATGGAACATGATGGCAAGGTTGACTCTAGACTTAGGTTGGCCAGATGAGTTGGAGTCAATAACTAGTGAGGTCCGTGTGCTAAAGCTATGCACTTGTACGTATCACGAGGCTATGTATGCACAATAAAGGTACGCGATTGTATTCTATGTTAAGTACGTGTTAAATCGATTACCAAGAGTGGAATACATGTCAGGGCCGAGCCCCATTGAAAATCCTAATGATTCGGCTAAGTTTTTATCAATTGGTGGGTGGTCATGGATGAGTTAGACCCACCAATGTGACTTACCACTCCGGTCATTAGATATTTTGACCCCACTATAAATAGCATTTATTACTTTCTTCACCCTCATTTATTATTTTACACGGTGGGTGAGAAAAGTAAAGAAGAGAGAGAAAAAATAAGAGAGAAGGGAAGAAGGAAGCAATGGGGAAGAAGATGATTGTTGTGCATCGCGGGAGTCAGACCTCTTGAATCCGACACTGGATTAGCAACCCTCATCTTGAGATCTATGTTTTGAAGTGAGTAAAGTCTATATTTCTTAAACCCTCATGAAACCCTAAGTGAAATCCTATGATTTGGATAGGAATCCTTTGGATCTTGTTAATCTCTCTTGGGAATGTGAATCTAAGGTTTAATAAAGGACCTACATGTTGTTTATGGAGGATTTTGAGGAAGAACTTGTAAGATTTATAAAGCATTCGTTGATCTCTTGAGCTAAAAAGAAGATTTGAGGTTTTTGAAGTGTTCTTGAGCAAGGGGTAGAATCCATGTTTAAGACCTTGGATCGACCCTAGATCTATGTTGGAATTATGTTCGGGGACCTTAGATTTGTGGAAAATGTGGTTGAATCGACTTGTGGTGGTTTCCCCAAGGTGGGATGAAGAATGGAAGAGAACATAAAAAATCTTGATTCTGAGTGGTGGGTGCCTAGAAATGGTCGGACCCACCAATCCGGAGCCTGCCTATCCTAGTTGAGCTGCTAGCTCGACTCGCAAGCAAGACCGATGGGCACCTGGCCCACTGCTCCTAGCCCACTGGTCCAGGTAGAGCTACTGGCTCGATCGACGAGCAAGACTAGTGGGCACCTGGCCTGCTACTCCTAGCCCACCGATCTAGGCAGAGCCTTTGGGTTGAGCGGTGAGCAAGGACTATTGGGTGCCTTGCCCACTGGTTAACCTACCAACCTGACCTTTTGGGTTCCGAATGGGCCCAAATTTATCAGGCAACCTTCTTTGGTGATTCTAAACACGTTGGGATCATCATACTCTATTGGTTGTGAATCTAAAGTGGAGTCATACTAAACTTGACATCTTTTATGATTGGTTGAACTAGAAACTCGCATCATCGCGCTCTAGATCTTCCTCGTACCAAGGGTGATCATTGTACACACAATGCGATAAATGGGAAGAGGACATTGACTTTATTTTGGGAGTGCTTTTGCATCATTCCATTTTGGTTGTAGACTAGCCATGCCATCATTTCATTATTGTGTATGGACTAGTCATCCACGAGTGCCATTTGCATGCATTGACGTGTGCATTATGAAATTCATTTGTGACTTGACATGTTGATATCTTTAATTGTTAAATGCTTATTTTTGCTTTGAGATATGAGATGGATGAATTCAAACTATTGATTATGATGCATTGCTAGACTAGATGTCGTAGTCAGCTTAGACACAAATGCATTGGTGGTCCGTGGAATGGGACGCAGTGGCACTATACAGTCGTACTATCTCACATAGGAGTATGTGGCTAGAAATGACATATCCCTGTGCTACGACCCTTCCCAGAAGGGGTTTAGGTGTTAGGTATATCACTAGGGGGAAGCCCAAGGTTGTGTACCAACAATGACGGTTAGAGGTACGGTCAATCGATCACTAGGACGGTCGGTAACTTTGGTGATATAACAAGAGGGCCAATCGTACTGTTTTTAAATTAATGCAGGGCAAGACCCATTTTACTTTAATGTAGGGCAAGGCCCATTTTACTTCAATAGAGGGCAAGACCCATTTTACTTTAATACAGGGTAAGGCCCATTTTACTTTTCTGGTCCCCACGGCTGACCTTCTCCGAAAACCCAATGGGCGTATTGCGGGATGGGGTTCACAGCTCAAACCCAAAGAATACACCCACTGTGGTTGCAAGTCGCACATGACCTATGACTTATAATTGTTGTCTAGGTGGGTTAAGATAATAAAATGAACTGCACGCATATAGGATCATTTGTATTGTGAATGCTTGCTTGGTCTTCCTTTTCACTAACAGGGCTAGTGAGCTCACCCCATGTGTGCACCACTTTTTAGATGATCTTGCAGGTTATCCGGTTGAAAAGCTAGAGCTGGGACCCACTGTGGAGTTTTCAACTGAGGATTGGTGGGTCCCTGAAGATCTTGGGCACAGGGCCGATTGCCCGTGCGAGTGTTGTGTTGCGGGACAGCAACACTGATACCAACCCAGATTTCTTTTTTATTTTTTATGATGTTATCCCTTTTATGCTTTGGATATTTAAATTGTAATTTATATATATATATATATATCATGCCTACGGGCCCACATGTATATGTACTATGTAATACAATTTGGGTATCAAGAATATTTGTGTATTTACAGGTATGTATATGTAAGACTTCTACTGAAATATAGAATTTACTTGACTTAGTGTGTATGTGTATGCTTTGCTATGGTTACTATATCAGATGATCCTAGCAGGTTTTGAGTTAACAAGAGTTAACTCGGTCACCGATCCGATTCTGTGTGAACGGGGTGTGACACTCTCCCCACAAAAACTTTGTTAAGGTGGTATAGCTTACTATGGTTCTAATCATGTCCTTTAGAGTACAGTTTCTCCTTTCTACTACTCCATTCTGTCGAGACGTACCTGTAATGGAATATTGTGGAGCTATCCTATGTTTTTGCAAAAATCTTACAAAAGGCCCAGGTAGTTGTTCAAAGTCACCACTTCTTCCATAATACTCTTCACCCCTGTCTGACTTGATCACCTTAATCTTCTTGGAGTGAAAAAGTTCCATTCTGCTTTGAAAATCTTGAAAGCATCTAAAGGACTCAACTTCTCATTAAAAAGGAAAACATACCCATATCTAGACCAATCAGTAATGAAGGTGACGAAACGATGTTGACTTCTAAAAAGAAGAAAAACGTAGCTATATCTAGACTAATTATCAATAAAGGTGACGAAATGACGTTAGCCTCCAAGAGTAGGTATAAGGAAGGTTCCACAGATGTTAGTGTGAATGAGATCCAACACTGTAACATTGGGAAAAGCATCATTCTTTCTAGAATTAGTCATCTTCCCCTTAATGTAGTCAACACATGTCCCAATGTCTTGGAATTCAACATCGTCTAGAACCCCTTCCTTTACCAACCTCTCCATTCTTTTTCTAGAGATATGGCCCATCCGCTTGAGCACAACATAAAAGATCTCTTATCTACCAAAGTGGACATTTCACATCGACATTCCTAACCCACATAGAGTTGTAATTCAATATACAAATACCACCTATTAAACTACCAGAATCAATAGCAACCAAATCATACAATAAAGTGAAGCCAACTTGATTGAAATTTACTGAATACCTGTCTGAACAGAGTTTAGAAATTGAAATAAAATTTCTTCTCATAGAGGGAATAAAAACTACATCCTGAACTTAAAAATAGTCTAATGGTTCATATGGCTTTCACTCAACTTCCACTCAAATTTCTCATAAACACGCTCACCTCATCCTTGCTGGGCACCCTCTTGCTTAGGAACCCTGCAAGGAATGAGTGATGTGAATAGAAGATGCAGATACCATAAGTCTGAAAGGATGTTAATCAAGCAGGATTCAAAACAGACTAAGGACAAATGCATACCATCATCCTTCTTCTTCTCCAGGTAAGCCTTCCTCTTGATGTAATTCTTCTTCATATGTCCCTTCATCTTACACTAGAAACATTATATTCCACTATAACCTTCTAGCCTCCACCCTCCTTGTAGCTTTATTGTCCCTTTTTTTTCTTTCCTCCTCTATAAGGTAAGTATTTACCCTTCTTTGAAAACTTCCTATTAGTCTTGTTAGGTCCTAATAAAGATGAAACCTTACTTTGAGTAAGATTGACACTCTATCTTGGTTTTGTTCATCCTTTCTTCTTCCCGAGTGACCACAGTAATGAGCTTATTAAGGCCCAACTTAGCCTTTAGGGCATTGTATGTGTTTTGGAGAGCCTTGTAAGTCTTAGGGTGAGAGTTAGTGCTATGGTCAGGAGGAAGTCATCATCAAAATTCACACCATGCCCCTTGGTCTTGTTTCTTAAGGAAACCACTCCTAGAATGTGCTCTCTAGCACTCCTTATCCCATCATACTTTGAGCAAGTCAACCTGCTCATAAGATCTCCTACTTGTGATTCTTTGAACATTCAAACTTATCCTTAATGGCTTTCAGATACTTTATTCTAGTATCTTTCATCTCCACACTGTCCGTGATGAACTTAGGCAATGCACTCTTTATCATAGCCAATGATTTCCTATTAGCTATAACCCATTTCTCCTTTTCTTTTATTTATTTTAGCTAAAGGTCAACAAAGAATATATTAGAATCAAGAAAATAGATGATTACAGAAAAACCTTTCAGATCCTGTTCCACCTTCGGCATGGCCATTAGTAGAACAGAAAATCAAAGTAAATGAGAAATAGTTACATGAAGCGGAATCGAGGCCTATGCTGGCCATCCCACTCAAGGTCCGGAATGATGAAATTTGGAGCTAAATCCCAGGTATTTGAACTTCTCATGGCCGCGGCATGCTTGGCCAACCTATCAACCACTGTATTTATCTCACGGAAACAATAGGAGATCATCCATGAAATAGAATCCAAATATCCTTTATAAGACCACCACTTTTGCAAGAAGCACCATGGAATATTCTGCCTTTTAACAGAAGTTACCACCGCCTAGGAGTCACATTCAATCCACAACTTACTCACTCTTTTCTCTGCAGCACTACTAATTCCATGAAAGAATACTGCAAATTCAGCCATGAAATTGGTTCCTACTCCTTCGTATATAGCATAGCAGCCCAGATTATTTGCAGTCTCACTTCTGAATATACCTCTAGCCCCTAAACAACCTGGATTTCCCAGAGAACATCCATCAATATTAAGTCTGTAATTTCCCCTTGGTGGCTTATTCCAACTTTCCTCCTTTACCCGATTAGCACAGGGAGTTGATGTTTGAATTTTTAACTTCTCATCAATTAGAAGATCTACCATGGAATTGATCTTTATAGGCACTAGAGTTGAGAAGTCCATGAGATCCTTCAAAACATATTGCATGGCATAGTTCACTGGCTTGCGTTGGCTTTGGAATCTTCTTCTGTTCATTTCTACCCAAATTTGAAATGGGATAATCACGGCCAGGGCAGCCAACTCTTACTACAATGAATAGCTTGAAATTTTCTTCTCCACCATGAGAATACTCTCAATGGTAGGAAAGCCAATCCACATAAAAAACATCTAGCACCAAAGACCATAATCAGACTAAAAATTCACATTCAAGAAATAGGTGCTTAACGTTTCCTCATTTTTGCCACATAGATTGCACATTGAAGCCATAGGAGTTGATCTCTTCGAAACCATACCATCTGTAGGTAGGCTGTCATGTATCAGGTGCCACCCAAAAATTGAGAGCCTTGAGTGGAGACCCTTCAACCACACCATCTTCCACCGCTCTTTAACTGGTCTTTTCTCTCTAATTTTTTCCCAAGCAGAAGAGACTGAGAATCTCCCCGACTCAATTAACGACCAGATTTTTCGTCATTCACAACAACTTATGGAAGGGGAATCAAAGAGATTTGATTGCACACATTTTGAAGAGACAATGATTGTATAGTAGAAAAATCCCATTTACCATCATATATAAAATTTGATACCTTGGCCGATAGGCTACAATCAAGAGATTGAAAGTCTATAATATTAGTATAGAGTCTAGCACCACTCATCCGACGATTATACCAAAAGCTTATTGAAGAACCATCTCCTATTATCCATATTTCAAAATCACAGACAAAGTCCCATACTTTACGTAGACCAGGAATAATTGATAAAGAAGAGGCGTACCTTTTAAGTCTTCCATCATTTGCCATAAATCTTCCTCTAAGGAAAGATGCAAACATTGAACTATCAGACTTAATATACCAGCAGAGCTTGGCAAGTAACGCCAAATTAACCTCTCTCAATCTGCGTTGGGATGCTAGTCTCTGTAGGTTTAGCTAGTTTGGTTTTTCTAGTGCCCAAATATAGGTCCTTAAAGCACATATAAACCTCCATTCGTCCAACCACTTTTTGAAGTTATCATTAGTGAGCTTAGAATCTAGGACATCATAGTTTGAAGACAACCTGTTTAATGGTTCAATAAAAGAAAAAGTATTAGTAAACATACAATGAAAGCACGCAATCAACTTAAGCATGTAATATCAAATAAACATTAACAATGTTACAATGTCAAACCATTAAACATAACAAGAATGACAACCATAACTACATTCCTAACCTTTGGATCTTGAAAAGCATTAGCCCACTCAAGACTTTGCAATAACTGCGGGAGTAATTTAACTTTCAAAAAATACCATCACCTTTGGGTGAATAGCATCCTCTAGGGTAAGTTTTCCCTATAGTATGCTATGCTCATCTTTGATAAATCACCTTTGGGTGAAGATTACCTTCTTTACTGCCAATGCCTTTTCTTTGTATAAACACTTTGAGCTGTGAACTCATTGCATTGAGTTTAGATTTTTTACCACTTTTATGGGTTCCATGCAGCCTCACTATAATACTATGCAGCTTGATTACAGCAACCAAAATATGTGGGATTAGTTTATTACATAGTATATAAGAAAAGATAACGAACCATATTCATATACATATGCAGATAAGGGTCTACAACCCGCCCTTAGTTCTTATTTGATTCTTTTATAAGAAGGGTTTAACATAACAATTCATATTCATAAAAAATAAATAAATACATAAGAGTTCAAAGTTTCCTACAAGTACAATTTCCCAAAATCAGGTCCAACGGCTACCAAAGGTAGTCATACAACATATCAAAATGTAGAGAATCGAAAAATGGACAATTGGAGTAAGAAATAAACCTCCGCGTACCCTCCAAAGTCAGAACATGAAATCACTCTCGGGCCGGTCTGAACTAATCATATTGACTGATTCGGTTTGGTCGAACCGACCTAAATTTGGTCAACAGGTCAAGGTTTGAATCAATTGAGTTAACTCAAAAACCCTAGTGGGTTGACCTGACAATGACTCATCGCCGCTAGGTCAGGAACTTGATTCCACTTGTTGCTTTAGGTGACACGTGTCGGTGCATCTGATAGCTTTCAGCAACGTGCCACACGTCATTATGATTGTGGCGATGATCCCCTCCTCGTATAAAAATATTCCACTTCTGGGGTACTAAAAATTTGGCAGCGACCGTATTCCGACAAAATCCAAACCCATGACCCTTCTTTTACTATATTTTAAGACTTTTTTCTCGATTCTAGCACCATAGAAGGTGGCTTTGATACAACTTGTTGGGAGGTTTAGAGGATTGAACATGAATCTGATCCTCTTGGTTAGTTAGAACATGAAGAAGAAAAAATAATTGGTAGAACCACATACTTGTAAGCGTAAGTTGAATCCTCAAAAGCTGATGAGCAGTCCCTCGTGGGCAACAGAGAATTATATGGACGGAGTTCCCCTACTATGCTCTTCTGCAGCCTTTCACCCTTGGAAATTCTTCTTTTGCACCAATCTCATGAGGGGAGTTTTTGCTTTTCCAAAAGAAAGTGATAAATGCAAGGACCGTTAGCCTATATTTATAATAGAGTACCCTAACCATAATCCATTCCCATAATGGATTGGGCTAAGAATATCCCAGTGGGCCAAAATAAATTAGACCCAATGATCATTCTGGATCAATTAAGCCCACAACCCAATAGGAAAAATTCGCCAACAGCTCCTCTGACTTCAAACCTTCACTCGTATCAATTCTGCATGGGATCCTCTCTCTCTCTCTCTCTCTCTCTCTAACTTCTTTGTTCTAGCTCCTTTTCCCTTCCCCTTTCACTATTTCCATTTTCCTGAATTCCTATTATTCACCCAAAGTTAGAAAGCTTTTAATCCCTATGTGTATCAATTTATATTTGGAATGAATGCATGCAATTGATCTTCAATAGGACATGAGGTTCCCCTACAGCAAGGAGCATCAGATATACCTTACGCCCAACCTTCGTCATTGGTGTTCAAATGGTACAATGATGCGTCCCTTTAATATACTAGAAGATACTGGACTGGAGGATTTGGAGTTCCTCATGGGTGCCCACGAACCTTCATTTCAGTCCTATAAATACTTTTCATGTGGGCGGTCATGCATAGTTCAGTACAATTGTGTGAAAGTGTAATGTATGATGCTTGTTAGTTACAGCAAAAACCTTGCAAACATTTTCTTTGCATAGAAGGCTCAAACAATTAATTTGCAAACAAAGCATTCAGGTATGGCCTAATAGGTTTGATATGAAGTTTGACTAAGTTCCCAGTGGAGTCGCCACTGTGAGGAACCAGGGGATTGGTCTCTATTGAACAGGGTTTGCCACCTAGATTAGGATCTAGTACCTATTTATAATTGAAATTGAAAATGACTTCATCCAAACTGTTTAACCACATGTTAGGGTTCGTGTCAGGTTGCGACCCGAGCAAGGGTTAGGCACCTCGGTCCACCTAGTGAAAATCGGACTTTGACCATAGGTCTAATACACAAATTATTGGTTGGGTCATCTAAGTTTTGAGTAAACAAAAGTATTATTATCACACATGCATTGAAAGAAAATTGTGGCCTAATAATGTAAAAGTGGTTTCAAATCCACATACCCGTGTCCAACTATTCATATAGTTAATATACAGGAAGTAAAGCAAACATGCATAGATGTGGAGAGGAAAGACAAAGCTAGCCCTAACATTCATCTTATGAGTATGGTGTTGAACATGGGGTTGGGGATTATTATATGCAATCAAGATTAATCATGCAAGAAACATATTGAGCCTTGGAATAAAGGTAAAATGTAATATACAAATATATTGAAAACGAGACGGCAACAACAAGAAAACCGTAAATAGAAAATTGAAATAAAATTTTAAAAATCCAATAAAATCAGTTTAAATGGAAAACATCAAGATAAAAAAAAAATACACAAAAAACCCTTGGAAAATGTATTTAGCACATCTGAAATTCGAGATTCTATTGAAAGGAAATCCCTGATTTTGCACTGGCAGCAAAAGGCGAAAACCTGATAAAAATATTAAATAAAATTAAAAAAATATTAAAATTTTACAGTAGTTAGATTACAATCTAACCTGCAAATTTGAAGAAGGAGATTTTACAAAAATCCATAAGGAAAAGCATATAATTGGTTGCACTTCACTACTGCTCTACTAGGGAAAACAACGAGTTGTGCTCAGTAAAATTGCGATAACTATGGAGATAAAACTCGGAATGAACGTCTATAAAAATAAAATGGAAGAATACTTACCCCCTCTACAACTTCTATGAAGGGATTTCTTTGGTTGGAAGGATGTGTGCTTAGATGTGATCAGTGTAAACTCAAACTGATGCGAAAGTAAAGAGCAGTTCCTTACAGTTCTAGTGTGCGAATCTAGGCAATTATCACAGCGGGTGTCATATACATGTATATATACCTATGAAAAATTTTGTGCGATCCCCAAAATGTGGGGGGATCATATATTTATAGTTGGGAGGCTCCTTAATCACCATGAAAGTGTAGGAATGCTTCCATATGAGGGTGTGATTCCCTTCCTTGCTTGGAGAGAGATTTGGATCTAAATATGCGAAGTGTATATTCCTAAGGGATTTGGGCAATTAACACATTTCTCACATGTGTTACAAGAGTTTTCTAGGTGTCCTAGGGTCATAGCGTGTGTCTAAATATGTCCTTGGGAGTCAAGGTACGAGATTTGGCTAAAGATTGGCAGAATCCCACAAAATTGTAGCCAACAAGAATATGCATTCTGGTAAACATAATTGAGAATTGGTCGACATTGACCAAAGTTCATATAGCGTCTGCCATAGAGCATCCAGCGTTGGCTCTAAGTCATTACAACTTTAGCTCAAGTTGACTTAGGGGGTTTGGTTTAATTGGGTTTTTGGATCAATTTAAGGTTGGTCTATGATTTGTTGGGTGATCTTGGTCAGTTTTAGGCATGTAAAATCCCTTAACCATTTTTTGAAAATATTTTGTTTATTTTAACCATCTTATGCCGGCATGGAAACAAAATTATACTGCCTAGGTGCAAGAAGAGATCTCAACCATAAATACATGAACTATCCACATCTCAGGGGGTTCCTGACTCATCATTACACAACCCTTCCATGGGTGACAAAATGTGGTGTCTACAAAAGGTCAATTATATACCATTCTTGAGAAGCAAAATGCATGTGGATTGAAGAAAATAGAATTTGACGAAGGGAAAGAAAATTTGAATGTTTCTCATCGGAATTCCTATATGGCTTCAATTATTGGTGGAGGTAGCTTATATTCCACCTTCAAAAGATCAAAAGAACATCAAGTAGTAGACGTAAAGCACACAAGATTAAATGGAGTAAATCACTCAACCAGTTGGATGCAAACAACTATTAACAAAATATACTGCCTAATTGCTCACAACCTCTTGAGTCCTAGCCCAAGTGGAATGAATTCCCATTACAAGACCACGAGTCCTTGGCCCGATAAAAGGAACTCCAATCACATGTGCATGAGCCTTTTTACCGGTGGAAGAAATTATGCACCTTATTGATTTAGAATTATGAGAAACAATGGAGGAGACGTGCGAGTAAGGGTTAGGAAAGATAACTTTAAATTTATAAGAGGGTGATTTAAAGAGAGTACTAAGAGAGAGGGAGAGAGGGCGAGCGAGAGTAATGTGAGAATGATGTTAACAAGGGAGAGAGATATTGAATAGAAGATAATGATGGAGATATTTAAGGACGACCAAGAAAATGTGAGAGTGACTAAGAGGAGGGAATGATATATTAGGAGAGAGGGTTGACAAAGGAAAGAGATAAAAATTGAAGATAAACAATAAAGAATAAGGAAAATCTAGACAAAAAAATAGAAAGGGTACCAAAAATTTGGGAGAAATAGAAAAGAATGAGAAAAGAGAGAATATTTAAATAAGAATGGGGGGTAAAATAGTCAAGGGAAGGTTAGCCACGAAGCATGAGCACATGCACTTACATAATAGTATGATATATACTAGCAAACATGCACGTGTGCTTGAGAGAGAGAATTGATGAATATTCTTAGTTTAAATAAAAATTGCTATAAGCAAGGGAAACTCAATGTGAAAACATAAAGATAGGTAAAAGAAAATATGAATATCATCTTGACATAGATCCAAAATTGGCCTAACTGCTTAGTCATATAGTCACAATTTTGTTGTATTAAGGAAGGTAAGAAATAATATTTCAACATAATCTCATAGCTATCATATAAATCATTCAATTAAGTGCATAAATCTATAGAGTTTGTTCAGCTTATATGGCTAGCTTACATTATAAAGGATTGATCTTGCATCCATACTGAACCTGTCAACAAATAGTACAGTTTGAAATGAGTGAATACAATTAAAACAAGTTGAGAAGGAAAACACCCGAAAGAAAAAACATGTGCCTGCAAAATACTACTAAGACATGCATAACACATTTATGTTGAAAAAAAAAATTGCTCGAAAAGAAAAAGTGAATTAAGGAAATAGTGAGAGACTACAGTGTTCAGAATTAGATACATAAATGGGGATTCTATTTAGCAGGGTTATGTACGTTAATATGGCCAAACAAACAACTACCTAATTAGTAGGCATAAGATAAAAAAGAAAAAAAAAAAAAGTAGATTTATACACATCCAATGATAAAAGAGCTATGCTCGAAGGCCATGAGGTTAGGTCAAAAGTCAAGTGTTGTAGGTCTTCCGAATTGCTCCAAACCTCCTCCACGTCCCATCTCTTCTGCTTTACCTGTTGGCCCCAAGTAAGAGACCCCTTGAGCCAACATTAAAAGCATTTCCTATCAACAAGTAATCCATCCTCAGTAAAGAGCACTTCCCCTCAAGTAGAGAAACATACAACCCAGATAGTTGTATATGAATGGTAGGGTTAGAGACAATTGCACAAATCATGATTATGTAGCTAACGCTTGGAATGGTAACATTCAAGAAGTCAACTGGGGAAGTTATTACATGTTGTGTGGAAAGCTCCTGCTTAGTAGGTTGGATAGTGTTAATCCACCGTAATGTAGGGGAGAGGATTTTTAAAGGATTTGGCTTTTGTTTTATGAAAAGTATGTTATTTCTATGAGACCATATAAAATACCAATAAGAAAAAATTCTGATCTCTCCTAGGGATAGAGTTGAAATTAAAAAGTACATAATTAAGTGTTGAAAAGAGGATGTTGAGAGAGAACTGGCAACCAAACCAAGTGGGTTGGTTGCTAAGATTCGCTTGGTAAATTAGCAAGAGAGAAACGTGTGCCACAAAGTCTCATATTGGTTGTAATAGAAAACACAAGTGGGGTCAACTGCACCCATTTTCCCAACACATTCATTATTGGAATACCTTCGTGGGAGATTCTCCAAATGAAAATCTTATATCTTGGATGGATGTGGAGTTTTCATAAGTATCGCCACTAGTAAAGAGACAAGCATGTACACCTGTTGGAGGATCCAATACAGTTAATAATTATAGTAGAATTCAAAAATTTAGCAGCCAATTTAGTGGTTAGGCCTCCATATTTTGAAAGGTGGCACCACCAGTTATCGGACTGAGAGCTTATTGGGATTTTCAGAATAATATTTACCAGATCTAAAGGGAAAAAGAAAGCAAGAGTATTCCATAAGTTCCCAGTAAACAAATAATTAGCTTTACCACCTTCAAGGGGGAGGGGGGATGGATATTTGAATTAGCAAGGGAAATCAATTTATTAGGGATCTAGGGATCATACCAAACAACATTGTTGCGGCAATTACCTATTTTGTTTATCAACATCTTAAAGAGGGTAGGGAGGATACTTACAATGCTACTCCATAAAGTTGATCCATTTTTCTGGATGGTGTAGGGTGGCGGTCGGACCAGGGTGGGGTCGGCCCTCTCTCTCTCTCCTCGATGCTCCCTGTGGGCCCTACACCACCGCGTCCCCGCTCAGTGATGCGTGGGGCCTACTTCGTAGGGCTCTTTGATGTTAGAGGTGGAGGTTTAGAGGTACATTCTCCAAGGTGGGTCTTGATGATGGCCTAATATGGGGGAGGGGGATAGGGATCATGTAAAAGGGGTTTGGAGTCGCCACCTAGGATTAAGAGCCTAAGACCCGGGGGTGGGCCCAATCCTTAAGGAAAGGGCCCAAAAATCGGTCTGGTCTAGAGAATAGGGTAAATGTCAGAATTGGGAAGGTGTTAGGCACCCAATCTACCTGGTTCAACCAGTCTTCCTACTAGATGCATAAGAACGAACATTTTCCAGTTTTATTCCTATACTACATGCATGACTAAATTATTACTATATACACTACCACAATGTAAATGAAAAAGCTATATTACCATAATTTAGTGAGTGATTATACCTGAGCTTGACCCCTGTTTCAGGCCAAGAGGGGTGGGCCCCTTACTGAAATGGATGTGGATCGTCTCATGAGTTCTCCTGGCTCAAGGGAAGGTGGCTTCAGCCTCTTACTTCCTTTCTTCAAAGATGCTAACTATGATGGTCCTTTGGATATTTGGACAGGGGTTCGGCTTGTATGGGCTAGTTCCAGGACAAAGACTTTGGCAGAACTTTGGCTAGGGAGGTGTGATTCTCTAGCTAAGACTTTGGCGGAACTTCGGCAGAGCTTTGGCTAGGGAAGGTTAGTTCTTGGACCAAGACTCCAGCAGAGCTTTGGCTAGGGAAATGTGATTCTCGGGCTAAGACTTTGGTGGAACTTCGGCAGAACTTCAGTAAAGCTTCGGCTAGGGAAGGCTAGTTCTTAGACCAAGACTTCGGCAAAGCTTTGGCTACGGAAGGTTAATAAAAGGCTAAGACTTCGGAGGAACTTTGGCAGAGCTTCGAATAGGGAAGGCTAGTTCTTGGACCAAGACTTCAACAGAGTTTTGGCTAGGGAAGGCTAATAAAGGGCTTAAGTTAGCAAAAGCTAACTAAGGGTAGGGGGTAGGGGGGACCAACTAGAGAAAAGGGCTAGAGGGGATCAACTAGGGGAAAGACAAGAAGGGATTAACTCAACCAAGGGAAGAGGTAGGTACACCAACCAAGTGTGTCCTGGGAAGGGTAAATAGTGCCCTATTTATAGTTTTTCGGATCCCAAGAAGGTGAATTCATAGCTTTTGTCTCATTTTGGACTCCCATTGGGTGAGATACATTTGCAGGGCCGCCAGTGGTTCACGGGGCCGCCAGTGGCTCACAGGGCCACAACTATTTCGCAAAGATGCAAAGGAATATTTTAAGGAATATTATATTCTAGAGAATATTCTAGATTCTAATCTGGCTGTGCATACAAGTTATAACTTTTGAGGATGATTACGGGAGATCTGAGTGTCTGATTTTGGCATTCCATATATCATTGGAATCATGGTTCTGAGCACTATCCATCTATATGATTACTTGGACCTGACTCCTTCTTATATTTTATGTCATAATTGGATCCCTCTTTTCCCCGGTTTTAGGGTTTTTGGGTTGATGGGTGTGAAGGGGGTTCTAGGACTAGACCACCTTAGTTAGTTGTTATCTTCGTTGGTCAAAAGCAAAGGGCCACATCCATAATCCATGGGTCATCAAAGCCGAGGGAGGGTGACAAAATTGGGTGTCTACAGAATGCCCCTCTTTGGTTGAGCCATATGCCACAGCCAATGTTACACCTATGCCCTGACCCGGTCTAATTTGAACTTTTGTGATAGGTCTTGAACCGAAGATCAAAAGTATAGTCGGGTTTTGGCTTGTGGCTGCCCATTGCCGAAGGGGAAGGGATGACCCCACAAGTTCTTGCATTGCTTTCTAGTGCAACTGGAGGGGATTCATACCTTCCAATCCCAGACGGTAAGTGACCGAACTCCCCACACATGAATCCTGGCACACAGCAAAATTGTCAAAAGACCATGAGCACGGCTGAGGGTAACTACTCGTGTGAGACCAGCTAGTGGATAGTAAGCAATCAAGATAGCAGACTGTCCTGAACACCGAAAATATACCACCGAAAACAGCCTAGGCCTGAATTTAGTGACTGTTTCCAGTGACCAATCAGGTTGTTGGTTGGGCTCTGATGCCTGTGGGACCCACCACCCCACATCATGGATAGCCTTGAATGATTCCAAAACCTCCCCCACACTTTCCTCTTAACATGAATACTTTATGGACCAAAGTAGTGGGGTCCACGTGCCCTGAATCGCGTAATAACCTACTTTGACCAGATAATGAGAGACTTACTATATAAGTGGGAAGTTAGTTTCATTTCCCATTTTCTCATTTGCCCAAAATGTGGGAGAGGGAAAGAAGAGGAGAAAAGGGGAAAGGAAGAGGAAGAAGAGCAAGGGAAGGACTCCTGGCTACCGCTCCGTTGTTGGAATCCTTGCCGGTGGTAAGTGCAATCTCTTCCACCACTCTCTCTCTTTATTTTAACCTAGGTTAAGCTAGGTATAGGATTGATCTTAGATCATAAACCCTATTGAGCTTGGGGATTACATGTTTCACCACCCCGGTGCCATTGCCTATCTCAAACTGAGTCTGGTAGGCTCTGACAACAAGATTGGCCGAATGACCAATTAGGGTTTCGATCTTTCGATCGACGTATCTCCCAAATGGCTCAGTGGAATCGGGATTTTATTAGCTCATAGTGATGCTAGGAGCATCCCCCACTAATTCCACGGAATAAATCCTGATGATCGGACCCGAGCTGAAAAGCCCCAATTCACCTGGGCAGTTCTATATTGCCATCGAAAATAAGCCACCGGAAACACTGGGCCTACTTCAGGTGGGCTGTTTCTGGTGAACATTTGAGCTTTAGGAGCTCTCTGCCAGCTCCACCAGAAACAACACTGATATTTTTGGTGGACAGTGTCTGTTTTCGGTGGGTGTTTTCTGTGACATTACTATCATTGAGGGACTTTGATTGTAACCTTTGGGGGTGACCCATGTGGGCCCCTCCCGATGTTCCCAAAAAGTATTGACGTTCGGTTAACTTTGTGCCTAAGGCAGTGACACACACATACCCCGAGGCCAGAATTGGATCGGATGATCGGTAGCCATACTTAAACCTTAATTCACACGAGCATAATCAAGGTGAGGGATGGATTGCTTTTATTTTGAGAATGTTTAATTATGTAGAATTGCTTACATGTATAGATCTTTACGTGATTTATTAAATGTTATCATATGTTACATTTTTTTATAAATGTGATATGAAATGTTTATGGATATGTATGGCGGGATCCGGTGTGGCCCAGTATCATAATCGTCACATGTTTGTTGTATGTATGAGACAGAATTCAGCGTGGCTGAGGTGGTACCAGTGCCATGATTTTCGTATGTCTATTGCACTCATGCGTTGATTATGTGCATTAGAGTTAGTTGTACTCGTGGATTACACCTTGTAGCCGATGTGTTACCGGTATCATGTACTCCGGGGCTACATTTGGAAATGGATACGCATCGTGGCCGATGATTGGTACCGGTGTTACGTATTCCATACTCAATTGTTATTATGCATACTACATTAGGTAAACAATCACGGGTTACACTTTGTGGCCAAGGTGTTACCAGTATCATGTACCCTAGGACTGTACTTGGAGATGGATTACACTTTGTGGCCGATGTATTACCGGTATTGTGTAATTCATACTAACTGCATCACTATGAAGGCATGTAAAATATTTGTGGTTAGGTATCACTCCCTATGCTACGAACCCTTGCCAATAGGGGTTAAGGTGTTGGATAACCCATTGTGGTATGTTCGTTATGCCTTTCTGGAATGCCACACCCACGGTACGATATGATTGTTACCGGTGGTGGGAACTTGTCCGGTGTGGCCGATGATTGGTATCGGTGCCGTGACAGCCAAGAGGGGATTGTCAGGGGTTTGCTGGGTGACCCATGGTCTTATACGGGGACCGGTAGGCTTCTATTCAAGGTTAGGGTTTGTATCCCTGTGTAGTCAATGACAGTTCCAAGGTGAGAGATATAGCCTAATGTGCCGTAGTAGCATTTACTAGACTTAGTTGTATTGTTAGGTGGATGATAAAATAAATGAATTGCATCATGAGCATTATAGACTATATGTTTAATTCCTGTAATCATGCATCATAAATTATTACTACGACTATTTTTCTTTGATGTGCTTGAACCCCACCCCTCAAGTCATGCCTATGGCTAGTGATTCTCTTTCCTCCTGACCCAAGTACAGAGTGAGCGATTGGTGGATGTCGAAAGCAGAGGAGCATGGCCAGGACTATGCTTGTGATTTCTATACATTCGCGGCGCCATGAGGTTAAATTATCATTAGACTTTTCCCCATTTTATTAATGATTCTGCTGTTACACTCTGATTCTGTTGTTTTTGGTTGGTTTGTAATGTGAGATTGTGAAATGTTAAGGTACTATGATCAGAGATCCTGGTAGGTTTGTAAGACATGTACGTGTCTTACTCACCCCATTGGTATTCCTAATGTAAGTTGGGTCTACTGAAAGTGGGGTGTGATAGCTTGGTATCCGACCGCGATGCTCTGCCTTAACTCACAATCTTAGCCAAACCATAAATTGGGGATTAGGATTGAAAATAAATACTTTAAAGACAATAATAATAGAAATTACACAACTATGAGACAAGCATAGGTGTTAAAGCTGTTTCATTAAACAAAGAACTTGATTACATAAGCTTACACCATTTTTATGAAAACAAAAGACAGAAAGCTAGAAATCCTAACTTGCCCAAGTCTAGGAAATGCAAATAACATAAAAAAAATGACAGAAAGTAATATGCAACTAACAACTAAAACATGGAATCTAAAAAAAAAGTATAAACTGAAGGGAAATCCTAAGACTACAGTGGCAAAACAAGCCACTACTCCTCCTGATCCTGCTGCTACTTGTGCTATCCTTAACCTTGAGCCTAGCTCAAGTTCTAACCACGTACTCTTGGAGGTGGCACCGGTATGCAAAAGGTGGAAGACCATCGCCTGCATCTGTGCCTCAAGAGAGGCCACCCTATTATCCATAAGATAATAGTTTCTGTCTATGCCCTCAAGCCGGTTGTCCATCCTCCTCAATAATTCTATGGTGGTGGCCAGGTGAGCCATCACATCGTTGATACCATAAGGCCTCGCACCCTTAGTGCCTTGAGTATGGAACCCATAGTCCATGGGTTAAGTGGTGGAACACCACCAACCCCACCAGCCCCTCTCCCAACACCACCAACATCACCAGCACTAGCACCAACTCCACCAGCATCCCCCTCTGTACCTCCGCCAATAACTCCAGCATCGACACCTAGCTGACCCTCTACCTCTATTGGATGATCATCCTCAGCCTCAGCAGGTGATACCTCACTCATGTCTAGGGTCATCTTCCTCAAGGAGTCTTGGTTGAAGTCCATGACTTCATCTCCCAAGTATTCTTCACCTTTCAGGTCTAGCCCAAAGCGAAGGAACACGCCCGTCGAGATTCTCCCATAACATAAGTTCCTGGCTTTACGTGCCCCTCCCTTGGAATGAGTCACCATGGTTAATGTCAGTAGGTAGGGAAGGCGAGCTTGCATCCCCATGTTCACGCAATATGTCACGTAGGCGTGCAAAACAGACACCTCACCATTGTGTCCACAGGTAGGAAGGGCATTCAACTAAACTACCCTACAAACAACTTTTGGGGTAGCTTGGTAGTGGACAGTGCGATCCCATCCAAAGGTAGCCTTCGTGAGCATGTTCATCTCTTGAAGAACATCAGGATTTTGGAACTCATAGTCTGCGGTCTGAGGTGGGCAGTAAACCAGATCCCTTGTGTTGTCAACTATCAGAAGGTTGGCCAGTTGCCCCATGTCGAAGGAAATCTCGACCCCCTTCGCATAAGAGGTGATCTGCATTTCTTCAGTGCCTCGGTTCATGCACTGGAGGTTAGAGTAGAACAACCTCACCAACCAAAGGTAGTACTTCTTGTTGGGTTTCAAGATACGGTACCACCCAACTGCTCGAAGCATTGGCGAAGGTGGAACTACCGAAAGTCTTATCCTCATGTACTTTCTTGGGTCCATATTGTGGTACTTGAAGTTTTCCCAATGATCTTGCTCGGCCACAGAGCAAAATAGAAGTGGGTTGTACTGTGCCTCTTCGAGAATGTCTTGTTGCTCTTGTGCAATGACAGGGAGAGTATGAACACGACGTCCAGACATGGTTTCAATAGAATTCCTAAGGATTTAGAGAACAAAACCTAAGTTAGGAGACTGAAACAAAGCTCATAGAGAAGAAAATCTCAAAACTAGGTCAGAGAAGAAGAACTTACCTTAATGCGTATGCAGCACAAATCGGTCACGAAATCACAAGAGAAAGGTGGAGAATGGGTTGGGGAACCTTCTTTGGTTGTATTCTCTTCTTTTTCACAAGTTGGAATAAGGTTTTGTAAAGAAAACCCCAAACTCGAGGCTATTTATCACAATTTTTAGTCCACCGGAAGCACTGGGCTTGGATCCAGTGAGTGTTTCCGATGAGAGAAAAGTCCCAGGATGCTCTCTATTTTGGTCACCGAAAATAAGACTGATATTTTGATGAAAATAACCTCTATTTTCGGTGAAACTTGAAAATCAATGTCAAACTTCACTGGGTCAATCTTTACAGCAAGGCAATGATGCCAAGGATCTTCCTCTTGGTATTGTCACATGCCCATATGGATTGGGTGGTCGACCTCATTTTTTCCAAGTTGATGCCAATACTCTTTGCTGATCTCAATGGTAGCACATTCAAAGCGGACCCATTGTCAACAAGAACCTAGGGAACCACTTTGTCAAGGCATTCTACTGTGATGTGGAGAGCCCGATTGTGCTGGGCTCCTTTGGGAAGCTCTGAATCTAAGAACATCAAGGATTACACCGCATATGTTGCCCCTACTATATGTTCGAGATGGGTCGGATTTATCTTGATCGGCACCTGCACATTAGTGATGGAATTCAAAGCTGCTTCACGATGTGAGGGGGATGCCATCAACAATCCCCAAATTGAGATGTTTGCTTGGGACTTCTTAAGTTAAGCCAAGACTGGGTTCTCGGGCTCTTTCTTCACGTTGCTAATTCTGGCCTCATTAGTCCTTGATTGTTCTACTGCTAGAGCTTTGCCCTTGTAGTCTTTCCCACTTCTAGTTTCCATCATGTTGACAGGTTTCTTCATAATAATCTTTGTGGGATAACAATCTTCGTCATCACTATTAGTCATGGTGATTATCCATACCATGGTGTCATCCTCTTCTTCTAATTCTCCCTCCCTGCTTGGGGTGGGAAGTCGAGGTTCTCCACAAATAGTCATAGCCTTGGCTCGTAGCTTCTTGACTGCATTAGAGAGCTATAGGAATGCAACATCTACCGCCTTTGTGATTGTGTTGTCTGGTCCTATTTCCTCCAGATCATCCAACTGCTCATGGTAGTAAAGATCACTGACAGTTACTTTCCCCCAACATGTTGTCAATTTCTACTATCCTTTCTTGCATGCTCAAAATGATTGAGTATACTTCACACATCTTTTGTTGCAGCTCGATTAGGGATTCCAGTTCATCCATATAAACTTGTATAGGCTCTCTAGATCCCTCATCACTTTCTAAGTTTGATGTAGAATCATATCCTTCCATGCAAAGGGAAGGGTAAATGCCACCTATCGGATCAGCTATCAAATCATCGCCACCAACAGCATAAACTGGGAAACATGTCTGGTTAGCTGGTGGATAGTATTCTCACTCATCATCATAGTCATTGTACCAAGGCCCTTGGTAGTCATCTCAGTCTGGATATTCATCATCCTCTTAAGACCTAGAGTCATCTCCATCATTCTCATCTTCGTCCTCATCGTCGTCATCATCATCCACTTCTTCACTAATTTCCCCCCCCCCCACTTGATTCTTCATTAGATTCCTCAAGACCTTCAAATTCTTCGGCATCCAAAAGCTCGTTGTATTCAAAGCATATGGACAGAAGATTTCCATAGTGTTGGTCTTGGCATCACTAGCTCAAAGTTGGACTAGTTCTGACTCATCATCTTCTGTGTCATTCCCTATGGGGATTAGGGAAGTGTATTCTTTGATCTACTCCCCTATGGCCAATGTGGTTACTGCTCTGAGAAGATCAATTGTAACCTCTTCAATTACTTCTGAATTATCTTCTGAAGATACAACGGGCTAAATTAAAGAAGTGGGATCACTTTCCTGGTCTTCTCCTAGAGCATTCACTGATCCTGTTGATGAGATCATCTTTGAGAAATCTGATAATGCAACCATATCCATCCAATCATACCCATCCGTCCATCCTTCTCTTGGGTTGTATACCAAACCTTGAGAATGGAATTGGTATGAGGGTGATGAGGGATAAGAAACGGGATGGTATGAAGATGATGTAATATAAGAGGTAGGATATGAAGATTGGGGGTGATAGGATGAGGAGATTCCTTCACTTTGATGGTGGGGGGAAGGTTGATGATATGGTGGAGGTTGATAATATGGTGAAGGTGGAAGGTATGGTGGGGGTTGGTAATGTGGTGCGATGGATTTTTTTGTTGATGAGGAAGGATGAACGGTGGGCATCCGATCTTCTGATTCTTCCTTTGATGATTCTCTTCTTTTGGGAGTTCTCATGACTCCAGCCCTTTGACTCATAAGTTTCTTGTAAGCGCAGGCATTCATATGATTCTTCCAAGCTCTAGGTACAATGAGTTGAGTGGGGTCACTTTCTGTGGCTTCTTCCTCTAGATTGTTCACATAATCAGGGAGTGGATTGGTGTTGACATTGGGAGATTGCTTGACCTTGACTTCAATAGTCCCATTGTCTACCATGTCTTGGATTATATACTATAAACCTAAACATCTTTCAATGTTGCCCCTTCTGATTGTGGTAAGCACAAAATTCATGATTCCTATACCAAGCTGGAGGAGGGTTGCTAATCACTCTTGGGGCCACTGTCCCTAGCAATTCTCATATGCTACCGTCACGGGCATTCCCATGTCAAAAAACTGCCTTCTTGGATGAGGGGCCTTCTGGGCGGGTGTATTTTCATGTATTATGAATGGCTGTGAGGAGGGGGTTGGTGAGCCTGATTGCTGAACTGCACTCACCATATTAGTTTTCAGACTCTTTCCACGTCTGACTTAGGTGATCTTGCCTTGGGAGGATCCTTGATAGTGGGCCTCTCTCAGAATTCTGTTCTCCACCTGTGTGCCAGTGGCTATCAAGGCATCAAAAGTTTAGAGATGTTGATAGTAAAGAACATCATAATAGGGCTTTGACAAGTTCTCTATTAACATCTCCACCTGCTCTACTTCTGAAGGCCGATCTGCCGTCTTGGTGGCCTTGTCTCTGAACCTCATTAAGAAAGCGGTGAATCCTTCTCTAGGGTAAGTGTCAGGTTGTAGAATTAGGAAAGTGTTAGGCACCCAATCTACCCGGTTCGATCGGTCTTCCTACTAGATGTCCTATTGCATCTACCGCATGCTCGCATCATGTAGAAAATGGATGAAGAAGTTAGGAGCGCCACAAGCTAACTGTAGAACTTGTTTGCGGTCTTGAAAAGGAAGGTTCCTACACTATATTCCCGTCATAAAGAATTGCTTTCCAAAGTGGGTTTTGGATAAAAGGTGTCCCACCTCCTTAAAGAAAAATCCCAGATACGTGAGTCAGGGGTAATCCTGTCATAGTCATGTCAAGTCCCGAGAAGTCCCGAGAAAATTAGGAGGAAGGACACCTAATAGGAAAAATAGCAAGGAAAGCATGACTTTATTATATGGAATGTCTTCTGGGAATATTCTCGACAAGCCATTTGTTTGAATCTCCCGCTTATGACATTAGGTGGACCAGGGGCATCAAACCCTATCCACCCCCTATCATTAAGCGGACTAACTTTGGATGAATCATTGGTTGTTAATTTAGTGACTGTGTAAACAAGAGGTTGGGAATTCAAGAATCCTAAAATAAGCCACTTTTGGTTCAAGCATAATTTCACACCTCAAGTATTCTCCGCAATCCCTTTGGACGCGTCAGGGTAATCGGTTAACTCGCCTAAGTCCAGTATCACCTCCGCCATCTCTCCGAGATTGTCTACTACCATGTGATTACAGCCCAATTAGTATGGATCCACATGACTCTAAATCACCTGAACAGGCCTGGGTCCGTCTTGTGGAGATCTTGCAGACGTAAATGGTTGAAGTCATGAGAGGGATAGCTCAAATATTGCATGCACTTTAGAATCCTCCTAAAATTGATCCCAGGAATGAGCTAGCACTGGCTAAGAGAGATGCCGACCAGAATGGAGCTACAAGTTATCATGGAAACTCTTCCTAAGTTGACTCAGGTTAACCAGAGCAAGTCAAGCCAACCACCCAAAGAGGATCTTCACCTACTCATCCAAATGGTTAACGAGGGGCCTATTCCCGGGTCCCTCCTCCGAGGGTAGTGATGGAAGATGAGGAAGAGGAATTTACAACACATGTCCGGATGGAACCTCCAGAAATGGACAAAGAAAGGAAAGTCAAGGAGCAACTAAAAAAGTTAAAAAATATGTTCCGAGCAAGGAAGAGCTTGGAAAGCCAAGCAGTAGTGTCAAATGAAATGAGTTTCTTTTATGGGACAAGGATTCCCAAGAAATTCAAGTGGCAGACCAAGAGGTGTGATGGGTCAGGAGACCCCAAAGCCCATCTAAAAGTCTTCTTTAGCATCATCAAGTCGTGGCAACTTACAGATAACCAGATGGGGCAAGCCTTTATGCTAACCCTATCAGGACTAGCACTAAGGTGGCTCACATAGTTGGAGTCATCCCAAACTCAGAATTGGACCACAACGGTGAAAGCTTTCACTAAGTAGTACTCATACAATACTAAGGTGGATGTGAAACGTTGAGAGCTTGAGACGTCGAGATAGCAACCTAGAGAAGGATTCACCGCCTTCTTGATGAGGTTCAGAGATAAGGCCACCAAGATGATAGATCGGCCTTCAGAAGTAGAGCAGGTGGAAATATTAATAGAGAACTTGTCAAAGCCCTATTATAATGTTCTTTACTATCAACATCTCTAAACTTTTGATGCCTTGATAGCCACTAGCACACAGGTGGAGAACAGAATTCTGAGAGAGGCCCAGTATCAAGGATCCTCCCAAGATGCAAGCAAGAACACCTGAGTCAGACGTGGAAAGAGTCCGAAAACTAATATGGTGAGTGCAGTTCAGCAGTCAGGCTCACCAACCCCTCCTCATAGCCATTCATAATACAAGCAAATGCACTCGCCTAGAAGGCCCCTCGTCCAAGAAGGTAGTTTTTTGACTTGGGAATGCCCGTGACGATAGCATATGAAAAGTTAAAGAAATAGGGATTGCTAGGGACAGTGGCCCCAAGAGTGATTAGCAACCCTCCTCCAGCTTGGTATAGGAATCATGAATATTGCGCTTACCACACTAAAAAGGGGCACAACACAGAAAGATGTTTAGGTTTACAGCATACAATCCAAGACATGGTAGACAATGGGACCATTGAAGTTAAGGTCAAGCAATCTCCCAATGTCAACACCAATCCACTCCCTAATTATGTGAACAATCTAGAGGAAGAAGCCACAGAAAGTGACCCCACTCAACTCATTGTACCTAGAGCTTGGAAGAATCATATGAATGCCTGCGCTTATAGGAAACTTATGAGTCAAAGGGCTGGAGTCATGAGGACTCCAAAAGAAGATAATCATCAGAGGAAGAATCAGAAGATCGGACGCCCACCGTTCATCCTTCCTCATCAATAAAAAAATCCACCGCACCATATTACCAACCCCTACCATACCTTTCACCTCCACCATATTATCAGCCTCCACCATATCATCAACCTTCCCCCCACCATCAAAGTAAAGGAACCTCCTCATCCTATCACCCCCAATCTTCATATCCTACCTCTCATATTACATCATCTTCATACCATCCCACTTCTTATCCCTCATCACCCTCATATTAATCCCATTCTCAAGGTTTGGTGTACAACACAAGAGAAGGATGGACGGATGGGTACGATTGGATAGATATGGTTGCACTATCAGATTTCCCAAAGATGATCTCATCAATAGGATCAATGAATGCCCTAGGAGAAGACTAGGAAAGTGATCCCACTTCTTTAATTCAACCCATTGTATCTTTAGAAGACAATTCAGAAGTAATTGAAGAGGCTACAGTTGATCTTCTCAGAGCAGTAACCACATTGGCCATAGGGGAGCAGATCAAAGAATACACTTCCCTAATCCCCATAGAGAATGACACAGAAGATGATGAGTCAGAACTAGTCCAACTTTGAGCCAGTGATGTCAAGACCAACCCTATGGAAATCTTCTGGTCCATACGCTCTGAATACTACGAGCATTTGGATGCCGAAGAAATTGAAGGTCTTGAGGAATCCAATGAAGAATCAAGTGGGGGGAAATTAGTGAAGAAGTGGATGATGACGACGAAGATGAGAATGATGGGGATGACTCTAGGTCTCAAAAGGATGATGAGTATCCAAACTGGGATGACTACTAAGGGCCTTAGTAGAATGATTATAATGATGAGTCAGAATACTATCCACCAGATAACCAGACATGTTTCCCAGTTTATGCTGTTGGTGGCGATGATTTGATAGTTGATCCGACAGGTGGCATTTACCCTTCCCTTTGCATGGAAGGAGATGATTCTACATCAAACTTAGAAAGTGATGAGGGATCTAGAGAGCCTATGCAAGTTTATCTCGATGAACCGGAATCCCCAGTTGAGCTAGACCAAAAGATGTGTGAAGTATACTCAAACAATTTGAGTATACAAGAAAGGATAGAAGAAATTGACAACATGTTGGGGGAAAGTAACCGTCAGTGATCTTTACTACCATGAGTAGTTGGATGATCTGGAGGAAATAGGACCAGACAACACAATCACAAAGGTGAAAGATGTCGCATTCCTACAGCTCTCTAATGCAGTCAAGAAGCTACGAGCCAAGGCTGTGACTATTTGTGGAGAACCTCGACTTCCCACCCAAGCAGGGAGGGAGAATCAGAAGAAGAGGATGACACCATGGTATGGATAATCACCATGACCAATAGTGATGACGAAGATTGTTATCCCACAGAGATTATTATGAAGAAACCTGTCAACATGATGGAAACTAGAAGTGGGAAAGACTACAAGGGCAAGGCTCTAGCAGTACAACAATCAAGGACTAATGAGGCCGAAATTAGCAGCGTGAAGAAAGAGCCCGAGAACCCAGTCTTGGCTTAACTCAAGAAGTCCCAAGCAAACATCTCAATTTGGGGATTGTTGATGGCATCCCCCTCACACCGTGAAGCAGTTTTGAAGTCCATCACTAATGTGCAGGTGCCGATCGAGATAAATCTGACACATCTCACACATATAGTAGGGGCAACATACACGGTGTAATCCTTGATGTTCTCAGATCCAGAGCTTCCCAAAGGAGCCCAGCACAATTGGGCTCTCCACATCACAGTAGAATGCCTTGACAAAGTGGTTCCCTAGGTACTTGTTGATAATGGGTCCGCTTTGAATGTGCTACCATTGAGATCAGCAAAAAGTATTGGCATCAACTTGGAAAAAATGAGGCCGACCACCCAAACCATATAGGCATGTGACAATACCAAGAGGAAGATCCTTGGCATCATTGCCCTTGCTATAAAGATTGGCCCGGTGAAGTTTGATATTGATTTCCAAGTCATTGATATACCGGTAGCTTTTAACATGCTCTTGGGAAGGCCTTGGTTGCATCCTACAAAGGTAGTGTCCTCTAGTCTCCATCAAATAATGAAGTTCATTAATGAGGGAAAGGTGGTCACAGTGGGTAGAGATCCTGGAATGGTTAACATTTTAGCCAACATTAAAAATGGGGAAGAACAAGATTAGGAAGTCCAACTAAGTGGTTTTGAATTAGACACAACTTGTGCAGCCATTGCTAAAGAAGTGCCAAAGGAGCAAATCCCAGCTAACTATGAAGCAATCTGAAGTTTGGTAGTGAATCAGATGATGAAGAATATGCAATATTTTCAAGCATGGGGTTAGGGAAATACTATCATCAAGGAGTTCCAAAGCAGCCTAGTTTGGCGGTGAATAAGGGAAAGAATGGTCTCGGGTACACCCCTCTAACTATCAAAGGGCAGAAAGTGCTGAGGATGACTAGGAAGATGTCACACCCCGTTCACACAAAACCGGACCGGTGACCGGGTTAATTTCGGTTAACCCAAACCTGCCAGGATCATCTAATACAGTACCCAACCACAGCATACACACATCTAAGATAAACGTTCAAAAGTTCACGGAAGACTTAATTTACCTATAAATACCCCCAATATACTTGATACCCAAATTGTAGTATATAGATAAATACATGTGGGCCCCGCAGGCATGATATTTACACAAAAAGAATAACAATTCATGTATCAAGTACACAAAAAGGGGTCATTAAAAGAATAAAAAAGTAAAAGCCTGTACGGCGTCAATACTGCAGTCCTGCAGCACAGCCCTCGCACGTGCAATCCGTACCGTGCTCATATTCCTCGGGGACCCACCAATCGTCTTTGGGGAATTCAACTGTGGGGCCCGTCCCCTGATCTTTAGGCTGGTGACCTGTAAAATCATCTAAAAGAGGTGCACACGTGGGATGAGCTCACTAGCTCAGTAAGTAAAAAGAAGGATCACACAACAATCCACACAACAATCACATCCATATGCACTACATGCTATGCAATTCATTTTAAACCTCATCCACCTAAACATTACTAAGTCTTTGGTTTAGTGCTACTACAACTACAGTGTGCGTATACTCCGGGTACGAGCCGCGAACTCCATCCCGCGATACTCAGAAAAGTAAAGCATGCCAACTATCGGAGAAGGCCCACCGTGAGTACTCAGAAAAGTAAAGCATGCCAACTATCGGCTCTCAACATAAAAGTAAATGACAGAAAGTAAAGGTGCTGACTCCAGCAATTTAAAAGCAATACGATTGGCCCTCTTGAATATACCACTGAGGTTGCCGACTGTCCTAATGACCAGCCGGGCATATGTCTAACTGCCACAGTGACCCGACAACCGCTACCACTGCTTCCCCTCAAATGGTAACCCAACACCTCAACCCCTGTTGGGAAGGGTCGTAGCACGAGAAAATGATAATCCTAAACCGCATGCTCCTATATGACATAGTACGATTGTATAGTGCCATCGCGTCCCATTCCATTGGCCACCAATGCACTCGTTTCTAAGTCGATTATGGCATCTAGTCTAATAATGCACCATGCACAATGATCCCATCATTCATCACATAATCACATCATCATTTAGCATTTAGAAAGTAAAACACAACACACATGTCATATTCATATGAGGATGGCTAAGCTACACATAGTTTGCATGATGACATGGCTAGTCTAGATACAATTGAATGAATGCCAAACAAGCCTTAAAATAAGGCCAAATGTCCTCTCCCCACTTACTTGTTGTGTACAAAGACTCACACCCGGCACGGGTGAGATCCGGCGTGAGAAACATAAATTTTGGTGAACCTATCATAAGTGAATGGGGTTAGTATTTCACGACTTTGGAGTCAAAACTAACAAGATTTGATGACAAAATCAGGTTTAGAATCATAAAAGAAGGTTGCACGTCCGTTTTGGGTCCATTCGGACACAAAAATCACGTTGGGGGCCTCTCGGGTGGGTCAGACAGCCCACCTGTCACGGCCCACCGGTCGTCTCAGGTGGGCAAGTCGGCCCACCGATCGACCCACAGGCCATGACCGATGGGCAAGTCGGCCCACCGGTCAGCCCGTTGATGGGGGCCGAGGGCTGGTCATGACCGGTGGGCAGGTCAACCCAACTGTCGACCCATCGATCGGCCCATCGATCATGACCGACGAGCAGCTCGACCCACCGATCTACCCATCGGTTGGCCCCGAGGGCCTGCCCTCTTAGGCGGGTGCCCTCAGGCGGGCTGTGCGGCCCACCGGTCTCAGCCCACCTAAGAGGGCAAAAAAATACGTTTTTCGCTAAAACTTTCCCCAACCTTTGGGGAATCAAATGGGGCTTTTTCAATCACATTTTCCACACATTCAAGGTCTTATAAGATTGTTCTAGCCTAGATCTAAGTTAGATTTAAGGATTGAGAAGCCATCTAACCTTCTTTGCTCAAGAACTCTATCAAAACCCCAAAAATCACTTCTTTGCTCAAGAATCACCAATGCTTCTCCAACCTTGCAAACACTTCTTCAAATCCTTCAAAATCAACACATAGACTATCCATTAAACCTTAGATTCATCATCTCAAGGGGGATTTACAAGATCTCAAGGAACTCTTCCCAAATCAAGGGTTTTACTTGGGTTTGGTGAAAGTTTAAGAAACATAGCCTTGGCTCACCTCCAATCGTAGATCTCGTGTTGGGGATCACTCTTCTGGCGTCGAAATGGGAAGATCGAACCTTGGCATCGCTTAAATCCCTTTCTTCTTCCTCTTCCTTCCCTTTTCCTCTTCTCCGTTCTCTTTTTCCCTCCTTTTCTCTCTCCTCTTTACTCTTCTCACCAAACTCCTTAATGTAATAAATGAGAAAATGAAAAACACAATAATGCTATTTATACTTTCTAAAACAACTAGTAACTACATGGGTGGGTCACTCAGGTGGGCGGATGCGCCCACCTATGACCGCCCACCTAAGGGCCGAAAATGGGCCAACAAGTGGGTTTTTGATGGAATTCGACTCTCGGAAAAAGGTATATTATATGTATGCGCTTTAGGATATGGCTACTTACCAGCATTACCCGTACATGGCCTTATGATACGTGCACGTGCACGGCTTGGGTACACCCGTCTCCTCTGGCACTGACTCGGACTTGTCTGGCCAACCCGTGTTCAAAGTCACCCTTGCCATCATGGTCCATAAGGAACCCGCCTTAGCCCTCTCTGGTTTGGGTCCTGCATGGTTAAACCGGATCAACCGTGTAATTAGACCGGGTTTTAAAAGTAGGGTATCACATTTACCCCCCCTTTTTGAAAATTTCATCCTCGAAATTGCCGTACCTGGTTGTTCGAAAAGATGAGGATACTTGTCTTGGATTTCATCCTCTTTGTCCCAAGATGCCTCTTCAAGTGAATGATTTACCCATCGTACCTTCATGAAGGAAATGGAGCGGTTGCGAAGGGTTTTCATTTTTCGATCCAAGATTTCAGCTGGCTGCTCTGTATAGGTCCTATCAGCTTTTAGATATTCTGGTTCCACGGGTAATACATGCGATGGATCATGAACGTATCGCTTCAGCATGGATACATGGAATACGTTATGAACATTCCCGAGGGAAGGTGGCAGAGTAAGCATGTAGGCTACTGAGCCGACCTGAGCTAAGATCTCAAATGGACCAATGTATCTCAGGCTCAACTTACCCTTTCTATGGAATCTTTGCAACCCTTTAGTAGGGGAAATCTTGAGAAACACCTTTTCTCCTGCTTGAAACTCAATGTCTTTCCTACGGTTGTCTGCGTAGCTCTTTTGACTTGACTGAGCTACCTTAATCCTTTCTCGAATAACATCGACCTTGTCACAAGTCATCTGTATCATTTCAGGTCCTAACATTCGGCGTTCGCCTACCTCATTCCAATACAGAGGAGTTCTGCACTTCCTACCATATAATGCCTCATATGGAGCCATCCCAATTGTAGCTTGGTAACTGTTGTTATAGGCAAACTCCATAAGGGGTATATATTCTTCCCAACTACCACACATTTCCATTGCACATGCCCTGAGCATGTCTTCTAATATCTGTATGGTTCGCTCCAACTGACCATCAGTCTGTGGGTGGAAAGCAGTACTCAAATTCAATTGCGATCCCAAAGCATGCTGGAAGCTTTTCCAAAACCTAGAGGTGAACTTTGGGTCCCTATCTGACACAATGCTCACTGGCACTCCATGCAAGTGCATTATGTTATCCCTATAAAGTTGTGCTAACTTGGCCACAGAGAACTTGGTCTTGATGGGAATGAAATGAGCAGTCTTAGTAAGCCGATCAACTATCACCCATATTGCATCCATCCCCTTAGGTGTGCATGGTAGTCTGGTGACAAAGTCTATTGTAATCCTATCCCACTTCCAGTATGGTACTGGGAGTGGTTGAAGAGTACCATAAGGTTGATGCCTCTCAGCTTTTACTTTTTGGCATGTAAGACAAGTCGCCACATACAGGGCTATTGTGATTCTCATGCTAGGCCACCAGTAATTTTGTTTAAGGTCTTTATACATCTTTGTGCTTCCTGGGTGGAGTGAGTACTCAGAGCTGTGTGCTTCCCGCACTATCTTGTCTTGTATATCCAAATCATTGGACACACATAACCTACCTCGAAATAATAATGCCTCATCGCTGGCTAAAACAAAATCAGGGTCGTTCATTGTTTGATCTTGAATCTTAACTCTGATCCGCTGCAATTCAGGATCCAAAGGTTGTTTCATTATCACCTCTTGCCTAATGGACAGATGCACTTGTAGAGCCGCCAGTGACATAGTCAACCATTTAAGGTTTTCTAGTTGATGTTCAAGCTCTAAGGTTGCTCCTTCATATAAGAGGGCTTCATCTATTAGCGTCGCCTCTTGTACGAGTGGTGGGCTGATTGCTAAGTATGAGAGTGACACAGTCTGTGCCTTCCGACTCAACGCATCTGCCACTATATTAGCCTTGCCGGGATGATACTGAATGTCACAGTCATAATCCTTCATGAGCTCAAGCCATCTCCTTTGCCTCATATTCAAATCTTTCTGGGTGAAAAAGTACTTAAGGCTTTTGTGATCACTGTATATCTCGCACTTCTCCCCATACAAATAATGTCGCCAAATCTTTAGGGCAAAAATGACTGCGGCTAGTTCCAAGTCATGAGTGGGGTAGTTCTTCTCATATTCCTTTAGTTGTCGGGATGCATACGCTATTACCTTATCGCGTTGTATGAGGACACAACCCAACCCAACCTAACCTTAGAAGCGTCAGTGTAGACTGCCATTCCACCTGTGCCTTCAGGGATGGTCAACACAGGGGCCGACACCAACCTCTTCTTCAATTCTTGAAAACTCTTCTCACATTCCTCTACCCATTCAAATTTCACAACATTTTTGGTTAACTTAGTCATTGGTGCTAAGATCCGAGCAAAATTCTCAATGAAGCGCCGGTAGTACCCAGCCAAACTCAAGAAACTTCTAATTTCAGTAACATTCTTAGGACTTTCCCATTCTACTACTGCTTTCACCTTATCAGGATCCACCTCGATTCCGGCCTCAGACACTATGTGTCCCAGGAATCCAACTTGCTCAAGCCAAAATTCACATTACTGTATTTGGCAAACAACTTTTGTTCTCTCAGCCTCTGTAACACCATCCTCAGGTGTTGAGTGTGCTCCTCTTCTGTCTTAGAATAGATCAAGATTTCATCAATAAAAATAATTACCCATTTGTCAAGGACATCGTGAAATACTCAATTCATTAAATCCATGAATGCTGCCGATGCATTGGTTAACCCAAAAGATAACACTAGGAACTCATAGTGACCATACCGAGTCCTAAACGTTGTCTTGGGTATGTCGCCGCTCTTTATCTTGAGCTACTAATAGCCTGATCTAAGGTCTATCTTTGAAAATACCTTTGCACCTTGTAGTTGGTCAAACAAGTCATCAATGCGTGGCAATGGATACTAGTTTTTAATAGTTAGCTTATTCAATTCCCGGTAATCAATGCACATACGCTAGCTGCCATCCTTCTTCTTGACAAACAATACTGGAGCACCCCATGGTGACACACTTGGGTGAATAAACCCCTTCTCCAACAATTCTTGCAACTGCATCTGTAACTCCTTCAATTCGGCTGGTGCCATCCTGTATAGAGCTTTAGACACTGGAGCTGCTCCAGGGATCAAGTCTATGGCAAATTCCAACTCTCTATCAGGCGGTAGATGCATCAGATCATCTGGAAAGACATCGGGAAATTTTTTAACCACCTTTACCTCTTCTAGAGATGTAACCTTTGCATCAACATCAAGTACCGATGCTAAGTAACCTTGACATCTACTTTCCAACAACTTTACACCTTGAAGAGCGGAGACGAGGACCTTTCTAGCCTGCTTCATTTTATCTGCTCAGTATACCAATTCCTTTCCTTCATCATCTGTCACCCTAATTAATTTTTCAGCACACATTACATTAGCTCGATGGGCAGACAACCAATCCATGCCCAGTATAACGTCAAAATTTTGCATGTTGAACTTAATGAGTTGTGCATCCAATTTCTTCCCACTGATTTTCACTGGGCACGGCCCATACACCTCCTTCAACTGTGTAACTTTACTGGTAGGCATACTAACAATCATCCCATGATCTAGTGTCCTGGGTGACATACCAAGTTTCTCAGCAAATCTCTTAGATATGAATGAATGTGTAACTCCTGAATCAAACAAGACATAGGCTGGTATGCCTGATATAGGTAGAACACCTAATGCAACAATGCATATAAGTACAGCAGGTCATCAATATTATGTTTGTTGTTGGTGACTTGTGGTTAGCTTTGTATGCTTGATAACTTATTGTAATTTAGTTGTAGCATCATTAGTTAGCCTTTATCCATTATGTTTATTAGTATATATATATATGTTGTCTATCAGGTGCTTGTGTATGAAAAATTTTGGAAATCTTGTTTTAGCGTCGTTATGTTGCTGAAATTTCGTTAAATTCGTACTCGATGGGTTATGAAATCAAATAACAAATCTTTTATTTATTCTAAGTAAACCTTCACTAATGCATGCCATGAAATGCAATAATTAAATGCAACTTTTTTTTTTTTTGGCTTTTAACTCTTTAAAGTTTTTACATTTACTCAATCTCATTTCCTATTATAGATTCTATGGGGTCTAAATGGTATGCTATGAGTGAATAGAGCATCGCGCTCTGATACCACCGTTGTCACACCCCGTTCACACAGAACCGGACCGGTGATCGGGTTAACTCCGGTTAACCCAAACCTGCCAGGATCATCTGATACAGTACCCAACCACAACATACACACATCTAAGATAAACATTCAAAAGTTCAGCGGAAGACTTAATTTACCTATAAATACCCCCAATATACTTCATACCCAAATTGTAGTATATAGATAAATACATGTGGACCCGCAGGCATGATATTTATACAAAAAGAATAACAATTTACGTATCAAGTACACAAAAAGGGGTCATCAAAAGAAGAAAAAAGTAAAAGCCTGTACGGCGTCAATACTGCGGTCCCGCAGTACAACCCTCGCACGTGAAATCCGTACCATACTCATATTCCTCGGGGACCAACCAATCGTCTCCGGGGAATTCAACTGTGGAGCCCGTCCCCTGATCTTCAGGCTGGTGACCTGTAAAATCATCTAAAAGAGGTGCACATGTGGGATGAGCTCACTAGCTCAATAAGTGAAAAGAAGGACCACACAACAATCACATCCATATGCACTACATGCTATGCAATTCATTTTAAACCTCATCCACCTAAACATTACTAAGTCTTTGGTTTAGTGCTACTACAACCACAGTGCGCATATACTCCGAGTACGAGCCGCGAACTCCATCCCGCAGTACGCCCATAGGGCTGTCGGAGAAGGCCCGCTATGAGTACTCGAAAAAGTAAAGCATGACGACTACCGACTCTCAGCATAAAAGTAAATGACAGAAAGTAAAGGTGCTGACTCCAACAATTTAAAAGCAGTACAATTGGTTCTCTTGAATATACCACCGAGGTTGCCGTGACCCAACAACCACGACCACTGTTTCCCCCCAAATGGTAACCCAACACCTCAACCCCTATTGGGAAGGGTCATAGCACGGGAAGATGATAATCCTAAATCGCATGCTCCTATATGACATAGTACGATTGCATAGTGCCACCGCGTCCCATTCCACGGGCTACCAATGCACTCGTTTTCAAGCCGACTATGGCCTCTAGTCTAATAATGCACCATGCACAATGATCACATCATTCATCACATAAGCATCATTTAGCATTTAGAAAGTAAAACACAACACACATGTCCTATTCATATGAGGATCATTTAGAAACATAAGCTACACATAGTTTGCATGATGACATGGCTAGTCTAGATACAAATGAATGAATGTCAAACAAGCCTTAAAATAAGGCCAAACGCCCTCTCCCCACTTACTTGTCGTGTACAAAGACTCACGCCTGGCACGGGTGAGATCCGGCGCGAGAAACGTAAATTTTGGTGAACCTATCATAAGTGAATGGGGTTAGTATTTCATGACTTTGGGGTCAAAACTAACAAGATTTGATGACAAAATCAGGTTTAGAATCATAAAAGAAGGTTGCACGTCCGTTTTGGGTCCATTCGGACACAAAAATCACGTTGGGGGCCTCTCGGGTGGGTCAGACAGCCCACCCATCGTGGCCCACCGGTCGGCCCGCTGGTGGGGGTTGAGGGCCGGTCATGATCCGTGGGTAGGTTCGACTAGTTGGTCAGCCCGTCGGTCAGATCGATGGGCAGCTCGGCCCACCGGTCGGCCCCGAAGGCCTGCCCTCTCAGGCGGGTGCCCTCAGGCGGGCTATGCGGCCCACCGGTCTCAGCCCACCTGAGAGGGCGAAAAAATACGTTTTTCGCTGAAACTTTCCCCAACCTTTGGGGAATCAAATGGGGTTTTTCCAATCACATTTTCCATGCATTCAAGGTCTTATAAGATGATTCTAGCCTAGATCTAAGTTAGATTTAAGGATTGAGAAGCCATCTAACCTTCTTTGCTCAAGAACTCTATCAAAACCCCAAAAATCACTTCTTTGCTAAAGAATCACCAATGCTTCTCCAACCTTGCAAACACTTCTTCAAATCCTTCAAAATCAACACATAGGCTATCCATTAAACCTTAGATTCATCATCTCAAGGGGGATTTACAAGATCTCAAGGATATCTTTCCAAATCAAGGATTTTACTTGGGTTTGGTGAAAGTTTAAGAAACATAGCCTTTGCTCACCTCCAATCGTAGATCTCGTGTTGGGGATCACTCTTCCGACGTCGGAATGGGAAGATCGAACCTTGGCACCGCTTAAATCCCTTTCTTCTTCCTCTTCCTTCCCTTTTCCTCTTCTCCGTTCTCTTTTTCCCTTCTTTTCTCTCTCCTCTTTACTCTTCTCACCAAACTCCATAATGTAATAAATGAGAAAATGAAAAACACAATAATGCTATTTATACTTTCTAAAACAACTAGTAACTACATCGGTGGGTCACTCAGGTGGGCGGATGCACCCACCTGTGACCGCCCACCTGAGGTGCCAATTGTAGTTTAATCCGGATTAGGGTGGTAATTGTAGTTTAATCCGGATTAGGGTGGCAATTGTAGTTTAATCCGGATTAGGGTGGCAATTGTAGTTTAATCCGAATTAGGGTTTTTTCTCGCTATATATTTGTAGCGAGGGTTTCTTTCTCTGAAATGCAAGCAATACTGAGAGGTGTGAGGATGAGCGTTGTAACCCTATTCTCCATTGATAGTGAAGCAGGATCTCATCTCACCGGGGACGTAGGCAACCTTGCCGAACCTCGTAAAATCCGTGTGCATTGTTTGTTTTTTTTTATTATCTTCTGCATCGTTTTAGGGTTGCGTTTCTACACCTGTGCTACGTGGATTTGGGCAACAAAATGGTTGTGACACTACATGGTTTCCTACCCAGTGCACTTGATCTCAAGGATGAATCCCATTACATACCTCTTCGAGAAATCAGCTTTAGCAGGAAGGATGACCCGTTGGTTGCTTTTACTATCAGAGTTTGACATCACCTATGTTACCCAGAAATCTATCAAGGGGCAGGCCATAGTCGATCATTTGGCTGCCCACCCCACAGAAGATGGAAGATCTTTAGATGATGCCTTTCCCGATGAAGGAATCGCCGTGATAGAGGAAGAAGACACAGTTAATGAATGGCAGTTATTCTTTGATGGAGTGGCCAATCAGAAGGGATGCGGTGTAATAGGATCTAGTTTAGGAATTGAAACTAATGATTCTTAATGATTCAAAGAGTAAAACCTAGTTTAGGAGATTGAAACAAAGCTCACAGAGAAGAAAATCTCAAAACTAGGTCAAAGAAGGAAGAAAACATACCTTAGATGCATAGATGGCATCGATCGGTCATAGCACGAGGGAAGTGGGGAATGAGTTGGAAAACTCTCATTAGCTATTTCCTCACCTTCTCCATGAGTTAGATTAGGGTTGTATGAACTAAACCCTAATCCCGAGTCTATTCATAACGGTTTTAGGTCCACCAGAAACAACCCACTGGAAACACTGGACCTACTTCCAGTGACTGTTTCCAGTGAGTTAAAAAGTTCCAAATCAACCTCTGTCAGTCCCACCGGAAACAACTTTGATATTTCCGATGGAATGGCCCTGTTTTAGATGAAAAACACCCCTGTTTCAGATGAAATATTTTTGGGAATAATTTATTTTATTTATTTCCAAATCTTATTTTTATTTGTTTCCTCAATTATGTGCCGCTTTGTGATATGCGTGCGATCGGATCCAAATATTTTTGGACTCTCCTTATGCATGCTCTAACCCTAATTTTGCCTTATGCATACATGTGGGACCCACTATACATGTGTTCCAATTACATGTAATCGTGTATATACATGTGAACTAATCGGATTCCTCCACAGGAGTCATGTCACGCTGGAACACTCGGTCCTGATAGCAGTCACCTCGGTCACCTCCTGCTTCCCCTACACGAAATCAGGGTAGACCCCGCAATGCACCCCTGGCTCCACCGGTACTTACAGCTCATGATGCCGCTTATATCATGAATAATATGATGAGAAAATTTGAGGAAAGACCAAATCAGTTCATGGCCAGGATCGATAACTGGATCCAAACGGCAATGGGAGCCCATAGTGCACCACCCGCACCTCCTACTCCACTGGCACCCATTCCAGTACCCGTCGGATCAACTACCCTTCAAACATCAAGTGGGGCACAAGTGCATGGGCAAGGGCAGCAGAATGTACATGGGCATGTATAAGACTCGACACCTAAACAAGCCCAAGCCCACGTAGAGAGTTGGACAGACCTAACAAAGATGATGGAGAAATTTCAGTGGCTTAGGCCCCCATGTTTCTCCAAGGTGGGCCAAGATCCGTTGTATCCATCAAGAAGGATTGGTGGCATGGAAAAGGTGTTTAGGCTAATGGGCTATACCGATTAGCAAAAGATTTTATGTGTGGGTTACTAGCTGCAAAATGAAGTCGATGATTAATAGAGTGCCACTGAGCCCATTCTGAGGGCCAATAACCCAAACCCAACCTAGGCAGACTTCAAGGGAGCATTCTTCGAGAACTACTTTAGGATAGGAGAGAGAGTGAATCCTCTTAGTTGGTGCAAAGTTCTTGATCTATGCTCGAGAATCAGCAATGCTTTGAGGAGCTATTCCATTTTGCTCTTGAGCATCTCCGAGGGGATAGGGCTAAGGCCAAGAAGTTGGAGAAAGGGTTGAGGCCAAGTATTGGATCAACCATAGCTGGGTTGAAATTGTAGACTTATGCTGAGGTGGTCCAAGTGGCCAAATCCATTGAAGATCGGCAAAGAGATAATTTCTCAGCCCAACAGGGAACGGGAAAGAGGCCTATAGGGTCTACTGACTTCAGGGGAGGTCGTAAGCCCTTCCGAGTACCTTACATCAACCCAACTTTGGTACAGTTCAAAAAGCCTGAAGCTAGTCAGACTTCCCAGTCCTCTTATTCTAGTGTCGTATCTTAGTCTACGGGATCAAGCCCAAGGTGTTTTCATTGTGATCAATCGGGCCATCTAGCGAGGACATGGCCCCACCTGAGGCTAGGTGATACACTATATACTATGCCACCTAGGCCCCAGCAGACATATGCAATACCTAGGCCAGCACAGCCCCCACAAGGCCAGAGGCCACAGGGGAAGGGTGTTTGCCATGACCGCAGAGGATGCAGAGGATCCACCCGGTGTAGTGACAAGTACATTACTGATATCATTATTGCCTACACATGTGTTATTTGACTCAGGAGCCTCACATTCGTTTGTGTCACAGGAATTTGTAAAGAAGATGAAAATTCCACCTAAGGGATTGACTCAGTATTTGGCAGTGAGTACCCCTACAGGAAGTATAGTAGGTCTGAACTATGTATATGAGCCTTGTCCAGTGACCATAGGAGGACATGAGTCGAATGCTCACTTAATCGAGTTCGATATGACCAACTTTGATGTGATTCTAGGAATGGATTAGTTATCTGCAGACAGAGCCAGTGTGCTTTGTGCAGAAAAGACTATCATTTTCAGACCTCGTGACGATAATGAGTTTGCTTTCCAAGGGAATAAGCCTAAGAAACCCAAGAAGGTTATCGTATCAGCACTTCAAATGAAGAAGCTATTGGATAATGGATGTCAAGGCTACTTAGCATCTGTGATGGATACTGAGATAGAGATTAGGCCATTGACCGAGCTAGATGTGGTGAGCAAGTTTTCCGATGTATTTATAGATGACTTGACAAGTTTGCCCCCGGCCTGAGAGACAAATTTTGCTATGTACCTACTCTCTGACTTGGCACCAATGTCAAAAACCCCTTACCGCATGGCCCCCACAAAGTTAAAGGAATTACTGGAGCAACTTCAGGATCTTCTAAAGAAGGGATTCATCAGACCTAGTGTGTCTCTATGGGGAGCACTAGTATTGTTCGTTAAGAAAAAGGATGGAAGTATGAGGTTATGCATTGATTACCGAGAGCTTAACAAGCTAACCATCAAGAACCAATATCCTTTGCCAAGGATAGATGATTTATTTGATCAGTTGCAGGGTGCCAATATATTTTTCAAGATTGACCTTAGATCGGGCTACCACCAGCTCAAGATCAAGGATAGTGATGTTAGCAAGACAAACTTCAGATCAAGGTATGGACATTATGAGTTCTTGGTGACATCATTTGGGTTGACTAACGCACCAGTTGCATTTATGGATTTGATGAACCGGGTTTTTCAGGATGTCTCGGATAAGTTTGTGATCGTATTCATTGATGACATCTTGGTTCACTCCAAGAGTGTAGAGGAACATGTTGTTCACCTGAGGTTAGTACTGCAACATCTGAGAGAGAAGTAACTCTATGCCAAGTTCAGTAGGTGCGAGTTATGGCTATCATATGTGGCATTCTTAGGCCACATTGTCTTAAATAAGGGTATAGGGTTAACACAAGCAAGGTGAAGGTAGTTCTAGAGTGGGTGACTCCTAAGAGTATAGTAGATATACATAATTTTTTGGGATTGGCCGGATACTATAGGAGGTTTATTGAGAACTTCTCCCGTATTGCAACCCTAATGACCCGACTCACACGAAAAGGTGTGAAATTTGAGTGGTCTGATGCTTATGAAAAGAGTTTCAAAGAGCTAAGGCAAAGGTTGGTATTAGCCCCAGTTTAACTATCCCGACCGGTACAGGTGGAATGGTCGTGTATAGTGATGCCTCCAAGCTGGGATTGGGTTATGTATTGATGCAACACGGAAAAGTCATTGCTTATGCATCCCACTAGTTAAAGGATTATGAGAAGAACTACGCCACCCATGATTTGGAGTTGGCAGCCATGATTTTTCCACTAAAATCTGGAGACACTACCTGTATGGTGAGAAGAGTGAGATCTTCAGTGACCATAAGAGCCTCAAGTACTTCTTCACCCAAAAGGAGCTCAACATGAGGCAGAGGCATTGGTTGGAGTTGATGAAGGGCTATAATTATACTATCCACTATCACTCAGGAAAGGCTAATGTGGTAGTTGATGCACTTAGTCAAAAATCCCAATCACTGACTCTTGCATCACTGACCACCAATGAACATCGCATAGAGGAGGGCAGGAAACTAGACTTGGAACTATTGGTGGAATGTGTCACCTTGTCACTATTAGCATTGGTGGTACAACCTAGTATGGTGGATAGGATCACGACAGCTCAGGGTACTGATGCAGAGCTATAGAAGCTGATAGTAGAATGCAAGGAAGGAACCTAGAAAGACCCGAATTTTTCTATAACTTAAAGCGAGATTCTCAAGTTCAAAGGGAGGTTATGTATACCTAATGATGGTGATTTCAGAGATACAATTTTGAGAGAGGCACACAGTTCTCCATACTCTATTCACCTCGGCAGCTCTAAAATATACAAGGACCTCAAGGGCTCCTACTGGTGGAAAGGAATGAAGAATGACGTATCCACACGTGTCTAGAAGCCTCACATGCTAGCAAGTCAAGCCTGAAAGACAAAGGCCCCATGTGTTATTACAGTCCCTACCTATTCCGAAGTGGAAATGGGAGAGTATTACCATGGACTTTATCACAGGCTTACCCCGCATACAAAAAGGTATAGATTCCATTTGAGTAGTTGTGGACTGCTTGACCAAAGCAGCTCATTTTATCCCAATCAATGTCACATTTTCTATGGACAAGTTGTATATTGATGAACACATTTATGTGTGAAATTTAAGTAGTAAAGCAAGCATTTTTACATATTTAAAATGGAGCTACCTTGGGTTTTACTTTCTTTTTGCAAATTTTATAATGTAAAGGCCTTAAGTATTATCGGGCATCATATCTCTCCAACAACAATTACCTGGTATAGTTGGTGAGCTATGGTGTGCAAAATTCCCACGCTCACCAGGAGGTCCCAAGTTCGAATCTCATGGTTGTCTTTTATTTTTAGATTTATTGAAGATTTCTTGTGTTTCACTCACTTAAAGCACTAAGGGCATAAAAAGGATTTTCACATCAAATTAAAAGATTATCCAAATCTTCAAAGTAAGGAAAATCGTGGGAGGGGTTTCTTGTGCAAGAAAAGAAAAAAAAAAAAGAGAAATAAATCTTGTCCAAATCTTCTCTCTCCTCCACATCATCACCAGAAGATTGTCCAAATCACACAAAGCAAGAAGGAATATCGTCCAAGGGAAAGAAAAAAAAAATCATCCAACAAGGGTTGTGCACAAGATTTGAAGAGAGGGAGAAAAAAAATAAAAATAAAAATAAATGAGAAAAAAAAATATAGGAAATTTTTCCAAGTTTATTTCTCTCTTCTCTCTCATCCACCTTAGCGCTTTTGATCTCAAAAGATCTCACCTACCAATTGTGGGTTTTTCCCTTTTAGCAAAGAGAAATTTGTTACCCTACCTCCCCATTTCCTATAAATACAATTCATGTAAGAGGAGGGGGGGACACTTCATTCTTCTTCTAGGGTTTTTTTTTAGTTTATCTCTCTCTCCCTCTCTCACTCTCTTTAGTTTTAGTTCTTCTTTGCTTTTGCTTTAATCACTTTTGTAATAGCTTTTTATTTCAATTAATGCAAGCACTCTTTTATTTTTATTTAGCCTTTTATGTTTATGATTGAGTTGTAATTTTTATGTTATAGTTCTCAGCATAGATCTAGGCGACAAGATCACAAACCGTGGAGCATCTCTTTTTCAAGTTTAGTTTTTTTTTTTTCAAGATTTGTTTTCTCCAGGCTTAGAAATTTTAGATTTGGTTCATTCTAGATCTGGTTTTTAGGGTTGGCAGTATCTCAAATCACCCAAGCTTTCAAGTTCAAGCATTGATTTAGGTAGGTAGGCTTCTTTAATAGTCTTTTCTCCCCCCTCTGATTCCCTCTTCTGACTACCCTTTCTTTATTAATTTAGGATTTTAATTTCAGTCATTATATTATTGTTTTCCCTTTCCCCTAAGGTTTATGGCTAGTGTATGTGTTGGCTTTGTCCCTCCTAGCCATAAACCATCATTTTATTGTTTTTATTGCCTCCCTTTCCCTAAAGCCAAGTAGAATAACCTTTGTAAGAGTGACTCTTTGGTCAAGTATGGAAGCTCATATTATGATGCATCCCTCGGGCTAACTAGAGAAACCGACTTGTGAGCCTCTCTCTGGCTTTATCCCCTTTCTTTTACTTCATTTTTGTTTCAGCATTTTTTTTCCTTCATTGCTTTTTAATTGTGTGGGTTGTTTATTTTTAGTTATTTATTTATTTAATTTTAATTGCGTGGCTTGGGTATTTAAATTCTTAGATGACGAATGGGTAAGACGTTATTTTAGATACATATGTTTAGGACAGTAGTTAGAATGAGATCACAACCATTATTGGTTCACTTTCGCATTATTAAAAGAAGTCAAAAATAAAATGGTTGTTGTCCCCGTGTTCGACCCGTAGCTACACTGATCCGTACACTTGCGGTTACATTTTAAATCCTAACAAGTTTTTGGTGCCATTGCCGGGGAGACAGTTCCATGTTATTTTTTGCTTTCTTTTGGTAAATCGGAGTGTTTTGTTTTGTTTTTTTTTTCTTTTATTGAATTCCTGAGAAGAACAACTTGCAATAATAGTTGTACTAGTGGAGGTCGCCAAGCTTCACAGTGTGAAAAAGACAGGTTTCACCCTGTAGCAGTACCTCAGGAATTGAATTGAGCAACCCTGGATCCCTACCGGTAAGCTCCCAAAAAGCCAAAAAAAATTAAAAATAAAAAGTTTTTCTTTCCATTCTATTATGCTTGTCTTACTCTAGTTGTGGGTAGTTTTATATTGTATGAGTGCTAGGGGGTACATAATACTGAGAATCGGTTAGAAATAAGAGATCCAACAAGTAGTGACCCTATACCTATACTCTCATCAATACCTTTCAATATGGGAGATCAATAACCAAACCATTGACCTAAATCTCTGAAAGATAGGTTCTACCCTGCTAGAGTAGCCTAACCTTCCTACATAGTTCTACCATAAGCCCAGGGTAATAATTTTGAGCTCAAATCTCAGTACATCACTATGTTTTCCCACTTCCATGGGCTGACCTCTGAGGATGCCTACATATTCCTTAGGGAATTTAAGGAGGTTTGTGTTCTGATTAAGGTCCAACAGTTGACTGATGATGCTATAAAATTAAGGTTCATAACTTTTGCGCTTAAGGACCGCTAAGAAATGGCTCTAAGGTCTACCTACCAATTCCATTGCCACAGATGGATTTACTATAGCCTTCCTGAAAAAGTTCTTTCCTTCACATAAAACCCATAAACTCAGGAGTGACATTCTTCAATTCAGGAAGAAACCTAGTGAATCATTCTCCAAATTTATGGAGAGATTTAAGGACCTCCTTCAGGAATGCCCTCACTATGGAATTGATACATGGCAACTTTGTCAAATCATTTATGAGGGTATTGATTATCAGACCAAACAGTTGTTAGAGTCTATGTGCCCCAAAGGTTTTACATCTTTTACAGATGAAAATGACGCTTGGAATTTTTTGCTTGAATTGGCTGAGAAAACCAAAGAATGGGAGTCTACTCAAGAAATTGAGAGGATAAATAAGGGTTACCTTGCAAAAGGTGTTGTGGCCAAAGAGGCTCAACTTGAGTCTTATTAAGAGACTAGAAGCAATAGTAGTCAAAGGACCTGCCCAACTGAACCAAATAAATCATTCTATGCCTATGTGTAGTTGGTGCCAATCTCCCACTCATGTGATGGAGGAGTAATCACTAATATTTCTCATATAAATTGTTTAAATATATGTCCTAAAAATGTGAATGTCATGTCCCAAAAAAACCCTTATAGTTAGGCCTATAATCCAGGATGGAGGAACCATCCTAACTTCTCTTGGAATCAAGCCAATAATCAAGTAGGTCCTAATTTTCAGCCCTTGAGTCAAGGGCAGTATGTTCCCCCACAAGCCAATCATCCAGTAGGTCCTAATTTTCAACCGTTGAGTCAATGGCAGTTTGTTTCCTCACAAGCCAATCAAAGGAACATGCCCCCCAATCAGCAGAATAACTTTAGGATCCCCACTCAATCTGCTATTCCACCACCTCCTGTAAATCAACCTCCAGGATTCATGAGGGGAGATGGTGATTTGGCTATGCTTTTTTCTTTAGAGAAAAGCATGGAATTTCTCATGAGTACTTTCATGACAAGCCAACATAACATGGAGAAGCAAATCTCCCAATTTGCTAATGTTTTGCATGAAAGAGAGAAAGGGAAGATGCCTAGTCAGCCTGAACCAAATCCCAAAAATGAGACTATGAATCATCAACTAATTCCAAATCAATTGAATTCAATTCAAAAGAGTCCACAAAAAGAGCCTTCCAACCAATGTAATATTGTTTATGCTCTTAGGAGTGGTTAAGAGTACCAATAGAGTGTTCCAAATCTTCCCCAACTATTACTCCTGTTAACTCTCCTTCTATTGAGGACACAAGTGTGCCTCTTATTCCAGGTTCGTCTGATGAACCTATAGCAACAAAAGATGATTTGGGTGAGGAAACTAAACATAATTCTTCTGGAAAATATCAAAATCCTAACAGTGCTTATGTTTCTCTTATTCCCTTTCCTAATCTGTTGGTAAACAAAAAGAAGACTGCTTCCATGGAAAAAATTTTAGAAGTCTTCAAAAAGGTAGAAGTGAACATCCCTCTTTTGGATGCCATATCTCGGATCCCCACCTATGCAAAGGTCCTGAAAGATTTGTGTATTTACAAACGTATCATTAGTATGCCCAAAAAGGTGTTCTTGGTATGCAACATTAGTTCTATAATTACTGAGCCTGTAGCTACCAAGTATAAGGATCCAAGGAGCCCTACCATAGCTTGCCTCATAGGCAACACCTACATTGAGCATGCCTTACTTGACCTTGACATAAGTGTGAATCTTTTGCCTTACCATGTATATAAGCAACTAGGATTGGGAGAATTGAGAGCCACTGAAACTACTCTTCAGTTGGCAGATAGATCTGTTAAGATTCCTAAAGGGATGGTTGAGGACGTCTTACTTAAAGTTGGGGAATTTTTATTCCCTGTCGATTTCATTGTTTTAGACACCCAACCAGTTGCCAACATTCGGGACCAGATCCCAATTATTCTTGGTAGACCATTCCTTACAATCAGCAATGTCATAATTAATTGTAGGAACGGTACCATGAAACTTTCTTTCGGCAACACTTCTGTGGATTTTAATGCCTTTAAGTTGGGTAAACAACCAAATCCCCATGAGAACGAAGTTTATATGCTTCAGAAAATTTCAGATTCTATTAAGACATATTTTGATATTGATTTTGATTCTGAATTTCAAGAGTGTATGAAACAATTGGGTGGTTTTGATGACAGAATTATGTCTGAGGTTTGGAGTCTCCAACCACCTATAGAGCCCTTTGGACCCCCTTCCAATTTCATTCCCAAACCTTCTATATTGGAGCCCCCTAAGCTAGATCTTATGTAGTTGCCATTTGATTTGAGGTATGCTTTCCTAGGGCCTGATCAGACTCTTCCAGTAACAATTTCTTCAGATTTGACTTCTAGCCAGGAAGAGGAATTACTTAAAGTGTTAAAATACAATAAGGAAGCCCTAGGTTGGACCATGGATGACATCAAAGGAATTAGCCCTTCTATTGTTCAACATCATATTCACCTCATTGAGGGGTCCAAACCTTCAACTAAGGATGTGAATTTGTAACCGAAATTGTTGACCAAAATCGAACCAATCCGTTTACACCGAAACCGCAAAACCGTTTAGTAAATGGTGTAGTTATGGTTTTAAGTTTCTAGCCGATTAGCTAAACGGGTTGGGTCAGTTTTAACCATGAAACCCATTGGTTTCAAAGAAAATTAAAACCATTTAAACCGAACCATTTAAAACCGTCAAAACCAAACTGTTTAATCCATATAAAAATTAAATATGGCAAGGGCAGAATCGATATATCACTTCCAAAAAATAAAAACCCTAAAGGTAAAAGTGATTGATGTAAAATGCATTTGAGACCCAGTGCTAATCCATCGAACTTAGCCTAACTCTTCAGATCTTCCGTTTTTCAGTTCATCAGTTCTTGGATTGAACTGCCTTTTATGGTTTGAACTCCTTATTTTCTCAATCATGTATGATTAAAATAGTGATTATCCTCTTCTTCTACGATCTTCTTTATCTTTAATTTCAAGTTTCTCACTTTGTTTCTCTATGTAGAGGCAAAGAGAAGCTTTTCTGTATAGTTGAATCTAAAACCAAAACAAGCGAAAGTCTGGTTTCAAAATCGCAGAGCCAGGTACTTCAACTACAAGTGGAACTTTGGTTTTCTTGCTTCTCTTTCCCAGGTCCTAATCAAAGTCTGAAAACTTGTTTTAAAGCTAGTTTGTAGGCTAAATGTCCTACCGGATTTCCTAGCATACCAGAGAGAGAGAGAAACCTTGGACTTTAGAGAGACAGAGAGCAACTTTAAGGTAATTTATTATTTTTGTTTTCTTTCTTCTCTGCCCTCTCTGACATTGTCTTAGTTTCTTTCCATTTTGGTGTGTTGAATATAATAAATTTTGTTTCCTATTCAAAGTCTTTGAATTTTCCATGTCAGATTGATTTAAGAAGCTGCAGTTATGGACAACTTGATGTAAATTGAATTCTTCTGCACTATTGGTGTCGGTTTCTTTGTTTTTATGTTTTTACTCTGTTATAACAACATTGGACAATTTATGGTGGGAAAGAAGAATTTTTATAATGAATGTATTATGAGACTGGTTTATATTTTGTACTTGGTGGCTAGTCTCCTGTTTCATTTCCATAATCATGATTATTGTTGGATGGATACAGCTATACAAGCAAGGAATGCAAGAGTGACAATCAACACTGTCGACCCTATGATTGTGAAGACTGGAATTATCAGGGAGCATAAAAGCTTCTTCACAGGCATGACACACCAACCTCTAATTGCTCTTTTTTTAATATTTAGGGAGAGTGTTTCCAGTCTGGAAATGTAGCTTACACCAACCTCAGATATTCACTTTTTTACTTAATTATTCAAATTCCAACCAATAGGCAAGGCATAACATGTTTTGCTTATGTTTTCTCTTCAGATTCACTTTTTCTTCTTGTATCAAAGCTGCTAAAGATAAAATCTCAAGTTTGTTCCAACTCTTCACAATCTCCCCCCCCCCCAAAAAAAAGTTTCTTCCTAATCAGTCTATTATGTTCCATCCAAGTTGTTATGTTCCATTAGTTATAGCCTTTATATTGTCATATTTATCTTTTTATTTTTATTTCATCATTTTGTAGGTGTTTTGAATATTTAATTATTGGTTATCTGAAAATAATGGATACTACTGATGATGAGTTTGAAGTTAGTGAGTCAATTGATGGTAATTTAGTACCCCGACAATTCCCTAATATTGGCTTGGGGTTAGACTTTGCGGGAGGTGGAGATAGAAGTGGAAGTGGAAATGGAGGTGGAGTCATTAGTAATGATTCTAAGAAAAGGCCTAGGTCTAGGTCAGCATTATATTGGACTACTAATTAGTTTAAAGGAATCGATCCCAAAGATAGTCCAGATGGAAAGCCAAGGGCTCAATGCACTAAGTGCTTACTGTTGTTCATGGTTGACTCTAGAAATGGGACAAGCAGCTTGAACCATCACATGAATAGATGTCCTAAGTGTGATTCCAAGAACATAAAACAGATGTTCATTCAACAGTCTAGTGGAAAAATGGCTATAAGAGATTTGAATATTAATCCTACTGTTGTGAGGGAGATGATCTTAATTTTGATTGTAAAAAATGAACTCCCTTTAAGATTTGTGGAGTATGAAGAATTTAGAAATTTGATGCTATATATCTACCCAGATTATAGTACTATAAGTATATTCACTTTATTGAATGATATTCAAAAAGTATTTAAGAAGGAGAAAATGAATATCAGAGAGAAAATAAAAAAACTCTACTGGGAGGGTTTCAATGACAACAGATTTATGGACTTCCATCTCCAATGATGGATATATGACAATCACAGCCCACTACATTAATAGAAAGTGGGTTTTACACAAGAGATTGATTAAGTTTACTGTATTGAACCCTCCACACACTGGTGCACACATTAGTGAGATAGTTAACAAGATATTGATAGAGTGGGGACTTGAAGGAAGATTGTTTTCTGTAGCAGTGGACAATGCAAGCGCCAATGATGTATTTGTTTCTTTTTTGAAAACAAATTTGAATGCAAAAAATACATTGTTGTGTAAGGGGGAATTCTTTCATGTTCGATGTTGTGCATATGTTTTGAACCTTATGTGCAAGATGGTATTAAATTGATTGATAAATTAGTTTAGAAGCTTCGAGATAGTGTCAGGTTTGTCAAAAGCTCCCAAGCTAGGAAGGTGAGGTTTATAGAGAGTTGTGAGCACGTAGGCTTAACCACTAAAAGGGGTTTGCATGGAGATGTGTCTACAAGGTGGAATTCCACCTTCCATATGCTTGGTGATGCTTTGTTTTATAGGCGAGCTTTTGACAATTTAGAGAACTTAGACACAAACTACAGAGATTGTCCTGTTGATGATGAATGGGAAAAGATTGGACATCTTGCAACTTTTTTGAAGCCTTTTGATGAAATCACAAAGTTGTTGTCTGGGTCAAAGTATCCAATAGCCAACTTGTATTTTCCAAGTGTGGTGGAAGTTCATTTTGCTTTAAATGATGCATCTTTGTTTGGGGGTGATTTTATTAAGGAGATGGTATGTTCTATGAAGGAACAATTTAATAAGTATTGGGAGAAATATTCTTTGATTTTATCAATTGCTATTGTTATGGATCCGCGCTACAAGTTGGAAATTGTTGAGATGTCATGTGAAGAGATCCATCAAGGAAATGAGGTCTTAATTGATGAGTCTGTCAAGCGTGTGAAGTCAGCATTAGTCCGTCTTTATGGGGAATATAAAAGCATGCCGAAGGAGAAGTGGTCTTCAAACAATGCTGCATATGATGGTTCAAGTCTATCTCAAGAGGTATGTTACTATATGTCTATCTCTGATTTCATTGACATGCAATTTGATTTAAAATCTTAGTTTTGTTTTTAATATAAATGTATTTTGGCCTATTTTGTAGGATCGATTCTCTAGATGGGCAAAAAAGAAAAGCACTAATAACAATGAAAAGTCTAAATTGGACCAATATCTTGAAGAGCCAAGAAAACCATACGAAAAGGATTATGATGTTCTAGCATATTGGAAGTCATGTCAAGCCCAATATCCTGATTTGTCTCGACTAGCTCGTGATATCTTGGCGATTCCTGTGTCCACGGTTGCATCTAAATCTGCATTTTAGTGCAGGGGGTAGGATGCTTGATAAATATCGAAGTAGATTGGTCCCTAAAAATGTTGAAGCTTTGGTATGCTTGCGTGATTGGATGTACGATTCGACTTTTAGAGGTAACATTTTTTCTTCCAACCTCGTATGAAATTCTTTAGGCATTAGTTTCATAATCTAAGTAATTTTTTTCTACCTTTATATAGCTGAGGCGGATGAAGAAGAATTATTTGAAGCTTTGGAAGATGTGTTTTCAAGCCGTCTACTCCTACTTTAGCATCATCCACCACTATTTCCGATTTTTATTAGTAGTTTTATTTGTATTTCACTTTCTCAATGTAATTTTTTTTTTCTACTTGACTATTTGAATGCTAGTAAATGTTGTTCTATCCTGTACCTGTGGAGATTGAAATGCCTATGGAATATGGATGGCTATAGACCAAGTTAGAATTAAGTGCCCATCCTTCAGATTTGGGAACAAGTCCATGTGAATCTTGGAGACTCAACTATAAGAAGCAAGATTTTTGTTCTTTGTATCATGGACTAATCCCTGCTTGCTTGAAAATGTCACTATATTGTCCAAATTATCTATTAATTTGCCCTGTAAATACTCATATGTGTTGCTCACAAGCTAAAGGGCGTCTTCTGTTTCTATGCTTTGTTTATTCCTTATAAATAATTTGAATCTTTCTCCTAGTGGCAGCTGTCTTACGCTCTAGTTGAACAGGTAGGTTCAAGAACATATATTTTCTTACAGTTTCAAGTTCACCTGACTTCAAGGTGATAGTACATAAATTATTGGGACAGATTTTTCCAACAAATCTAGTGCCCCATTTTCTAAGTGAAGAAGAAGCAATTATGAAGCTAGGAAACTTGATGACTCAGATAGCAATAGAATCAACATTATTGGTTCTTGATGATGTTTGGGAGGACTCCGTTGTTCGGAAATTTGTCTTTGGAGCAGTAAAATATAAGCTCCTAGTTACTTCAAGAACTCAATGTTAGGCCTTCGATAATAAATATTCCTTGAAAATGCTCTACGATGCAGATGCCATAGCTCTCTTCCATCATTCAGTATTTCCTCAAAATGGGAATGTGAAGTATGAGGAGCCTGACAAGGAGCTTCAAATGAAGGTGCTTTATTTATATTCCTTATACACATATAGTGCATGCAAATAAGTTTTAAGTAACATTCTGCACTAGGATGCATATATGCTATAATTTTTAGTAGCTCCTTGCAAGCTATAACTGATTAACTAGAAATTGTTAAATTGCAGATAGTGAGAGATTGCAAGGGATTCCCAGTGGCTCTTAAGGTGACTGGCCACTCATTGCATCTGCAGCCTACCAGGGTGTGGCAACAAAAAGAGAGGATGTTGTCAAGTTGCTCCATTTTTAAGTCCCATAGTGATTTGCTGAGTTGTCTTGCAACCAGCTTAAAATACTTGAATGAGGAGGTTCAAGAATGCTTTATGGACTTGGGTTCCTTTCCTGAAGATGAAAGAATCCCGACTTCATCTCTTATAGATATATGGGTTGAACTTTATGGAATAAATGATTGCAAGCTATAATAAACCGATTGTGAACCGTTTTACAAACCGTATGGAATAAATCGAAATCGAAACCATTTAAAACTCTAAAACCGACACCGTTTAAAAACCATGGAAATCGAAACCATTTACTAAACGGTCACGATTTTAGAATGTGGAACCGTTTAGTAAATGGTGAGGTTATGGGTTCAGCCAAAGAAATGTGAACCGAACCGATCCGCACCGTTTAAATTGAAACAGAACCGATTAACGCCCTTACCTTCAACGGAACCCCAGAGGAAAGCTAACCCAGTGATGAAGGAAGCTATTCAAAAAGAAATATTAAAATGGATGGATAAGGGGATCATTTATTACATTTTTGACAGGGGCAAACATTTTTGTAATAGATCATTTGAGGTCCTCATGAAGATATTTGGAATCACCCATAAGTTGAAGCCTTCATTGAGTTGTCATCTTCTATTTTGGAAGAGGTCATGGATCTCCATAAACCTCTTTACACTGATAACTAACTTTTAAGCAGGTATGATCCTCTTGCATTGTCTTTGCTTTTAATTATTTCCATGCATTGAGGACATTATATGACTTAAGTGGGGGGGAGGGAAACCAGTTTTTGCTCTTTCCACTTTATTTTGTTTGTTTTTCTTTTTGTTTTTGAGCTTGCTAAGGATGAAGTTCTACTTTGACTTTTGGCTGATGATCATACCATTCGATTGCTTAATGTATGAAAATAAAAGTTTAGATTAAGGTACCCATTTTGAACATATAAAAACCCTGTTAAGAAGAAAGAAACAAGCCTGTGTCTTGAGATGAGACTTTCTTTTGAAAAATAGGAGACCCCTATTTTATGGTGTTAGACCATATATAAGTCTTTGGTTTCCTTGTACTCTTGATTTGGAGTTGAGACCTTCTTTTTTAGTTGGCATAAGTTAATAATTGCACAATTTTAAATGAAGTGTGAAATGTGGTATAAAGAAGAGTAAGAGTTGATTCCCTTGGAGCTAGACAGGGTATTGCGCCTCAAGAAGCGTGGTGACTTGATCGAAACTCTTAGGAAGGAAACTTCTGAAAAATAATTCTGGCATCCCTGTCTATGTGGGCATATGCAAAAAGTGAAGCTACATAGTAACTTGGGTGTCTGCTGTTTGCTCCATCATGTCATTCAGGCCAAAAGTAATGGAGTATAATAGAGTTTATTAAGTGAAAAAAAGAGAAAAAAATATGGAAATGTTATTAAAGCTTGGTAACATATTTGGTCAAAACACTCCAACGCCTTAGTCCTTGGTTCCTAATTTCTTCACAAGTGGTTTTGTCTTAAGATAAGGATGTTTGGAAGAGACAAAGTGAGTTCCAAATTAAGATATATGCTAGTGCCTGGATTTGATATGGGGTAATAAAAGTTCAAATGTGGGGGTCCCTTGTAAGAGGAATTATCTTTGTTTCGGATCGATGTGATTCTTACCTTTAGCCAAGGTTGGGATTTGTTTATTCCGAATTTTGAGTGTATATTCACTTCAAACACCCATGAGACACAACTCGTCCACTAGGGGTGACCTAGGGGTTTAATGGTTTATTGCACATGCTAAGTGCAACCGTGATTCCTACAAAAGTGAGTTAGGTTTTTCATTATTTACATTTTAGTTTTCTTTTTTCTTTTTGTAAAATCTAAGTATGGGGGAATTCTGATGAGCACATTTATGTGTGAAATCTAAGTAGTGAAGCATGCATTTTTAAATATTTAGAATAAAACTACCTTGGATTTTACTCTCTTTTTACAGGTTTTCTATTTTAAAGGTCTTAAGTATTATTGGGTGTCAAATCTCTCCAACAATAACTACCTAGTGTAGTTGTGAGCTATGGTGTGTAAAATTTCCTTACTCACCAGGAAGTATCAAGTTCAAATCTCATGGTTGTCTTTTTTTTTGGAGAATTTTATTGAAGATTTCCTGCTTTTCACTTACTTAAAGCACTAAGGGCATGGAGGGGATTTCCACATCAAATTAGAAGATTGTCCAAATCTTCAAAGCAAGGAAAATCGTGGGAGAGGTTTCTTGAGCAAGAAGAGAAAAAAAAAAGGGAGAAATAAATCTTATTCAAATCTTCCCTCGTCCACATCATCACCAGAAGATTGTCCAAATCACACAAAGTAAGAAGGAATATCGTCCAAGGGAAAGAAAAAAAAAATCGAATAACAAGGGTTGTGCGTAAGATTTGAAGAGAGGGAGAAAAAGAAGAGAAAAATAAAAAAAAAAGGAAAGAAAATAAGCAAAAAAAATTATAGAAAATTTCTCCAAGTTTATTTCTCTATTCTCTCTCCTCCACCTTAGCACTTTTGGTCTCAAAAGATCTCACCTACCAATTGTGGGTTTTCCCCTTTTAGCAAAGAGAAATTTGTTACCCTACCTCCCCATTCTTTATAAATACAACTCATGTAAGAAGAGAGGGGACACTTCATTCTTCTTTTAGGGTTTTTTTTTTTTTTAGTGCTCTCTGTCACACCCCGTTCACCCTGAACCGGAGCGGTGACCGAGTTAACACCGGTTAACCCAAACCTGCCAGGATCATCAGATACTGTATTCCACCACAGCATACACACACTAACATCAATTCATCATATCAGCGGAAGACTAAGTTTTACCTGTAAATAATTCCCATATACTTGATACCCAATTGGTAATACAATAAATATATACATTTGGGCCCGAAGGCATAATATATACACAAAAAGAATAAAGTTCAAATATCAAGTATATACAAGAATTACATCAAAATCATCAGAGTACACAGCTCGGCTCGGTCTCAAGGCTGGAGCTCAGCTCGGCCTCAGAACTGCTGTCCTGCAGCACAGCTCTCCACACGCGCAGTCTATGCCGTGCTCAAACTCCTCAGGGGTCCACCAGTCCTCCTCAGGGAACTCGACGGTGGGACCCACCCCCTGCTCCTCAGATGCATGACCTGCAAAATCATCTAAAAAGGGGTGCACACGTGGAATGAGCTCACTAGCTCAGTAAGTAGAGAGGTGGACCACACACAACAGTCCACACATCACAACACATCATATGCACTACATGCCATGCAAATCATTTTAGATCACATACACCTAATCAACATTACTAAGTCTTTGGTTTTAGTGCTACTACAACCACAGTGCGCGTATACTCCGGGTACGAGCCGCGAACTCCCTCCCGCGATACGCCCATAGGGCTGTTGGAGAAGGCCCACCGTGAGTACTCGGAAAAATAAAGACAATGCCGTCCACCGGCTCTCAACAGAAATGTAAATAAATTAAATGACAGTGCTGACTCCAGCAATTTAAAAGCAGTACGATTGGCCCTCTTGAAATACCACCGGGGTTGCCGACTGTCCTACATGACTCGCCGGGCGTAATGCCTAACCGCCACAGTGTCCGACAACCGCGACCCCTGCTTCCCCCCAAATGGCAACCCAACACCTCAACCCCTGTTGGGAAGGGTCGTAGCACGGATGGTGAGAATCCTAATACCGCATGCTCCTATATGCAGTACGACTGCATAGTGCCTCCGTGTCCCATACCACGGGCCACCAATGCATTCGTTTCCAAGCCGACCACGGCATCTAGTCTATTAAGGCATTATGCAACATGATGTACACATTCAACATATAACATCACATTCAAATTGCATTTGAAAAGTAAACATAGCATATATGCACATCAATGAGTGAAATGACTAATCTATATAGCGCATTCATGATGACATGACTAAATTAGATATAGTTATATGAATGCCAAACAAATGCCTTGAAACAAGGCCAAACGTCCTCTCTCCACTTACTTGTAGCGTACACGAAGTCTCGTTCGGTACGGGCGAGATCCGGAGCGAATCGGGTATGATTTGGTGAACCTAACATAATTGAGCGGGGTTAGTACTTCACCATTTTAGAATCAAAATTAATGAAATCCGACGTCAAAATCGTGTTTAGAACGTCGAAAGAAGGTCCCACGTCCGATTTGGGCTCGATCGGACCTAAAAATCACATTCTGGCCACTCGGGTGGGTCACTCAGGTGGTGTCTACCCACCGGTCCTACCCGCCGGTAGGACCCGCCGGTCCTACCCGCCGGTTTGGCCAGAACCCTTCTGGTCCTCTCAGGTGGGTGTCTCAGGTGGGTGGTCTACCCACCGGTCCTACCCGCCGGTTTTGGCGAAAAACCCCAGTTTTTTTCTCAACTTCCTCCATTCCTTGGGGACCCAAATAGGGCTTTTCTCAACCCATTCTTCACACCTTTAGAGTCCTATAGGATGGTTCTAGCTTAGATTTAAGTTAGATTCAAGTGAGGGGAACCATCTTACCTTCTTTGCTCAAGAATGACTTCAAACCCTCCAAATCACTTCCAACTCACAATGCTCCTTCTACCTTGTCAATATCTCTTCAAATCCTTCAAGATCAACACATAAATCATCTATTAAACCTTAGATTCATCATTTCAAAGGGTGTTTACAAGATCTTGAGAAACCATACTCGAATCAAGGGTTTAAAGCGTGGTTATGGTGAATGTTCATCAAACCCAACTTTTCTTACCTCCAACTGTAGATCTCGAGTTGAAGATTACTCTCCCGGCACCGGAATGGCAAGATCGAGCTTCGGCGCCACTGAAATCCTCCCTTTCTTCCTCTTCCTTTCTTCTTCCCTTTCCTTTTTCTCTTTCTCTTTACTTTTCTCACCAAACGTACGGGGTAATAAATGGAAGAAAAGAAGTCATAAAGCTTTATATACTATTCCTACTTAAGTGAATAGTGATGGATGGGTCACTCAGGTGGGTGGGGTACCCACCTGTCATACCCACCCGAGAGTCAAAACTTGGGATTTTGACCGGGCTCGGACCTCGGCTCAAACCCCACCCCAGGCATACATTGTAGCCAACGTATATATCTTAAAATATAGATATAATACCTGTTTTATCCGTACATAGCCTTATGGTAGGTGCACGTACACGGTTTGGGCACTCCCGTCTCTTCTGGCACTGGCTCGGACTTGTCAGGCCAGCCGGTGTTCAAGGTCACCCGTGCCATCATAGCCCATAAGGAACCCGCTCTAACATCCTCTGGCTCGGTTCCTGCATGGTTAAACCGGTTCAACCGCGAAATCAGACCGGGTTTAAGAAGCGGGATATTACATTACCCCCCCTTCTGAAAAATTTCGTCCTCGAAATTGCGTACCTGGTTGATCAAAAAGATGAGGGTACTTGGCTCGCATTTCTTCTTCTACCTCCCAAGATGCTTCTTCAAGTGAATGACCAGCCCATCGCACCTTTACATAGGAAATGGAGCGGTTGCGAAGGGTTTTCACCTTCCGGTCCAAAATTTCAGCTGGCTGCTCTGTGTAGGTCATATCAGCTTCCAGGTACCCTGGTTCGACGGGTAGTACATGAGATGGATCATGCACGTACTTCTTCAGCATGGATACATGGAATACATTGTGAACATTTCCAAGTGAAGGTGGCAGAGCAAGCATGTAGGCTACTGAGCCAACCCGGGACAAGATCTCAAATGGTCCCATGTATCTTGGGCTCAACTTCCCCTTTCTGTGAAACCTTTGCAAACCTTTAGTAGGAGAGATCTTGAGAAATACCTTTTCTCCTGGCTGAAATTCAATCTCCTTCCTGCGGGTGTCCGCATAGCTCTTTTGACGGGACTGAGCTGCTTTAATCCGTTCTCTAATAACGTCGACCTTGTCACAAGTCATCTGGATCATCTCAGGTCCTAACATTCGACGTTCACCTACCTCATCCCAATACAAAGGAGTTCTGCATTTTTTGCCATATAACGCTTCATATGGAGCCATCCCAATTGTAGCTTGGTAACTATTATTATATGCAAACTCCATAAGAGGTATATATTCTTCCCAGCTGCCACTCATCTCCATTGCACATGCCCTGAGCATGTCTTCTAATATCTGTATGGTTCGCTCCGACTGACCGTCCGTCTGTGGGTGAAAAGCTGTACTCAAATTCAGTTGCGATCCCAAGGCACGCTGTAAGCTTTTCCAAAATCTGGAAGTGAACCTTGGGTCCCTATCTGAAACAATGCTCACTGGCACTCCATGTAAACGCACTATGTTGTCCATGTAAAGTTGTGCTAGTTTGGCCATGGAGAACTTGGTCTTGATAGGAATGAAGTGGGCAGTCTTGGTAAGCCGATCCACAATCACCCATATCGCATCCATTCCCTTAGGTGTACCTGGTAGTCCGGTGACGAAGTCCATTGTAATCCTTTCCCACTTCCATTCTGGTACTGGGAGTGGCTGAAGGGTACCATAAGGTCGATGCCTCTCGGCTTTCACCTTCTGACAGGTAAGACAAGTCGCCACATACAAAGCTATGGTGACTTTCATGCTTGGCCACCAGTAACTCTGTTTGAGATCTTTGTACATTTTGGTACTTCCTGGGTGAAGTGAGTACTCGGAACTATGTGCTTCTTTCACTATCTTATCTTGTATATCCAAATCATCGGGTACGCACAATCTGTCTCGAAACATCAATGCCCCATCACTGGCTAAAGCAAAATCTGGGTCGTTCATTGTTTGGTCTTGAACCTTAACTCTGATCCGCTGCAATTCAGGATCCAAAGGTTGCTTCATTATCACCTCTTGCCTAATTGCCGGATGCACCTGTAGAGCCGATAAGGATGCCGTCAACCACTTAAGGTTTTCTGGTTGAGGTTCAAGCTCTAGGGTTGCCCCTTCATACAAGAGGGTTTCATCCATTAGCATCGCCTCTTGCACAAGTGGTGAGCTGACTGCTAAGCATGAAAGCGACACAGTCTGTGTCTTCCGACTTAATGCATCTGCCACTACATTAGCCTTGCCGGGATGATACTGAATGTCACAGTCATAATCCTTCATGAGTTCAAGCCATCTTCTCTGTCTCATGTTCAGGTCCTTCTGAGTGAAGAAGTATTTCAGGCTTTTGTGGTCACTGTATATCTCACACTTCTCCCCATACAAATAGTGTCGCCAGATCTTAAGGGCAAAAATGACTGCCGCTAGTTCCAAGTCATGAGTGGGGTAATTCTTCTCATATTCCTTTAGTTGTCGGGATGCATATGCTATTACCTTCCCGCGTTGCATGAGAACACAACCCAACCCAACTTTGGAAGCATCGGTATAGACCGTCATTCCACCTGTGCCTTCAGGAATAGTCAGCACAGGGGCAGTCACTAACTTTTCTTTCAATTCCTGGAAGCTCTTCTCACATTCCTCCGCCCAGTCAAATTTCACACCCTTTTTAGTCAACTTGGTCATTGGTGCAGAGATCCGAGCAAAATTCTCGATGAAACGCCGGTAGTATCCAGCCAAACCCAGGAAACTTCTAATTTCAGTAACATTCTTGGGGCTTTCCCATTCCACTACTGCTTTTACCTTAGCAGGATCCACTTCGATTCCGGCTTTAGACACTACGTGCCCCAGGAATCCAACTTGTTCAAGCCAGAATTCACACTTGCTGTACTTGGCAAACAACTGCTGATCTCTCAATCTCTGTAACACCATTCTCAAGTGTTGAGTGTGCTCCTCTTCGTTCTTGGAGTAGATCAAGATATCGTCAATAAAAACAATTACCCATTTGTCGAGCACATCCTGGAATACTCGATTCATTAGATCCATAAATGCTGCCGGCGCATTGGTTAACCCGAAGACAACACTAGGAACTCATAATGTCCGTATCGAGTCCTAAATGCTGTTTTGGGTATATCACTACTCTTTATCTTGAGCTGATAATAGCCGGACCGAAGGTCTATCTTTGAAAATACTCTGGCTCCCTGCAACTGATCAAATAAATCATCGATGCGTGGCAATGGATACCGGTTCTTAATGGTCAGCTTATTCAACTCCCGGTAATCTATGCACATACGCAAACTACCATCCTTCTTCTTGACAAACAACACCGGGGCACCCCAAGGTGAAACACTTGGGCGAATAAACCCCTTCTCCAATAGTTCCTGTAACTGCATCTGCAACTCCTTCAATTCAGCTGGTGCCATCCTATATGGAGCCTTTGATACTGGAGCTGCTCCAGGAATCAAGTCTATGGCAAACTCCAACTCTCTGTCAGGTGGTAAATGCATCAGATCATCTGGGAAAACATCGGGAAACTCTTTAACCACCTTTACTTCTTCTAGAGGTGTAACTCTTGCATCAACATCGAGTACCGAGGCTATGTAACCCTGACATCCACTTTCTAGTAACTTTACCGCTTGAAGAGCGGAGACCAGAACCTTCCTCACCCTTTTCATTGTATCTGCTCGGTACACCCACTCTTTCCCTTCGACATCTGTTACCTTAATCAGCCTTTCCGCACAGATCACATTAGCTCGATGAGCCGACAACCAATCCATACCCAATATAACATCAAAATTCTGCATATTGAATTTAATAAGTTGTGCATCAAAGTTCTTCCCACTAATCTCCACTGGGCACGGTCCATACACTTCCTTCAACTGTGCAATTTTACCAGTAGGCATACTAACAATCATTCCCTGGTCTAGGATCCTGGGTGACATCCCAAGCTTCCCTACAAATCTCTTAGATGCGAATGAATGAGTAGCTCCTGAATCAAATAAAACATAGGCTGGTATGCCCGATATGGGTAGGATACCTAGTATAACAATGTATATAATTTCAGCAGGTCATCAATATTAATCATAATGAACTTCTTAATTTAAAATGTACCTGCTACAACTTCTGTACTAGCCTCAGCTTCCTCGGCTGATAGGGCATACATCCTTCCCTGCGGTTGATTGCCTCGAGGCAAGGGAGGTCGGTAAGCAGAGGGCTGACTGGAGGGCAAGGCTGGTCGGGACCGACAGTCTTTCGCATAATGCCCATAGGAATGGCAGTTGAAGCAACGAATCTGAGACGTCGGAACTGGAGCGGGGCCCCTCTGCACTTGACCCGATGCAGATGAAGGTCGAGGTGGCCTTGGAGCTGTAGGAGCCACACTAGTGTTCGGGCGAACAGAGGTTGAACCCGAACCACCAACTGGCCTAGGAGGATAGCCAGATGGCCTATAGGGCTGCCTATACATAGGCCCCGAACTATATGATCCACGGTATGCCTTGGAGGAATTTCCCCCATCTGGGAATGGATTTGATCTCTTCCACAGTCCAGGAGTGAGGGACTGTTCACCCCTTTGCTTATCTTCCATTGTTTTGGCCTTCTGTACAATCTGACCATATTCGGTCAAATCCAAGACTTCAAGCACCGACCCAATAGATGCTTTTAGGCCTTTTAGGAACCTTGCTGCCTTCTCTTCAGCTGTTCGCATATGCCTTGGGGCGAAATGGAACAAACTTTCAAATTGTTGCTGATATTCAAGAACAGTTTTACCTCCTTGAGTTAAGGCCATGAACTCCGTCTCTTTTCGATCCCTGAAACTGCGCGGATAATGGTTATCCAAGAACAACTCCTTAAACTGCTCCCAAGTAGGTTCTGGATGAGCAGCCATTAATATAGGTTTGGAGGCTTGCCACCAAGAATTTGCCTCTTTCTTGAGTTGTAACCCAGCACAAATGAGCTTCTGGGCATCTGTGCACTCAAGCACCTCAAATATCTTCTCCAATTCTTGGATCCATTGATCCGGTTCTAAAGGATCACTCCCCACCTTAGAGAATACCGGCGGTAAGTTCCTCTTGAACGACTCTACCACCCTTGACGTATTACTCGTCGCCGGGAAGTTAGGAGCATAGGTAGGATAGTAGGCATAAGGATGAGGCATCCCATGCTGAGGAATACTGAATGGTGGGATTGGAGGTGTACCCACTTGCGGTCCCGTTCCCGACCCGACAGGTGGGTCTTGCGGAGTGTGTACCCGGGGAGGTTGACCCGGTTGAGAAAAATCCAACTGTTGCTGGATGGCAGTCATAAATGCTTGCTGTTGCTGAAGCATTTGCTGTTGGAAGGCTTGTTGGGACTGCTGGATTATTGTAGCAACATCTCCCGGTGTAATTACCGGTGGAGGGTCCGGGAGTGTAGTCATAGGTGGGTCCCCATGTGCCCCACCCTGACCATGGGTCTCTGCAGGTAGTGGAGGCGAGGTATGCCCCACAGAACGGGCCCTTCCGGAATTTCGTGGTCGACCGACCCGACGAGGACCCCGCGAGGTACCTCGGGCATCACTACCGGATCTAGTACGTACCATCGTATCCTTGTACCTGGAACATGTCACACACCATACTGGTTAAACACCACAGACTGATTTAGGCACATAATCATATGCCATTAGGTGAGGTGTTATAGTGTATGATAGCCTGTAATTATTCATAGCTCAATTCCAAGATACGGGCAAAGTTCACAACATACATGCGAATGGTCCCACTTGACCGTAGCATATCGATCACAGGATTAATCTCCACCATAAAACCAATGCATTCATAATAGGAGAAAAGGAGGGAAAAGACAAAGAAAGAAAATTTTAAAAATTTTAAAATTTTTCCCCTCTGTCCAAACCGGTGGGATGAACCGGCGGGTAGGGACCCGCCGGTCTGACCCGCCGGTCCCAGCACCCCAAACCGGCGGGTGTCACCGGCGGGTAGGGACCCGCCGGTCTGACCCGCCGGTCTTGCCCGAAGTTAAAACACGAACAGGGCCAGAAAGGCCCTGTTTTGGCTGTCACTCTCACCTTCTCCTTTCTCTTACTTCCTTTTCCTCTTGGACGATTTTGGGAGTTTACCCGGCGCTTCCACTCGCGAGTTTACTCACCCACTCGACGCTTTAGAGAGGATTCAACTCGTCATCATCCAAGTAAGTTCTTCTTCCTCTTCGTTTTCCAGAATTTCAAATTGGGTGAAATGCATGTATAGAGTTTACTTTCTAAGCTTCCTTTCCATAATTTCCACCATAGAATAGTATTACTAAGTGTTTGTGATGATTTCACTGTGCTCATTTGTAGTTTATAGGATTCATCACTCTTTATTTGGAGAAAAACCCAAATTGATGCCCTAGGTTCTCAAATTTGGGGTTTCTTCAATCCTTACTGTTTTTCTCAAATTGATGTCTTCTATGTAATGCATTTCACTTGTTTTACGCTAGATATGAGTTAGATTTCATTGGATCATCCATTATGCTTGAAATCCTCATGCATTTTCATGAAAATCCCTATTTTGGCATTGGTTTCCTTGATTTTCATCCATACTTGTACTCATGGAATTCCATAGTCCATTTGGGTTATATTCTTGCAATTCCATCATCCCATTACTATGGCATTTCATTCTAGACCTAGGGTTTCAAGCTTTCACTCCATTCTATTCCAATTTGCACAAGGGACTTGAATTTCCCCATTTCATTCATGCCTATTGCTTTTTGCTGTCATTTTACTGTTTTGGCACGTTTCCATGTGTTGCCATCACCATGTTTCATGTCATAAGTTTTTTTTTCTATCCTTCCTAGATCGTTGCCGTTCCCATTTTGCAGAAATTGGGTTTTGGATTTCCCCCTTCTTTAATGCTGCTGTCTTTTCTTACTGTACTAACCCAACTTTCTTTACTTATTGTCAGGATGTCTTCACGCACCGGCAGAGGACCATCTTCCTCTGGTGTTCGACGCAAGACCACCGCTTCTAAGCGGAAAAGTGCGGAGACCAGCACTTCAGCTCATCGCACAGGGAGACCTGCACCTGCTCAGTCTGACCCTTCAGACTACGATGAGGAGCACTTCACTAGTGCCGAGGCCGCAGCCAAATGGCCTATCTTCCTGAAGGGGCCAGTGTTGATGGAAAAGACCGTGGTAGTCGAGGACTTCCACAAGGCCCAGCTTCAGGAGAGGTTCTCAGCATTGGGCTGGGACACTATTCTTCAGGTGGACCGACCGTGCTACGATCAGCTCGTCCGTCGGTTTTATTGCAACCTCGAGGTGTCATATCAGTACGGGGAACTCACTGTCAGCAGCCTGGTGAGGGGAGTGGATATCCAGCTGACGGTAGACACCCTGGCCAGCATTCTGGGCATATCGGCGGCGGGACACCGATACTACAGTCCCCCCAGGAGTAGGCCTCAGGGACCGTTCATGAGCATGGAGACACCGGACTTCATCTACGAGACCATCTGCGGCAGCAGCAGTCGCCCGGAGTCCGAGACATCTTTCTTCCCTGAGGTCCGTCTCTTCGCCCGGTTGATCCAGTTCAACCTGCTCCCCAGAGGAGGTCATCGGAACCAGGTAGGTTTCATGACGGCCTTCATAGCATTTTGTATTTTCACAGCCGCAGAGGGAGGCAGGGAGCACTTGTGCCTTCCCTATATCATCCTCAGAGCGATGGAGCACCATGCTTCCCACCCAGAGGACGGAGGATTCCCCTACGGCAGGGTCCTCACCAGGATCTTCGAGTTCTTCAGGGTGGATCTGAGCGGAGAGGAGGGGAAGACTCCGGCCGATAGGTTCGATCGGAGCAACCTCTTGAAGATGGGTCTCCACACCCTCATGGATTCACCTCCGAGATCGGGAGCTCGGAGAGGTAGGGGTAGGAGGGCTGCCCCTGTAGAGGATGTCCTCATGGAGGAGGAGTCCAGTGAGGAGGACGAGGACTACGTTCCTCAGGACGAGGAGGCGGATCTGATGGGCGGCAGTATCCCTGAGGAGGTGCCTCAGGCGTCGAGAGGTACGGGCCCTAGTTCTTCCAGAGCTACAGCCCCACCATATGGAGCCCCACCACCTGGGAGTGGTGACTACGACTATGAGGACAGGACAGCCTCCATGCGGGCCTTGCAGGATGGCCAGATCCAGATACTGAGGCGGCTGGACGAGATTGCCTCCCGGCAGATCACCTTGGAGGATTCCTTCCGTAGGTTGGGTCAGGACTTGGATACCAGGGCCACCGCCATCTCAGCAGATTATGGCCGGCTTCGGAGGGAGGTACGATTGGTGAACACGAGGTTAGATTATTACGATCACCGCTTCGACTTTAACTCCAGGCCTCCAGCGAACTTGGTGATCATCGACGACGATGACGACGACCAGTGAGGCTTAGCTTGCCCGCCCAGCTATTTATCCATTTTTCTCTTTTTGTAGACATTGTACCTTTCTTTATTCTCATTCCTTGTAATTGCGATGTAACTTGAATTTTATTTATGGAATGAAATATCTATGGATATTGGACTATTATAATGTTTTCATATGTGGAATTCCTGAGTGGTTTTGTGGGGATGTAACTTTCTATCTATGCTCTTTGTTATATTATTATCTGTTGTTTATCAGGTTTTGTGTAAAATTTTTGGAAATCCCACTTTACGCCGTTATGCTGCCGAAATTTCGTCGAAATAGCACTTTATAGGTTATAGTACCAACCTAATTACCTTTTATCTACACTCACGCATGCCATGAATGCAACTTATAATATAACTCAATTTTTTTATACTTCCTTTCTTTGACTTTTAATCTTTAAAGCTTTTATATTTGCCCAACCCCATTTTCCTATTATAGAATCTACGGGATCCTAATGGTATGCTGTGAGTGGAGCAGAGCATCACGCTCTGATACCACCGCTTGTCACACCCCGTTCGCACTGAACCGGAGCGGTGACCGAGTTAACACCGGTTAACCCAAACCTGCCAGGATCATCAGACACTGTATTCCACCACAGCATACACACACTAACATCAACTCATCAAATCAGCGGAAGACTAAGTTTTACCTGTAATAATTCCCATATACCTGATACCCAAATGGCGATACCATAATTATATACATTTGGGCCCGAAGGCATGATATATATACACAAAAAGAATAAAGTTTGAATATCAAATATATACAGGAAATTATCAAAAACATCAGAGTACACAGCCCGGCATCGGTATCAAGGCTGGAGCTCAGCTCGGCCTCAGAACCGCTGCCCCGCAACACAGCTCTCACACGCGCAGTCTACGCCGTGCTCAAACTCCTCAGGGGTCCACCAGTCCTCCTCAGGAAACTCGACTGTGGGACCCACCCCATGCTCCTCAGATGAATGACCTGCAAAATCATCTAAAGAAAAAGGGTGTACACGTGGAATGAGCTCACTAGCTCAGCAAGTAGAGAGGTGGACCACACACAACAGTCCACACATCACAACACATCACATGCACTACATGCCATGCAAGTCATTTTAAATCACATACACCTAATCATCATTACTAAGTCTTTGGTTTTAGTGCTACTACAACCACAGTGCGCGTATACTCCGGGTACGAGCCGCGAACTCCCTCCCGCGATACGCCCATAGGGCTGTTGGAGAAGGCCCACCGTGAGTACTCGGAAAAATAAAGACAATGCCATCCACCGGCTCTCAACAGAATGTAAATAAATTAAATGACAGTGCTGACTCCAGCAATTTAAAAGCAGTACGATTGGCCCTCTTGAATGTACCACCGGGGTTGCCGGTTGTCCTACATGACTCGTCGGGCGTAATGCCTAACCGCCACAGTGTCCGACAACCGCGACCCCTGCTTCCCCCCAAATGGCAACCCAACACCTTAACCCCTGTTGGGAAGGGTCGTAGCACGGGATGGTGAGAATCCTAATACCGCATGCTCCTATATGCTAGTACGACTGCATAGTGCCTCCGTGTCCCATACCACGGGCCACCAATGCATTCGTTTCCAAGCCGACCACGGCATCTAGTCTATCAAGGCATTATGCAACATGATGTACACATTCAACATATAACATCACATTCAATTTGCATTTGAAAAGTAAACATAGCATATATGCACATCAATGAGTGAAATGACTAATCTATATAGCGCATTCATGATGACATGACTAAATTAGATATAGTTATATGAATGCCAAACAAATGCCTTGAAACAAGGCCAAACGTCCTCTCTCCACTTACTTGTAGCGTACACGAAGTCTCGTTCGGTACGGGCGAGATCCGGAGCGAATCGGGTATGATTTGGTGAACCTAACATAATTGAGCGGGGTTAGTACTTCACCATTTTAGAATCAAAATTAATGAAATCCGACGTCAAAATCGTGTTTAGAACGTCGAAAGAAGGTCCCACGTCCGATTTGGGCTCGATCGGACCCAAAAATCACATTCTGGCCACTCGGGTGGGTCACTCAGGTGGGTTGTCTACCCACCGGTCCTACCCGCCGGTTTTGGACCCGCGGATATGGACCCGCCGGTTTTGGACCTGCGGGTATGGACCCACCGGTAGGACCCGCCGGTCCTACCCGCCGGTTTGGCCAGAACCCCCCCTGGTCCTCTCAGTTGGGTGACTCAGGTGGGTTGTCTACCCACCGGTCCTACCCGTCGGTTTTGGCGGAAAAACCCCAGTTTCTTCTCAACTTCCTCCATTCCTTGGGGACCCAAATAGGGCTTTTCTCAACCCATTCTTCACACCTTTAGAGTCCTATAGGATGGTTCTAGCTTAGATTTAAGTTAGATTCAAGTGAGGGGAACCATCTTACCTTCTTTGCTCAAGAATGACTTCAAACCCTTCAAAAACACTTCCAACTCACAATGCTCCTTCTACTTTGTCAATATCTCTTCAAATCCTTCAAGATCAACACATAAATCATCTATTAAACCTTAGATTCATCATTTCAAAGGGTGTTTACAAGATCTTGAGAAACCATACTCGAATCAAGGGTTTAAAGCGTGGGTAGGGTGAATGTTCATAAAACCCAACTTTTCTTACCTCCAACTGTAGATCTCGAGTTGAAGATTACTCTCCCGGCACCGGAATGGCAAGATCGAGCTTCGGCGCCACTGAAATCCTCCCTTTCTTCCTCTTCCTTTCTTCTTCCCTTTCCTTTTTCTCTTTCTCTTTACTTTTCTCACCAAACGTACGGGGTAATAAATGGAAGAAAAGAAGTCATAAAGCTTTATATACTATTCCTACTTAAGTGAATAGTGATGGATGGGTCACTCAGGTGGGTGGGGTACCCACCTGTCATACCCACCCGAGAGTCAAAACTTGGGATTTTGACCGGGCTCGGACCTCGGCTCAAACCCCACCCCAGGCATACATTGTAGCCAACGTATATATCTTAAAATATAGATATAATACCTGTTTTATCCGTACATAGCCTTATGGTAGGTGCACGTACACGGTTTGGGCACTCCCGTCTCTTCTGGCACTGGCTCGGACTTGTCAGGCCAGCCGGTGTTTAAGGTCACCCGTGCCATCATAACCCATAAGGAACCCGCTCTAACATCCTCTGGCTCGGTTCCTGCATGGTTAAACCGGTTCAACCGCGAAATCAGACCGGGTTTAAGAAGCGGGATATTACACAATGGAAGCACCTGGGGTTTGATCTCACAGATTAAGAGATACCACTAGAGTGGGAGGATTGGGAGGCTTGACTTGCTTCTGGCCGTCTTGACTGAACTAGGGTAGGGTTGATATAAGGGCCTTTGGAATGCTTTTTGGCTCCCTTGGAATCAGAGGACACCATGGGCCTCTTCCCCATTCCTTGTTGAGCCGAGAAATTATCCCTATATTGGTCCTCAATAGACCTGGCCACTTGGACCACTTCAGCATATGTCTGCAACTTCAACCCAACCATAGTAGAATTGATGTTTGGCCTCAACCCCTTTTCAAACTTCCAGGCCTTGGACCTATCATTTTGGATGTGCTCTAGAGCAAAGTAGTACAACTCCTTGTATCTTTGTTGGTACTCTAGTACTGATCGGGATCCTTACACCAAATTAGAGAACTCACTCTCTCTCCTATCCCGAAAGCTCTCAGGGAAGTAATTCCCAAAGAAGGTCTCCTTAAAGTCTTCCCAAGGGGGAATGGGTTCGGTTGCTCGCATAATGGGCTCAGTAGCCTTCCACCAAGCATCGGCCTTATTTTGCAATTGATAGTTGGCACATAGTATTTTCTACTCATCATTGTAACCTATCAACTTAAAGACTTTCTCCATACCCCCAATCCATCTTGAGGGAAGCAACTGACAATGGCTAACATTGGAGAAGTATGGGGGCCTCAACCTTTGGAACTTCTCCATTATCTTAGTTAAGTCAGTCCAACCCTCTACGTGTACTTGGGCCTACCTTTGCACTTACCCAGGTACTTGTCCTTGAAACTGCCCTTGCACGTGTCTTTGTACTTTCCCTTGCACGTGTCTATACACTTGCCCTTGTACCCTATCGGATATCTGAAGGGTGGCTGAGCCAGCTGGCACCGGGGTTGGTGCCAATAGTGTAGGGGGTGTGGGAGGTGGGTGCATTCGGGCCCCAATAGCAGCCTAGATCCGGGTATCAATCCCGGCCATGAACTGAGTTTGCCTCTCTTCCACCTCAAGCATCATTTTGCCCATTATGTTGGAAACATCTTGTGCCATGAGGACAGGTGGAGTCAGTGGCACACTACACGTTCTACCCTGGTTCCACTTAGGGGAAGCGGGAGGTGACACATCAGATTGAGATCGGGTATTCCTGTGCGATATGATTCTTGTTGAGGAATCTTAATTAGTCACATATTTATAGATAGCAAGCATATTAAGGTCAATATGCATAGTGGGTCCCGTATGCATACGCAAGGAGTAAACAATAGGAGCACGCATAGGTGGGGTCCACCAAGTATTGAAATCTGATCACATGCATATTAGGAAAGAAATCCCTAATTAAGGAAGCAAATATTATAATATAAAATAAAGTAAAAAAAATTTCATCCCTAAAATAGTTCTCTGAAAAAAAGGGACTGAATTCCAAACCCAGTCAGCCTATAATACCTAAGATCACAGATGCAGTATCTTAATTTCACAAACACCATCAAGACCACAACTAAAATCAGAGTATGCTAATAAATCATACAAATATCACTGGTGATGTACTAAAATGATAATTACATTATACATTTTCCATGTCTGAAAACAACCATAGGTTACATTATTACTTTCTACACTTTTCATAAAGATTTATATCGAAAGGATTAACTGAAACAATAGAAGTGAAATCCACCAACATTGTCACTCCCCACTTCCAATAAACCCAACTTACCATTAAGAATACCGGTGGTGTGAGTAAGACGCGTACCCATCTTACAAACCTATCAGGATCTTTGATAGCAGTACCTTAACGTAAACAATCTCACAACATAAACCATCCAATAGGAGTAGAATTAGAGTATAATAGTGGAATCATAACTTTAAGATGGGGAAATCTAGTGATATCATATAAATGACCAAGTTATTCTATTACAATTATCCATGACTTATAAATAATAAGTCCAAAATATACCATTCACAATTCATTATCAAAATATCCAAAAATACACCAAACATCTCATAGTGCCGCCTATGCACAATAGTCGCAAGCACAGTCCTGGTCATCCTCCCTTGCTTCTGGATTCCGCCAATCGCTTATTCCGTACTGGGGTCTGGAGGATAGAGGGTCACAAGCCATAGGCATGACTGTACCTACATCATCATCTAAAAAGGGGGCATATATATGGAGTGAGCTTCCAACTTGCTCAGTGAGGGGTAGGGTTCATGTACAATCAAGTACAAGCATTCACATATATAATATTTCATTATGACGTGAATGCAGAAATTAAACACATAGTCCATGATGTGAATGATGCAATTCATTTGATTATTAAACCACATAACAATACAACTAAGTCGGGTATTACTACTATGGCACATTAGGCTATATCCCTAGTCTTGGAACCACCATCGACTACACAGTGATACAAACCCTAACGGTGACTAGGAGCCTACCGGGCCTGGGATGCATTCGTCGATCACCCAGTAAACCCTTAATAACCCCCTCATGGCAGTCATGGCACAGGGATCACCATTGGCCATGCCAGACTAGTTCCTGCCTCTGGCAACAATCACGTCAAACCGTGGGTGTGGCTTTTTGGAAGGTTCAACGAACATACCACCATCGGGTTATCCAACACCTTACCCCTGTTGGCAAGGGGACGTAGCATAGGGAATTTCACCTAACCAAAATATCCTACATGCCTTACAAAATGATACAGTTAGTATGGACCACACAACATCGGGATCACCATCGGCCACAAAGTGGGGCCATTTCCAAGTACAGTTCGGGGGTACCATCAGCCACAAGATGTAACCCATGCCTATAACCTATTTTAACATACAAAGTAGTTGAGTATGCACTACGCAACACCGAGATTCCCATTGGCCACTAATCGTATCCATTTCCAAGTGCAGTCCCGGAGTACATGATACCAGGATTACATCGGCCAGAAAGTGTATTCTGTGACTACATCTAATCTAATGCACATAATCAATGCATAAATGCAACAAATATATGACAATCACGTTACCAAAACCACCTCGGCCTCACCGGATTCCGTCTCACAACATACATTTCATATCATCTCCATCAAAATATAACATGTTATAGAACATCGTCAATATTTAAGCAATTTTAAATAATCATTTGAAAATCCTACATATGCGAGTAGTTCTACAATGATTAAACAATCCCAAAATAAAAGTCAATGATTACTCACCTTGTTTAAGTTCGAATGGATCGGGTTCCAAGTACAGCCACGAAGTGTTCAATTCGATTCTGGCCTCGGGGTATTTGCATGTCTCTGTCCTAGACACAAAGACAATTAGATGTTATTGCATGTCAGGAACATCGAGGAGAAACCATAGGTTTATCCCCAGAGGAGTCTGACACTGTCCAACCTAGACAGTACAAGTCACTGGATTCATTCATCGAAACACAAGGTTGGAACCCACCGGATTCATCAGATGTGAATCTGGTGGAAGAAATAGAGAGCTCATAAGAGTCTCCTGCTCACCAGAAACAACCCATCAGATTCAGCCCCAGGTGTTTTTGGTGGCTGTTTCAGGTGGAAACACAGAAAGTGCCCGTGTCAATTGGGGCTTTCTGGCTCGGGTCCGATCGCCGAAGTTTTTTCATAAAGTTTGTAGGGGGTGTTCCTAGCATTGTTTTAAGCTAAAGAAATCCCAATTCCATTTGGCCATTTGGGAGATACATCGATCGAATGATCAAAACCCTAGATGGTCATTTAGTCACAAGTGTTGTCGAAGCTCACCGGACTTGGTTTGGGCTTAGCAATCACATCGTGGAGGTGAAACACGCACTCCCCAAGCTTAGGGTGTGTGGAGGTCAAGGTTCACATCCATACACACCCTAACCTAGCTCAAAATGAAGAGAGAGAATGGTAAGAGAGGTGTCTCTTACCTCCGGTAAGGATTTTGGCAACTAGGCGGGCAACAGACACAAAGGTGAGCTCCAAACTCCTTCTTCCTTCCTCTTCCTTTTTCTCTTGTCTTTCCATCTCCCATGTTTGTACAAATGAGAAATAAGGAAATGAGTCCTCATTTCCACTTATATAGTGTAAGTTCTCAATTAGGCCTATTTGGTTGGGTCCTAGTCCAATCTAAGTAGGTTATTCCGGCATTCGCGACACGCGGGCCCATCTCCTTGGACTCATATGAAACACAAGTCATGGGGAAGGAGTAAGAGAGTGTGTGTGGTTATCCGGGGCTGCTCTCGATGTAGGAGGTGGGGTCAACGGGCATCGAAACTAGTTCAGCAGCACCGGTGGCCAGTGGATTCAGCCCACTGGATCTAGGTCTAGGTGCTTTTGGTGGTTTGTTTCTGGTGATCAAGACAGTTTATTGTCTTAACTTCTTGCTATCCATAAGTTAGTCTTACACCATTAGTTACCCTAGGTTGTGTACATAGCCTTCCGACGGTTTTAGTGCATGTTCGGATTCAAGGGTAGGATGTTGAGTCACTTACTGTCTATGATCGGAAGGCTTGAATCCCCTCCAGTTGGATTGGTAAGCAACACACAAGCAAGTGGGGTCATGTCTCCCCCTTTTGCAATGGACAGCCGCTAGCCAAAGTCAGTGGTACTTTCTAATTCCAGTCCAAGGCCTATCACAATAGTTCAAATTAGACCGGGTTAGGGCATAGGTGTAACAAACATCCTGATGTCTCATAGACACGACCTCACAACCGGTGCCAAAGTCCAATCCTACCTCAGCATTGGTTCCACTATCTAAAAAGAATAATCAACAAGGGGTGAGCTTCACAAGTCCAATGAGTGGTGTACATGCAATCACATACAAGCAAATGATGCAATGGATGCTCAAACAAGTCAGATAATGCTCAAGATCCAGTTTTATCACACAATACCTAGCTAACAATTACTAAGTCAAAGATAAGGTATCAGTGCTACTGCAATATAGGTCATATCCCTGGTCCTAGAAAACCCATCGGTCACCCAGCAATGCAAGCTAGTTACGAGTCAGGAGCCTATAGGTCCTAGAAAATCCATTGGTCACCCAAGATATAGAATAGACATGGTCTCAAAAATCCCCTTGGTCACCCGTGCTATTGGGTAGCCACAGTCCCAGAAAACCCATCGGTCTCCCATGCTGCATCACCATCCCCTGAGATTAGCTAATACCTAACCCCCTACTGGCAAAGGGTGTAGCACCAGGGTCTGTGAAACCTAACCAAGTGCAATCTATATGCATTCACACCAATCCATACATCGATAGCCATCACTGTAATACCAACCTCTGAGCCCACGGTACCAGAAAGAACCTTGACCACACCGTGTCTCAAACCATCGATGTTATAATCATTACCACTCATCATACATCACACATTAAACATACACACATCCTCTGGCATCTAGGCCCATGGTACCGGAACACACCTCTGCCACACCACACCTTAAACTGTTAGAGCATATTACTGACCTCTGGGCCTATGGTACTAGAAAGAACATTTGCCACACCATGCCCCAGACCGTCAGAGCCACAATCATAGCTATACTACTGGCCTTTGGGCCCACGGTACCGGAAAGAACCTCAGCCACACCATGCCCCAGACCATCAATACCACAGTTACAACTGTAGCACCATCCATATTTATAGGTCATTCACATATCACCAACAACTTAGCTCAGTTACCTCTACAGTCTAGAACCATTCCACAACCTCATCTTTTCATATTCACAGGTTAGCAATAGTAATAGCACAAGATAAATAAGTCCATCATATCAAACAACATGCATAACAGCAATACGACATGTCACTAATGCACATAATTCATGTAAAAATAGAAATAATGCATAAATATTCCATAAAATAAAGTAAAACATCCACTCACCTCAAAACCCAAATCTCAAGTGCGATAGGATTCCCGCAATCAACTTCATATCCTTGCCCGATTAGTTTAGGTTCCCATGTAAATGACGTACCATCATATTAAATATTCATACTTCCTAACATGACTCTGTATAGATTCTATGTTGAACCTTACAACCCTTAATAGCCCACACACTAATATCAATTAAATTCTTGGAAATGCCCCCGGACTACCCCTACCCATAGGGCTAATTTGGGTAAAAAGTTAGGAAACATGACCTACAAAGGGTAGGGTACTAACTTGTTACACCCTGCCCTCAATATGGCATACGTATGCCAGCACTGGATACCTCACTACACCCAGTCAGCCTGTTTTCCCCAGGACCCTACTCTAGGATTGTCCACAAGACCACAATCATTGGCTAAAAATCAGAGTTGTAGCAAATATTATAAGATCAAATATAAAAAGTCCATATCCATCTAGTTTATCGATGTGATACCATATTTATAGTAATATACAGCATCATATATTACAGTAAATCCATATCTTACAGTTATCCGATTATAACAAAAATATTTACACAAATATACCTTCTTCCTGTATCATGTCATCAACCTGGTTAATCAAAAGCTGATCACCACAATTACATAAATGTACACAAAAGAATAGTCAGTTATATTTACTCCTCAGAATTGCTATCTTCCATAAACACAAACAACACACTCACAATCAGGTTCATGGCTGTAATCATCATCCTGGATATAGGCCAACTGATCCATGGCCATAATCTCGCACTTTGTACTAATAATCAGCATATGACTGCTCTCATCATCTAAGGATAATAAAAAGGGGGGTGAGCACTGGAAATGCTCAGTAAGGGGTGGGATACACAAACACACACAAACATATGATTGATGCTCATGATTCTAATTATTAAACTATACAAATCCATAAACCATTACTAAGTCTCATCTCCTATGGGTATAGTGCTACGCAATGTAGGTGGCATTCCCTACCTTGTACATTAGGCGTCATGAATACAAGCTCGTTGCAGGCAGGAGCCAACCAATCCTGGTCAGAGCCTCAGTCCCCTGCTAACCCCTAATTAGTAACCCCGTATAATATATATACATCCACTAGGCATAAGTACATTGTATCCTCTCTTACATCCATCTCTAGTACAATACGTCGTACCACACAAAAGTGCACTGCTGATCAGGCAGTCACATATATTGGGATTAATCCGTACCTAACCCCTTACAGACAAGGGGTTGTAGCACTTAGGGTTATGACACCTAGCCCAGCATACTATATGATGCACAACCATTCACACATACAGTCATGGGCACCTGCACGTGTCCCATCTTACTTGTCTTACCTTTCACACCTCAGTTGCATCAATTGTACCATATTAGAGATCATCAAAATAAAAGAATATGCACATCTACAAACAATTTATGCATGAACAACAATAAGAAACACTTTAAAAGAAAGAGGTCAGGGCACCCACTCACACTGGTACTCTGAAATAGATAACCTTCCTTTTGGCACTGAACAAGCTCCCACACTACTATTTAGATTTCCTTAAACCATAAATATATACATACATGATATTAAAATCAATTTGAAATCATTCATCCCTAATAAGGTTAGCTATAATATCCTCTGTAAGTTCTACAGGTCCCCTTTTAATCTAGAAAATCACAGTTAAAGTTTGAAAGCAAACTGGTCTCTGGAAGCCTAAATGGCTGGAGACTGTGGGACCAACTGGTTGGCCTGTGGTCTCCCACCTATTGCCCTTTTTCTGTAAAATTTTGATTTTTCCAGTGTTCAACAGAAGTTCACCTCTACATTAGGTCATACTCCTTTGTTTTGAGGTCCCAACCACCTAGTAACAGTATAAGGACTTAATTTAAGCTCTCATTAATCCATTCATCATTTTCCATATTCAAACTCTTAGATTATATATGTAATGTAGCAGAAATTCTAGATTTCTACTACAAAATCATGAAATCAGAGATGGAAACAATATTTAGCTTCTATTTGATGATCAAACCTCAATTTCACATGCATACATAGAATCAAACATTTAATTCATCTTGCATGTGTCTTTAAAACCATATAACAGTAAAATCAAGATGGGATTTCACCTCAATTCAAATTAATTTTTCTGTTTAAGGAATTTTAAGGATCTTAGTATTCCAGTCTCATTCGACTTTCATTCATGGTAATCCATTTCAAATTTAAGAAATTTCTCTCCATTACATAAAAGAAACTCACTCTAAGTCTTTACTTCATGCTGAATTTCAGATTTCACCTTAATCTTCCCTATTCAGCCAAATCAGCCAACCCAAACAATAATCTTCACTATGATTTTATCAATTCAAAGTTTACACAAAGTTAGATTCTTACCTGGAGGAAGAATCAGCCAATTGCTGTCTCAAGAAACCCAATTCTCTTTCAATTTCTTTTTCTCTTTTCTCCTTCTCTTTTCTTTTTCTCCTTCTTCTTTCTCTTTTTCTCCTTCTTCTTTCTCTTTTCTTTCTCTTTCTGTACATACAAGAAAATGAGAGTGCTAAAGGTCGGTGGAGCACTATTTATAGTCATATCTCCCTTAGTGGAGAGATACACACACACATATATAATATAATATAATATATGCTATGTACATAATATCAATACTTATTCATATTTAATTTCATACTTAACTTTAATTCCTATAATTCTTATGTGTATTATGTATATTATTACTTTATTTATTTTATCATAAAAGGCTCAAAGAAAGTAGGCCCTGACATTAAATTATAAGTGTGGAACCCACAACAGTTAAAGATGACTATTCTGCCCAGCTAACAGGCTAGCTTATCCTGCTCAGGGCTCTCTAGCCAGTTGAGCTAGATTCAGTCCCTCTTGGGTCTATTTCTTTCTCTATAATTTCTAGCCCCTATTAGAGGTTAATAACTACCTGTTGGCACATTTTTCTTGTTGACTCTTCCAACACTGTTGGTAGAATGCACAGGTACAAGTGTGATTATTCTCCCTTCTTAGCTTTCTACTGTTGCCAACCAAGCTAACGTTGATCTTTCATACCTGGTACCTTTGCCTATTCACAATTAATATAAAGAGGTGAGATTAAAGGGTTACAATTTCCCCCCTCCTCATAAAAATTTCATCCTCAAAATTTGCAAGAGTTACCTAGTAAGCCAAACAATTCTGGGTACTTCTACTGTACTTCATCTTCCCTTTCCCAGGAGGCTTCTTGCTCTGGGTGGTTCTTCCACTTGATCTTCACATATTGAATGGTTCAACTCCAGAGTTGATATTCTTTCCTATCAAAGATTCCTTAGGGCTGCACTTCATAACTCAAATCATCATCCAACTCCAAAGGTTCCACTGTAGGCAATACATGTGAAGGATCAGGAATGTATTTCTTCAGCATAGAGACATGGAAAACATTATGAATTCTATCTAGTTCTAGAGGTAATGCCAATCTATAGGCTGTCTTGCCAATTCTATCCAGAATCTCAAAGGGTCCTATATACCTTGGGCTTAATTTACCCCTCTTTCCAAATCTCTTAATACCTTTGATTGGTGAAATCTTTAGGAACACATTTTCACCCACTTCAAATTCTAAAGGCTTTATCCTGTTATTAGCATAACTTTTCTGCCTGGACTGAGCTGCTTTAATTCTTTCTCTGATCATATCTACCTTCTCACAGGTAGCCTGTATCAACTCAAGTCCCAAAATTCTTCTTTCTCCCACTTCATCTCAATACAATCTACACTTCTTTCCATATAGAGCTTTAAATGGTGCCATACCAATAGTTGATTAATAATTGTTATTATAAGCAAATTCAACTTATGGTATTTGCTCATCCCAACTATAACTCATATCTATAGAACAAGCCCTCAACATATCTTCTAAAATCTGAATTGTTCTTTCTGTCTGTCCATCTTTCTGAGAATGAAATTCTGTGCTAAAGTTCAATTTAGTTCCCATTGCCTTTTGTACACTTTCCCAAAATTTAGATGTAAATTGGGAATCATGGTTAGAAACAATACTGATAGGCACACCATGATATCTCACTATGTTATCAATATACAACTATGCTAACTTCTCCATAGAGCAAGATAGCTTCATAGGTATGAAGTGTGCTATTTTGGTCAATCTATCAACAACCACCCATACAATATCATTTCCTTTTCTGGTTCTGGGTAATCCTATCACAAAGTCTATAGTGATATGCTCCCACTTCCACTCTGGCACTGAAAGAGGTTGTAATAACTCATGTTGTCTCTGTCTTAATGCTTTCACCAGTTTACAATTCATGAATTTTACCACATGTTCTACCACATCAGTCTTCATACCATGCCACCAATATGTCTTCTTCAGATATCTATACATTTTCTTACTTCCAGGATGCATGGAGTATGGGGTACAATGGGCTTCATTCAAAATCAACTCTATCAATTTCTCTTCCCATGGAACGCACAATCTGTCATTGAACCACAAAGTTCCATCGTTCACTATAAACATCAAATATTTTTGTCTTTCATCATTGATAGCATTTATGGTTTTTCTTAATACATCATCTTTAGGCTTCTTTAATCTGTTCAAACAATGAAGGTTTAATAGTCAAAGTGGCAAGTGTTACACCTTCAGGTGTCTTTACTTCCACAATTACTTCTAAACCAAACTCTCGTGCTTCCTCAATCAACATAGGATTAGTAGTAAGTGACGTAAGTGTACTAACCTTGTTTCCTACTAAGAGCATTAGCTACTACATTAGCTTTCCCTAGATGATAATGGATAGTGCAATCATAGTCTTTTAATAATTCCAACCATCTTCTTTGCCTCATATTCAGTCCTTTCTGAGTGAAAAGATACATAAGGCTCTTATGGTCACTATAAATTTCATATTTTTCACCATATAAATAGTGACACCAAATTTTTAATGCGAAAATGACTGCTACCAATTCTAGGTCATGAGTATGATAATTCTTCTCATAATCCCTCAATAGCCTAGAAGCATATGCAATTACCCTACCTTTCTGCATCAACGCACATCTTGAACCCTGTTTGGATGCATCACTATATACCACCAAAATTGATGTACCATCTGGAATAGCAAAGACTGGAGCTCTCACCAATCGGTTTTTCAATTCCTGAAAACTACCTTAACATTCCTTAGTCCAATCAAATTTGACTCCTTTTCTAGTCAAACCAGTTATAGGAGCAGAAATCCGAGCAAAATTCTCAATGAATCTTTTATAATAACTTGCTAATCGCAAAAAGCTCTGAATCTCACTTACAGTCATTGAGGACTCCCAATCTAACACTATTTTAACCTTTCTAGGATCAACCTTAATACCTTTAGCAGACACAACATGTCCCAAGAAATTCACTTGTGATAACCAAAATTCACATTTGCTAAACTTAGCATACAACTGTTTCTCTCTCAATCTCTGTAATACAGATCTCAAGTGAATTGCATGATCCTCTCCACTCTTGGAATAAATTAAGATAACATCTGTAAACACTATCACATACTAATCCAGCTTTTCATGAAATGCTCTATTCATCAATCCCATAAAAGCCACTGATGCATTGGTCAATCCAAATGGCATAACCACAAATTCATAATGGTCATTCCTTGTCTTGAAAGTTATTTTCTGCATGTCACTTTCCTTGATCTTCAACTGATGATAGTTAGATCTCAAATCAATCTTGGAGAATGTACTGGCTCCTTGCAATTGATCAAACAAATTATCAATATGGGGAAGGGGATACCGTTTCTGAAATTTCAACTTATTTAATTTTCGGTAATCAATACACATTCGTACACTTTCGTCTTTCTTCTTCACAAATAGGATTGGAGCTCCCCAAGGAGATACACTGGGTTTGATAAAACCCTTTTTCAACAAATCATGTAATTGTTCCTTTAACTCTTTCAATTTAGCAGGAACTATCCTGTAAGGTGCTTTTGACTCAGGTGCTGCCTCAGGTATTAAATCAATACAAAATTCTATCTCCTGATCTGGGGGCACACGACACAAATCCTCTAGGAATACATCTGGAAATTCTTTTACTACTTCTAGTTCTTCCAATGTAGCAGTCTTCCTAGTAGTGTCTTGGACACATGCTAAGTACGCTTCACATCCTTCCTCTAATAGTTTCTGTACTTGGATTGCAGAAATCATCATCTTTCTAGTTTCTTTCCTATGTCCCTAAAATATAAAATCTTCTCCATTCTTGGGTCTAAATAATATTTTCCTTTAAGCACAAAGCACACAAGCCCGATATGCAGTTAACCAATCCATACCTAATATAACATCAAAGTCCTTCATAATTATACAAATAAGATGGGCCATTATATCTCGACCACCTATCTGGATAGTACAGGGCTCCTATACATCCTCTAAGTCTACAATAAACCTAGTAGGTGTACTGATCACTAACTGATAAGCTAAATTTTAGATTTCACACCAGCCTTGGAGAAAAATTAGAAGATACAAAATAATGAGATGCACCAGAATCAAATAATACATGTGATGGTATCATAGAAACAAGCACTTTACCTATCACTACTCTAGGTGCAACCTCAGGTTCTTCAGCTCTTAATGCAAAGACCTTCCCGGATGCCTATGACTTCTTGGTAAGTGCAAAAGAAGAAGCCACAATTTGTTCACCTGATTTCCTCTGAGGACAAAACCTTACATAGTGCTCTGGCTACTAACACACATAACATGTAGTAGAAATAACTAGCTGAGACTGTACTGACTGTGACAGGGTAGAAGCTTGACTAGCCTCTCTCTTTCTGGGTACTATAGCTGAAGAAGAAGCTTCCCTTCCAAACCTTCCAAACTGTCTCCCTGTGTTACATGTCCTAGCCCTTCTTGCTGCTTGAATTTGATAACCTTCCCTCTGCTTATCTTCAATAGAATTTACAATCTGGACCACTTTAGCATAGTTTTGGAGCTGATGTGCAACTAGCATAGCTCCAATGCCAGATCTCAAATTTCCTTGCCTTTACATTATCATTCTTCAAATGCTCTAAGGCAAAATAATACAAAGCTTCAAATTTTTGTTGATACTTCAATACTGACTTAGGCCCTTGAACTAAAGCCATGAATTCTGACTCCTTTCTATCTCTCACATTGATAAGGAAATAGTTCCCATAAAATACTTCAACAAACTGATCCCAGGTTGGATGTGGATGTGTGTGGCTAATAGTATGGGTCTGGTAGCCTTCCACTATCCATGAGCTTCATTCTGTAGCTGATAGGTAGCACACATAATCTTCTACTCATCACTGTAACCTAACACTACCAATGCCTTCTCAACTCCCTCTACCCATTTTGAAGGCACCAATGGTTTAGAACTCACACCACAGAAATATGGAGGCCTATATTTCTAGAATTTCTCCATCAAATTTCTTGTATCTGTCCACACTTGCACTGATAGTGGGTTCTCTAAGCCTTGCTGTCCTGCCTGAGCACCTATGACTAGCACTGCTTGAGTGGCTTGCCCACCTGTAGTCTGTGGTGCTACTGGAATTCCCAGGTTAACCTGAGGTGCAGAGACTGTGGGAACTGAAGGGGGTGGTCTCACTTGTGTAGGTGGAACTAGTATTCCCCTGGCATGCATTGTTGTGGCCAATTCGTCTACTACCCTATTCTGTTGTTGTTGCTATTGCTATTGCTGCATATTTTGTTGTATAGTTTATTGTAGCCCTTGCTGTATACCTTGGACCATATTGGTCACTAGAGTTGTCACATCCTGAGCTATCAATACTGGGGGTATAGGAGGTGACACAGATGTTGCTGCTACTACAGAAGCAGGTGCAAGAACAGACTCATTTGTTCTAGATGTTGATTCACTCACTCTCTTATCATCCACTGACACAACAGGGTTAGCTCTAGTAGGTTGACCCCTCTTTCGGTGTCGTGGTTCTTGCTGAGGTTGAGCATGTCTTGGATGCATATTGGGAATTTTCCTAAAAATCATAGTGTATCGATTCCCAATGCTCAACACATATATATATTAAGCAAGGATGAGTAATGCAGCATACTTATAATATACAAAATTCCTTCAATGAAACCAAGAGTGATCATTCACATCCTAATCATGTTTCTACCATACACACCGGAATTCACAACAAAATAGGATTTTATCTTGAAGCTTTTATTTCATTACTTCCTATTACACTGGATGATCCTAAAGTCTTGTGGGTTGTCAGTCTTCATTCCTAGAGTTAGCTCTGATACCACCACTTGTCACACCCTGCCCTCAATATGGTACAGGCATTCCGACACTTGATACCTCACTGCACCCAATCATCATATTTTCCCTAGAACCCTACTCTAGGATTGTCCACAACACCACAATAATTAGCTAAAAATTAGAGTTGTAGCAAATTTGATAAGATCAAATTTATAAAGTCCATATCCATTAGTGTATCTATGTGATACCGTATTTACAGTAATCGACAGCAACATATATTATAGTAAATCAATATCTTACAATTACCCCATTATAATAAAAATACTTACAAAAATATACCTTCTTCTTATATCATGTCATCAACCTGGATCATCAAAAACTGATCACCACAATTACATATATGTACACAAAAAAATAGCCAGTGACATTTACTTCTCAGAATTGCTCTCCTCCATAAACACAATCATCACACTCACAATCAGGTTCATGGCTGTAATCATCATCCTGGATATAGGCCAACTGATCCATAGCCATAATCTCACACTCTGTACTGGTAGCTCATACTCCAGTATAGCAAAAGTTCACCTCTGTGTTATTTCATACGCCTCTGTTTTGAGGTCCCAACCACTTGATAATAGTATAAGGACTTAATTTAAGCTCTCATTTAATCCATTCATCATTTTCCATATTCAAACTCTTAGATTATATATGTAATGTAGCAGAAATTCTAGATTTCTCCCAATTAAACCAAGTTCTCATACAAAATCAGAGATGGAATAACAGTATTTAGCTTCTATTTGATAATCAAAGCTCAATTTCACATGCATGCATAGAATCAAACCTTTAATTCATCTTGCATATGTCTTTATAACCATATAACAGTAAAATCAAGATGGGATTTCACCTCAATTCAAATTAATTTTTCTGTTTTAAGAATTTTAAGTAAGGATCTTAGTATTCCAGTCCCATTCAGCCTTTATTCATGGTAATCCATTTCAAATTTAAGAAATTTCTCTCCATTACTTCAAAGAAACTCACTCTAGGTCTTTATTCCATGCTGAATTTCAGATTTCACCTTAAATCTTCCCTATTCTGCCAAATCGGCCAACCCAAACACTAATCTTCACTATGATTTTATCACTTCGGCACTTACACAAAGTTAGATTCTTACCAAGAGGAAGAATTAGCCAACTGCTATCTCAAGAACCTCAATTCTCTTTCAATTTCTTCTTCTTCTCTTTTCTCCTTCTCTTCTCTTCTTCTCCTTCTTCTTTCTCTTTTCTTTCTCTTGCTGTACATAAAAGAAAATGAGAGTGCTAAAGGTCGGTGGAGCCCTATTTATGGTCCTATCTCCCTTAGTGGAGAGATACACACACACACACACATATATATAATATAATATAATATAATACATGCTATCTACATAATATCAATACTTATTCATATTTAATTTCATACTTAACTTTAATTCCTATAATTCTTATCTATATTATGTACATTATTATTTTATCATAAAAGGCTCAAAGAAAGTAGGACTTGACGTTAAATTATGAGTGTGGGACCAACAATAGTCAAAGATGACTATTCTACCTAGCTAACAGGCTAGCTTGTCCTGCCCAAGGCTCTCTAGCTGGTTGAGCTAGATTCAGTCCCCTTGGGTCCATTGCTTTCTCTATCATTTCTATACCTTATCAGAGGTTGGCCCACTTTTCTTGTTGGCCCACTTTTCTTGTTGACTCTTCCAACACTGTTGCTAGAATGCACAGGTACAGGTTGGATCATTCTCCCCTTCTTGGCATTCTACTGCTGCCAACCAAGCTAATGTTGACCTTTCCTGCCTTGTAACTTTGCCTGTTCACAATTAATATAAAGAGGTGAGATTAGGGTGTTACATAACCAGCCAAAACAGTGGCTGATTGGGCTTAAAACACTCCAACCGGTGGGAGACAACCGGCTGGCCGCTTGTCCAACTGTTGGGTCAATTTCTACAGAAATTTCTGCACTCACATAGGTTGTTTTGTGGATTTCCTTGTGTTGGGATGCTCATGGCCGATGGATATTGACTATGGAAACATGGGCAATGTTCCCTAATGCTTCTAGGGTCACCTAACAGTCCACTCAGTGTAGGACTAGTCTCCAATGTATCTTATCAATGTACTCAAATCTGATCTCTGTAAAGATTCACAAAGTCCTAGAATTTCACACTGATTCTATACTAGTTGATCCATCGTTTCACTTTTGTCACTCTATGAGAACCATACCTGTGGATCCCATTTCCATATCATTTCTCCCAAGTCAAAATATTAATCAAATTACAATATATTCCCTTTTTCTTTATTTTAAAGATTCCATCAAATACTCAAGTATCTCTATTCACACTATTTGACCTCACACTATATTCAAGCATACTAAGTATTCTCATTATTCCACCAATGTCCTATTATCTGCAATCCATGATAATTCAACACTTAAATCATCACAATTCCAGATATCATACTTTAACCTTCATATGCTTTCTTCACATACTCATATATATATATATATATATATATATTAATTGATCATATAATATTGATCCTCAATGGTCCATAATGTTTCCTCACTATTTCACATGCCTAATATTAACCTTGTCATTCCGATACAGTATCAAGGTCGGATCTATTGGGTAGCACAACATGTTAGGTATCAGCTTCCAATAATGCACATGAGGTTATTAAATAACTAAGATACAATAGGTATAACAATACATGTAAGGATTTCATCAATGTCAACAAAATACGAGTGGCTACCTCAGATGTAGCCTTGGCCTCTTTTGCTTTCATCTCCAAATACCCTTTCTTGCATTCTAATACCTTGTTGCATCAGAACTGGTTGACTAGCTGTTGATGTGGAGAGTTCCACATCTGAGTCTGCTAACTTCATTTATGGACACGATCTAGCTATATGCCCAACTTGATCACATATCTAACACTGCTTCACCTATAAACAAGATCTAACCTCATGTTCAGGTTGTTTACAAGTAAAGCACCACTTCTTCTGTAGACCCACTTGCTGAGGTATTGATGCTGCTGGCCCCGGTTGTTGTGATGCTTGGCCAACTTCTGGTATACGAATTCATGGTACAACTAGAGTAGTGTAGGGTACTTCAACTACTCGAGTGTAACCTCTACCATTAGATGGTTGTAAAAATGCAACCCTAAAATGATACAGAAGATAATGGAAAAACAAAAACAAACAATGCACACAGATTTATGAGGTTCAACAAGATTGCCTACGTCCATAGTTAGATGAGATCCTACTTCACTATCAATGGAGAATAGGGTTACAACGCTCATCCCTCACACCTGTCACTATTGGTTGCATTACAGAGAAAGAAATGGTACTCCCTGGATCAAACTATGATAGAATACAAGACATCGTACACCAACAATCTCCACCTTGGCTTGAATTCTGTCGAGCCTCCTAAAAGATAACCTGTAGACGTCTTTATCCTCGTACCTCATCAGAGGTACAAACCTAGACATATTTGGTGCATCCTCATCTTTAACATTGAGTAATATTAATTAAGTCTAAATAGGACTTGAACTTCTCTGTAGTAATTGGTTTAGTAAGCATATCTGCAGGATTGAGATCTGTATGAAATTTTCTCAAGTGAATACTACCTTCCGATACGAGCTCCCTGATTTTGTGAAATCTCACATCAATATGCTTTGTCCTTGTATGAAACACCTGATTCTTTGCAAGGTGTATGGCACTCTGACTGTCACAATGTAACATTGTACCTCCTTGCTCCACCCCCAACTCATGAACTAATCCAGCCAACCAGATTCCTTCCTTTGCAGCCTCAACTGCCACCATGTACTCTGCCTCTATTGTGGACAATGCAATTGTAGACTGAAGCATCCCCTTCCATGATATAGGACCACCAGCCAATGTAAATACATACCCTGTAGTAGACCTCCTCCTATCTAAATCACCAGGATAGTCAAAATCAACATAACCCACCAATTCTGTGGAAATTCCATTGCCACTAAACATAACAATGCTCCTTCCATGGATTACTTATGTATCTACTAACAACATTGACTGCATAAGACAAATCTAGCTTACAAAAAACCATAGCATACATGAGACTCCCAACTGCTCTAGCATAGGGGACATGAGACATCTGCTCCACCTCTTCATGTGTTATAGGACATTCCCTTTTAGATAACTTGAAGTGGCTACCTAACGGAGTGCTAACCGGGTTAGCATTTTCCATTTTGAAACGCTCTAGCACTTTTTCAATATATCTCTTATGAGTTACCTAAAGTTTACTTGCATTTCTATCTCTAAGAATTTTCATGCCAAGAATCTTCTTAGCAGCACCTAGATCCTTTATCTCAAATTCAGCACTCAACAAAGACTTCAAAGAGACTATATCATGTTTGTTCTTTGTAGCAATGAGCATGTCATCAACATAAAGCATCAAAAAAATAATGGAATTATCACTTGATACTTTATAATAAACACAACTATCATACTCACTTCTTGTGTAGCCTCATCATGTGGGAATCAAAGTGCTTATACCACTGCCTAGGAGATTGCTTAAGACCATAAAGAGATCTATTAAGTAGATAAACATGATCTTCCTTTCCCTGCACCTTGAAACCTTCAGGATGCTCCATATAAATCTGTTCTTCCAAGTCACCATGAAGAAATGTAGTCTTCACATCAAGGTGTTCAAGCTCCAAATCATACATGGCCACCAAAGCAAGTAGTACCCTGATTGAAGTGTGTTTCACCACTGGAGAGAATATTTCATTGTAGTCTATCCCCTCCTTCTGTGCATAGCCCTTGGCTACAGGTCCTGGCCTTATACCTTTCACGTTCCTTCTCAGATGCTGCCTCTTTCTTATGAAAGACCCATTTACACCTAATGATTTTTCTTCCCTTGGCTTTTTCTACAATCTCCCAAGTCTTGTTCTTCTATAGAGACTCATTTCCTCCATCATAGCTACCATCCATTTATCGTGTTGTGCAGCACTCAAAGCATTATGGTAGGATGATGGATCACTTGTACCTACAGTGAGGGCATAGGCAACCATGTCCCCAAACCCGTATCTCACAAGTGCTTTGTGAGTACCCTTTTCTTTACGCTTTGCTACAATATAGGAAACTTCTACTGCATCCTATTGTCCTGGTAAGTCACTGGATGACTCATTCTCTCTTATTGTTTCTGACTCACCTAACTCCACCTGCACAGTAGAACCTTCTTTATTTTCATTAACTCCTTGTGAACTGCAATTGACTTCATCATATGAGACTCATTAAACACAGTGTCCCTACTAACCACAAATTTTTGTAAACTTGGATCCCATAACTTGAATCCCTTTACACCTTTCTTAAACTAAGAAAGATACACTGCTTAGACTTTGAGTCTAACTTGGAGCGTTGCTCACTCTCAACATGCGCATAGGTTGGTAACCAAATATTTTTAGGATAAAATAAGCTATTAGTTTTTCTGTCCATACCTCTTCAAGAATTTTACAATCAATCGCATTTGATGGAGACCTGTTGATGAGGAAACATGCCATATTTGTTGCTTCTGCCCAAAATCTCTTGCTCAAACCTGCATTCAGCCTCATACTCTGAGCTCTTTCTAGAAGTGTCTTGTTCATCCTTTCAGCTACACCATTTTGTTGTGGTGTCTTTGGAACCGTGAAGTGATGTGTAATCCCTTCAGCTTTGCATAATTCTAGAAACAACTTGTACATGTACTTCCCTCCATTATCTGTTCTCAAGTACTTAATTTTCTTTCCTATCTTCCTTTCTACCTCAGCCTTCCATTCCTTAAATTTAGTGAACACCTCACTTTTATGCTTCATGAAGTAGATCTAGACTTTCCTTCAGTAATCATCAACAAAGTTCACAAAGTATTCTTCCTCACCTTTAAATTTTGTTGTTGAAGGACCCCATACATCGCTGTGTATATAATCAAGCACTCCTTTACTCTTATGTTTTACAGTTTTGAAACTAACCTTGCACTATTTCTCGAACACACAATACTTGCAGAAGTTCAGTTTACAAGTTTTACTCCCTTCAATAGTTTCCTTTTATGAAGCTCCATCAATCCCCTTTCTCCCATATGCCCTAGCCGCATATGCCACAGATTTGTATCATCTATATCAGATCTTGCATCTATAGTCATAGATGTTTCACCTATAATAGTGCTCCCTATGAGTTTGTATAGGTTTCTTGCTAGCTATCCCTTCATGACAACCACAACACTCTCAACTTTGAGAACTCCACCTTCTACTATGTACTTGCAACCATTTGAGTCAAGTGCCCCCAAAGATACTAAGTTTTTCCTTAATTTTGGTACATGACTCACATCTGTTAAAGTTCTTACTATCCCATCAAACATCTTGATTTTGATAATGCATATCCCAATGGTCTTGCACACAGTATCATTCCCTATTAGGATAGACCCACCATTATATGGTTGATATATATGAAACCAATCCTTATGTGGACATGTGTGATATGAACATCCAGAATCTAAAATCCAAGAATTAGAAAGTTGATTCTTACCTGATGATATAAAGAGTACATCTCTATCATTTCCATCTGAACTATTAGCCACACTAGCTTCCTCAGATGCCTTATCTACACCCTACTTTTTCAAGTCCTCCTTCCTCTTTAAGCACTCTCCCTTTAGTTGACCTTCCTTCTTGCAATAGTAATAAGAGACCTTTGTCTTTGCCCCTTTTGATTTCTATCGACTCTTCACAGATCCCTTCTGATTTGATCTACCTCTTTCTTACTCCTTGTCACCTCTAAAAAGACCTCCTTGAGATTTCATACTACTGGTCTTCTTCCTTATATCATTGGATATGAGGGTAGTTATGACTTCATCCATCTCAAGGGTCTCCTTCTCGTACAAGAGAGTCGTTACCAAGTGATTATACAATTCTGGGAGAGACAATAGTAATAGTAACGCTTTGTCTTCATCCTTGATCTTAACCTTTAGATTTACAAGTTTACTTACAATCTGATTGAACATGTTAAGATGCTCTAATAGATCCATGCCTTCCTCCATCTGTAGAGAATACAATTGCTTCTTCATGAACAACTTGTTTGTTAAGGAGTTCATCATGTAGATGCTTTCAAGTTTTGCTCATAACTATGGTGCAGATTCGATACCCACAACATATTATAAGGCATCATAAAAAAGATTCAATCGAATAACACTTACCACATTTTCCTCCATCTCTTCCCAATCTTTATCAGTAATATTTGCAGGTTTCTTCAACTTCTCCAACAACATTTTCACCAAACATTGTTGTATTAGAAGATCCTTCATACTTGACATTCGATCCCTTCCCTACCATTGTGATAGTAAACCCTAGAAAATGGAAACCTAGAGCTCTGATACCAATTTGTAAATATACAACCCTAAAACGATGCAGAAGATAATGAAAAAATATGAACAAATAATGCACACAGATTTAAGAGGTTCGGCAAAATTGCCTACGTCCTCGGTGAGATGAGATCCTGCATCACTATCAATGGAGAATAGGGTTATAGTGCTCGTCCCTCATACCTCTCAGTATTGCTTGCATTACAGAGAAAGAAACAGTGCTCCTTGGATCAAACTATGATGTAATACAAGACATTGTACACCGACAATGGTATGTCTATTCTCCTTGCTGCTTGAGCATGGTAATTCTCCCTCTGTTTCTCTTCCATGGACTTGGCTGTTTGAACCACTTCTATATATGTCTAGAGGTGATGTGCAATCAATGGTGTTCCAATACTAACCCTCAAACCCTTCTCAAATTTATTGGCCTTGGCTCTGTCAGTCTTCATATTTGGTGCAAAGTAATATAGAGCTTCAAATTGTTATTGATACTCAAGGATAGATTTTGGCCCTTGTGTTAAAACCATAAATTCTGCCTCCTTTCGGTCTCTGACACTTTCAGGAAAATAATTCTCATAGAAAACTTTAACTGACTGATCCCAAGTTGGGTTAGGATAAGTGGCCAGCAATATATGGCCTTGTGGCCATCCACCAAGCATGTGCTTCAACCTGTAGTTGATAACTGGCACATAGAATCTTTTGTTCATCTATGCACCCCAATACTATAAAATCTTTTTCAACACCTTCTATGCATTTTGTTGGTGCCAACAGGTCTTGAGTTACTCCACTAAAGTAAGAGGGCCTATACTTCTGGAATTTCTCCATTAACTTGGAAGTATCTACCCACACTGGTGTAACTGGTTGTGTGTTTGATGTATGCTGCCCAGGTGGTGTCACTAGTATTGGCTGAGATGACTGACCATTGACTGGTTGTGCAGTAATTGGAACTCCTGGTGTAATAGGTAGTGTAGGAATAGGAGCAGGTGGTGTAAACTTTAAAATAGGGGGTTGTACCACAAGTGTCTCTCTGGCACAGATAGCTATGACTATCTCAGTCATCATGTTCCTATGCTATTGTTGGACTTCTTGCATCACATTACTGACCAGGGAAACCACATCCTCAGTTGTTAACACAGGTGGCACAGGAGGTGGAACAGCTGATGTAGCTGTTATCTCATCTTCACCCTTATGCTCAACTTCATATGAAGGGTTAAGCTTTCCCTCGTAATGCAATTGTGCTTTCACAGTTGTGGGTAATCTGGGGGATGGGTACACTTTAACATTTGGGAAATTTCCTGTGAAATGAAAAGATCGATTAATCTCCCAAATGATTTATGCATACCATATGACTACACAACATGCTTTATAGGTATAGAAGAAGTAAAGCATATTTGAGAAATAAATGTCATCTGCTCAATACTCTACCAGATGGCACCAACCCACATCAACCTAATTCTCAACTCTACTTGTAATAAAGTTATGCTTATTTAATTTTCAATTTCTCTTATCTTGTTACCATTTTATTTGTTCAACTACGTTTATGATTTATGCTCTTTGAAATTATTGTTAGTGAACGGCTTTTGCACCTAGGCAAGTCTCCTATGGTGTGTACTAAAAGTTATGTAATTATCTTAAAATTTTTAAATTTAATCCTAATCATCACTAATATATCCTAAGATCTTGTGCATTTGAGAATTATGATAGAGCATCATGCTCTAATACCATTATGTCACACCCTACCTCAATTTAGGCCAAGGTATGTGGCACTGAATTTTAAACCCAGTCAGCCTACTATACAAAGGATCACAGATGTAGTATCTTAATTCCACAAATGTCATCAAGACCACAACTAAAATCAAAGTATGCTAATAAATCATACAAATATCACTGGTGATGTACTAAAATGATAATTACATTATACAATTTCCAAGTCTGAAATAACCATAGGTTATATTATTACTTACTACACTTTTTATGAAGATTTACATCAAAAGGATTAATTGAAATAATAGAAGTGAAGTCCATCAGCATCCTAGTGTCTCGTAGACACAACCTCACAACCGCTACCAAAATCCAATCCTGCCTCAACACCGGTTCTACCGTCTAAAAAGAATAATCAACGAGGGGTGAGCTTCACAAGCCCAGTGAGGGGTGCACCTGCAAGCACACACAAACAAATGATGCAATGCATACTCAAACAAGTTAGATGATGCCCATTATCCATTTTTATCACACACCTAGCAAACAATTACTAAGTCCAAGATAGGGTATCAATGCTACTGCAACTTAGGTCATATCCCTAGTCCTAAAAAACCCATCGGTCACCCAGTAATACAGGCTAGTTGCATTTCAGGAGCTTGCAGGTCCCGAAAAATGCATCGGTCACCCCATAAACCCCTAATGGATAACCCCATCCTATAACACGGTCCCAAAAAATCCATTGGTCACTCAAACTGTAGAATAGACACAGTCCAAATATTTCCTTCGGTCACCTATGTTGTGGGGCAGCCATAGTTTCGAAAAACCCATCTGTCTCCCATGCTGCATCACCATCCCCTGAGATTAGCTAGTACCTAACCCCCTACTTGCAAGGGGTGTAACACCAGAGTCTGTGAAACCTAACCAGATGCAATCTATATGCATTCATACCAATCTATACATCGGTGGCCATCACTGTAATACCGACCTTTGAGCCCACGGTACCGAAAAGAACCTCAGCCACATCGTGCCTCAAACCATCGATGTTATAATCATTACCACTCATTATATATCACACATCAAATATGCACACATCCTCTGACTCTAGGCCCATGGCATTGGAACCCACCTCGGCCACAATGCACCCTAGACCGTTAGAGCATACTACTAATTTCTGGGCCCATGGTACCGAAAAGAACCTAGCCACACCACACACAGACCGTCAGAGCCACAATTATAGCTATACTGCTGACCTCTAGGCCCATGGTACTGGAAAGAACCTCGACCACACGATGCCCCAGACCATCAGTATCACAGTTACAACTGTAACACACCTCACTTACCTTTGCAATCTATAACCATTCCATAACCACATATTTTCACATTCACAGGTTAGCAATAGTAATGGCACAAGATAAATAAGTCCATCATATCAAATAGCATGCATAACAACAATATGACATGTCATTCATGCACATAATTTATGTAAAAATAGAAATAATGCATAAACACTCTGTAAAAACACCCACTCACCTCAAAACCCAAATCTAAAGTGTGATAGGATTCCCGCAATCAACTTCGTATCCTCGCCCGATTAGTTTAGGTACCTATATAAATGGCGTACCATCATATTAAATATTCATACTTCCTAACATGTCTTTGTATAGATTCTATGCTGAACCTTACAACCCTCAACAGCCCACATACTAATCTCAATTGAAATCTTGGAAATGCCCCCGGACTACACTTACGCATAGTGCTAATTTGGGTAAAAAGTTAGGAAACATGACCCACAAGGGGTAAGGTACTAACCATCTAAAATAGGGCCTGATTGGGATTAAAGCACCCCAACCGATGGGAGACAACCTGCTAGCCGCTTGTCCAACCGATGGGAGACAACTTGCTAGCTGCTTGTCCAACCGGTGGGTCGATTTCTGCAGTAATTTCTACATTCACATAGGCTGTTCTGTGGATTTCCTTGGGTTGGGCTGCTCATGGCCAATGTGTATTGACCATGGCAACATGGGGAATGTTCCCTAATGCCTCCAGGGACACCTTATAGTCCTCAAATCCCTATTACATAAATTAAAATTCTTCCCTAACATACTTTCAAATTTCTTCCTAATTTGTATACATAAACCATATAATTATGTAATCAGAAATTTCCCACCTCTTATACTGATTCAGTTGGAGATGGATCATCATAAAAAGTATGAATGAGCCACACTCCAGCTCCAATTCAGGTCAACTGGGGAAAATCACAAAAATCAAAAAAGAATTGGGAGCTTTCTTACATGATTTCTTAAACAAAACTAGGTAAGAACTCATGGCATGCATAAAACTCAAAACTGATTAACTAAACTTACTAGTCCCAACTTCAATTACTAATTTACTACCATACATGCTAAAATTCCTCCCAATTGGAGTTCTCAGATATGGGTCAATGCTAAATTAAAACTCTAAACCCCTACTAGATTTAGGAATTTCTCCGCTGGGTGAAAAATCAGTACATAGGGACTCAATTTTAGTCCCTAATTTACTGAAATTCCTAACCTAGTATGATTCTACCCTAATTAAATTATTTAACTTCAGATGAACAAGAGGGCAGCAACCCTCTTCTTCTTCTTCTTCCTGTTCTCACTAGCAAGGGAGAGGCATTAGCTAACCTCCCTGCCCCTTTTATGATCTGAAACAGACCCTAAGATCTGTTTGGTTTTTCTCTTTAAGAAAAACTCATTTTTTTAATTATTTAAAATCAAATAACTAATTGTAGGCTTAGTGGTTCCACATGCAACCTGATGCATATGAACCCTTAAATATGATCCTACATATGCTAGGAATGAGTGGAAATACCTGTAAAGTAGTGGGACCCACAGAGGAAAAATCCCATTTCTGGGCATTCTGCTAGCCAAACTGGCTGGCCAGTTGGCAGCAGGGTATCCCACTGGTTTTCCCATTTTTTGTCCATATGTTGTCCTACCTCTTGGGTTTGTGAGTCTACTCAATGTAAGACTAGTCTCACCCATTTCCTAACAATTTAATACCCCTAACTTGGCTATTGGATTTGTTAACTTTCCGCTCCTGCTGCTATACATGTGGATTCAGAGTGCCCTGCTTTCTTATGCCAACTAGGCTATAACACTAGGATCAACTGCTTCTAGTTTACTGGCTGGCCGATTGGCAGCTGGGTAACCTGTCGATTTGCTTATTTTTAGTTCTTTAGCTATACTATCTCCTGGGTTCTTGAGTCTGTGAGGGTAGTGGCCGAAAATGGACTTATGTGTGTTGATTCCATCCTCTCACCTCTCCTTCATCTCTTTCATGTGAGGAAGGGGGTGTGTTGTGTGTACTTACCTTGCGGGCCCCGAACCACTGTATCGCCGCTCGGAGATACGTGGAGACCTATTTCGTAAGAGTGTGAAATTCGTCATTCGAGACAGGGGTGTTATATTGGTCCAATACGGGGATCGGGATCATACAAATGGGGGTTTAGAGTCACCACCTAGGGTTATGGGCCTAGGACCCTAAGGTGGGCACAATTCCTGAGAAAAGAGCCTGAAATTTGGTCTGATCCAGAGATTTAGGGTAAGTGTCAAGTTGTAGAATTGGTAAGGTGTTAGGCATCCAATCTACCCAGTTTGACCGGTCTTCCTACTAGATGCTTAAGAATGAATATTTTCCACAGTTATTACTATTCCACATGCATGGCTAAGTTATCACACATATATACATTGATTGAATTTAAACTACTATATACACTAAAACAAGGTCTATATAAAGTCTATATGATGACAAGTTGGTTGAGAAACTATACCTGAACTTAACCCATGTTTCAGGTTAAGAGGGGTGGGCCCCTGATTAGTACCAGCTCGGACTGTCTTTTAGATTCTCCTAGCTCAGGGGAAGATGGTCTTGACCTCCAACTTCCTTTCTTGAGAGATGTTGACTGTGATAGTATGCGAACAAAGTTCCAACTAGGAATCGTTACTTTCGGATTTGGATTCGGACAGTGTTTCAGCTAGGGAAGGCTACTTCAAGATTTGGATTCGGACAGAGCTTCGGCTAGGGAAGGCTATTTTCATGCTTAGGATGAGGTGGTACTTCGACATAGCTTCCTCTGGGGATAGGCTAGGGGAGGGCTAGGCTGAGGTGGCACTCTGGCAGAGCTTTCACTGGGGACAGGCTAGGGGAGGGCTAGGCTGAGGTGGCACTTCGGCAGAGCTTCCGCTGGGAATAGCTATTTTTGGAAAGATTCCAAGGGCACTTAGACAGGGCTTCCACTAGGAACTGCTATTTTTGAAAAGAAACAGATTGACCTAAAAATGGATTGAAGATCCCTAAAGCCCCAAAGAACACTTTGAAGATCCGAACAAAGCTCCAGATCTTAACAAAGATCTCTTCGTAAACCCAAAGAACCTCAAGGGGGAAGGGATTTCTATTCCTGGTAAAGCTCAAGAACACTCAAAAGGGGAGGCTAAGAACATACTATTTTTTAAAAAACTGGATTGGACTAAGAACTTGGATTGAAGATCTTCAAAGTCCCGAAGAACACTTTGAAGATCCAAATAAGATTTTGGATCTTGACGAAGATTGCTCCGAAGACCCGAAGAAAATCAAGAGGGGGAGGGGAGGAGGAGTGAGGGTTTCACTACTATTGAGTGAGGTGGGGTTGTTTGGTGTGTGTAAAATCCAAAATATGGGGGTATTTATAGGATTTCCAGACCAATGGGGTGAAGGGAGAATTTTTACCCAACGGACAAAAGAGGGTTCTTGGACCAAAATGGGTGAAGAGGGCTTCTATCCAATGGGTAAAAGGGGTTTTTTGGGAAAGAGAATCCTTAGCCAAAAAAATGGGTTTTTGGTCTTAAGTGGGTGATGAGATGAGAGGAATACCAATCCCAGTCATTGACGGCGGCACCCAAGATTGAGCCAAAGTTTATGGGGCATGGCCTGTATGGGAGGGTAGGTAATGTGTACAAAGTGTGTGGATAATGGCATTAGTGTGTGGCACATGGCATTGGTGCGTGGCATAGGTGTGTAGCACATGGCATACGGGGCAGCATGCACATGGGCACGGGTAGGATAGTAGGCAAGGTGGGCTAGGTAGTAGCAGGCATAGGCCCGAGCTACGGCTAAAGGGGGCATGGGCTATGGCCAGAGGGGGCATAGGCTATGGCCAAAGGAGGCGCAGGGTATGGCCAGAGGGAGCACAGACTATGGCTAGAGTTGGTGTGGGCTATGGCCAGAGGGGGTGGAGGCTATGTCCTGTAGTAGTGAGACCATTCGCAGCAGCCATGGGTAGCAGCAGGGTAGGCAGGCATGCGCTAGCTAGCAGCCAGCGTGCAACATGCATGTGGGCATGCTGTGTGTGCTGGCCTGCTGGCCAGCTCGCATAGCAAGTATGCTGCCTGGCCTACTGGCCAGTGGTCGCGTGATCATGGATTTTTTCGATGACGATCACGGGAGAGAAGAGGGTCCAATTTTGATGTGCCATATATTTTCGGAATTGTATTTTTGGGCACTATCCATCTGTATGGTCATCTTGACCAAATTCCTTTGTATATAAAAGTCAAAATTGGACCCTCTTCTCTCCCGCGTGGGGGTTTCTAGGGTTTTATGGTAGGGGAATGTTTTCAGGTTTTTAGGTATGTAGGGGATGAATTTGGGGCATTTGGGTTGGTAGGGGACTTTTCCAGGTTTCCAGCAGTTTTGCCAGTGCGAACGGCTTATGAATAGGAAAATATAATTTTCTAGAGATCATCGTGGGAGATCCGATGGTCCGATTTTGACATGCCATATATCGTCAGAATCGTATTTTTGAGCAGTATCCATCTTTATGGTCATCTTGACTAGATTCCTTAGTATATGAAAAGTCAAAATTGGACCCTCTTATCTCCCACGTGGGGTTTCTAAGGTTTTCAGGTAGAGGATTGTTTCTGGGTTTTCTTAGTCTATCATCTCTAATGATCGGAAGTCAAAAGTCACGTCCAAGATCCATATTACATCATAGTTGGGGGAGGGTGACAAATCCAAAAATCATATACTAACATCTTCTGTAGGGAGGGCTCAATCTCTGCAAATGATAAATCAATCCCTAGGACTAGCAGATGGAAGTCCAGCCTAGTACATTTTTCATGTACTAACATTTTCTGCAGGGAAAGCTCAAATCGCTACAAAATGTTAGTTCAACATCTTCTAACAGGATTGAAAGGGCTCAAATTTTTTCCTACCATCAATGGCCCAGGTAAGTCCTCAAATTTAAAGTAGTTAAGAGATATTACCTGTTGCATTTTCAACTCCATCATCAATGAGAAAAATGACTGCAGTACATGCTCCGGGTGACAAAATGTGGTAGTTCTTGTCTTTGCCCTTCGGCTATTGGCATAGGCCTCAGCCAAAGAGGGGCATTCTATAGACACCCAATTTTGTAAAAGTTAGGCTTCACATGTGCCAGTTCAGGGAATTTGGTCTCCATGCTGGGTCTTTCAAGCCAATCTAGACTATTTGGGACCATCGGTTACAAGAAAGGAATTCGATACTCTTCCAACCTCACAAAAGGCAAAAACATTTTATTCTTGTATTTTCCTTAGCTGGGCTTCACATCTGCCAGTTTAGGGAATGTGGTCTCCAGGATGGGTCTTTTGAACAAATCTGAACTATTTGGGACCGATGGTTATAAGAGAGAAATTCGCTGCTCTTCTAATCTTGCAACAAGTAAAAATATTTGATTCTTGGATTTTCCTTAGCTAGTCTTCACATGTGCCAGTTCAGGAAATGTGGTCTTATGAGATCATGTCACTTGGAGCCGATACAAAGAGAAAAGTGTAGACACCTAATTTTTTCACCCTCCTTTGGTTATGATGAAATATTGATCTTGGACACAACTTCCAACTTCCGACCGACAGAGATGCTGATGGAAACATTTCCCTACCTAAAACCTTAGAAATCCCCACATGAGAGAGAGGAAGGTCTAATTTTGACCTTTCATATATGAAGGAATCTGGTCAAGATGACCATACAGATGAATAGTTCTTGGAAATTTAATTCCAACGATATAAGATATGCCAAAATCGGACTGACGGATCTCCGATAATCATTGTCGGAAAATCATGTTTTTCTACGTGCATGTCGTGCCTTCCTCCACATATGCCGTGTGCATAGATAGTCCTGTTGGAAACCTAGAAAAATCCCTCACCATACCAAAACACCCTAAAATTCATCCCCTACCTAACCAGATAACCCCAAAACACTCCCAGGTCTGAAACCCTAGAAAATCCCAACACGGGAGGGAAGGGGTCTAATTTTGACTTTTCATATATGAAGGAATCTGGTCAAGATGACCAGATAGATGGATAGTGGTCGGAAATACGATTCCGAAAATATATGGTATGCAAAAATTGGATCGACGGATCTTTGGCAATCATTCCCAGAAAATCACATTTTTTCGCGTGCATGTCACGCACACCCGGCCAGACAAGCCAGCCAGCCCAGCCAAGCCAACAAGCCCAGCCAAGCCCAGCCTGGCTGCACACCTGTGCACGACCCTACCACACATTGTGCATGGCCCTGCCGCACGCTGTGTATGGCCCTGCCACATGCTGTGCATGGGTCTGCTACACGCTGTGCGCGGGCCTGCTGCACGCTGCACACATTGCATGTTGTGCGTAGGCCTACCGCAAGCTGTGCGCGGGGCTGCTGGACATTATGCCAGGGCCTGCCTCACACTGTGCGTGGGCCCACCGCACACTATGAGCAGGCCCGCCGCATGCTGTGTGCGGCCCTGTAGCACAGTGTGCAGGCCCCAGCCGCACAACTTGCACACTATGCCCGCACACTGTGAACACCTGGCCCACACACCATGCACACTATGCCCACACACCATGCAGACATGGCCCGCACACCTGGACATGGCCTGCACATCCATGCTTTCACAAACCCGTGACATCATCCGCACCCTCGATAAAATTTTCTCTCCTCTCGCTTTTTTGAAAGCTACCTTTTCTGGCAAAATTCTCTCTTTCCTCTCACTTTTTTGAAAATTACCTTTACTAACAAAATTCTCTCTCCTCTTGCTTTTTTGAAAACTGCCTCTTTTGACAAAATTTTCTCTCTCCTCCCGCTTTTCCAAAAACTACCTTTTCTGACAAAAATTTTTCTCTCCTCCAATTTTTCTAAAAACTTCCTTGTCCAAAATTTCTCTCTTCTCTTGATTTTTAAAAAATCACTTTTTTCCAATCTAAAATTTCTCTCTCCTCCCATTTTTATGAAAACCCCCTTTTACCCAATGGACAAAAACCCTCCCCACCCATTTTTCCCTTTAACCCCCTTTTTTACCCATTGGACAAAAATCCTATCTCTTCACTTTAGGCAAGAGCCCCCCTTTCGTCCACTGGATAAAGGGATTCCCTCTCACCCACTTGGCTGAAAAAAAACTATAAATACCCCACCTCTCCCTTAGAAAAAACACACCAACAAACACCTGAAACCCCTTTCAAAGTGAAATTTTCCTCCCCTCCTCCTTCTTGATTTTCTTCTAATCTTCGGAGCGATCTTCTTCAAGATCCAAAAAGTCATTTGGATCTTTGAAGTGTTCTTCGGGATCTTAAAGATCTTTAATCCAAATTCCTAGTTAGATCCAGTTTTTAGCCAAAAATAGTATGTTCTTGACCCACCTCCCTTGAGTGTTCTTTTGTGTTCTTGAGTATTCTTGAGCATTCTTGAGCTTTCTTGAGATAGAACCCCCCCTTTTTTTTGAGGTTATTCGGGTCTACAAAGAGATCTTTGTTAAGATCTGAAACTCTATCCGGATCTTCAAAGTGTTTTTCAGGACTTTGGAGTTCTTCAATCCATTTTTAGGTCAACCCGTTTCATTTTAAAAAATAACCATTCATAGCCGAACCTCTATCCGAGTGTCCCTGGAATCTTTCTAGGAATAGTCATTCCCAATAAAATCTCTGTCGAAGTGCCACCTCAGCCTAATCCTCCCTTAGCTTATCCCTAGCGGAAGCTCTGTCGGAGTGCCACGTCATCCCAAGCCCAGAAATAGCCTTTCCTAGCCGAACCTCTATTTGAGTGTCCCTAGAATCTTTTTAGAAATAGCCATTCCTAGCAGAAGCTCTATCGAAGTGCCACCTTAGCCTAGCCCTCCCTTAGCCTATCCCTAGTGGAAGCTCTGCCAGAGTGCCACCTCATCCTAAGTGCAGAAATAGCTTTCTATAGCTGAAGCTTTGTCTGAATCCAAATACAAAAGTGATCGTTCCTAGCTGGAACTCTGTCCTGATACCATCACAATCAACATCTCTTGAGAAAGGAAGTTGGAGGTTAAGGCCATCTTCCCCTGAGCCAAGAGAATCTGAAAAATAGTCCGAGTCGGTACCAATCAGGGGCCCACCCCTCTTGACCCGAAATAGGGGTCAAATTTAGGTATAATCTCTCTCCTCATTCAAGCATAATGTAGACATCTAATAAGCCTTATTTTAGTGTATATAATAGTTTGAATTCAATTAATGTATATATGTGTGATAACTTAGCCATACATGTGGAATAGTAATAGTTGTGGAAAATGTTTGTTCTCAAGCATCTAGCAAAAAGACCAGTTGAACTAGGCAGATTGGGTGCTTAACACCTACCCAAATCTGTAACCTGACACTCACCCTCAATCTCTGGACCAGACCAAATTTTGGCCCATTTTCTCAGGAATTAGGCCCATCCCTAGGTCCTAGGCCCACAACCCTAGGTGGCCACTCCAAACCCCATTTACATGATCCCGATCCCCAAATTGGACCATCATCAAAACATCCATCTCAAATGATGAATTTCACACTCTTGAGAAATAGGCCTCCATGTATCTCCGAGCGGTGATACGGTGGTGTGAGGCCCGTAAGTGAAGCATACACGACTCGAGCCACCTCCCCTCTCACTATAAAGGTGAAGGGAGAGAGATGAGAGAGGGCGGGGATCCATCTCCAACAGCTACCCTCACAAAAGGGCCTCCTAGGGCCGGGTAAATGCAATTGGGCCATCTGGGGTGTGGTCAATGAAATTATTTCTTATCTTAATTTTCCCTTAGTTTCTTGTTTTTTGGTTCTTTGATTTAGAACCCTGCTTTTACTTTTGATCTTGCTTTTTGCCTTTTACCCTTGATTTGGAATCTTGTCTTTATCATGGATTTTGCTTTTTGCTTTTAACCGTGAATTTTGACCATGAGAAATTCTTTTACTCATCAATAAAGATTTCACCTCTTTTTCATGTGATATAATTTCCACGTACCACATGAATTTGAATTTTACCTTCCTTTTGATCTTTACTTTCCATTTTTCATGTGAATAATTTTCACCTTTCAACAAAATAATTTTGAGTAAGGAACTTTGATTTGCACCTTGGGATTGGAATCTAATTTTTTTTCCCTTTTTTTTGGAAAATGATTTTTTTCCTATAAAATGGTCCCTCCTCCCTTGTTCATTCCTTATTCTAACTTTTCTGAGTGAAGTGAGTGGATTTGAGTTTCTGGAACCTTCAGGTTTTTCTTGAAATTCTTCATCTTGTTCTTGAAGTTCTTCATCTTGTTCTTGAGGGAGGATTTATTTGGAGAATTTGATATTCTTGTGGGTTTTTATACAAATTGGGAAACTTTTGGGGCTTAATGTAAATTGAGAAACTTTTTGGGGCTTCTTCTGATTTTAGAAAATATGGCTGAGAGAAGAAAGAGAAGACTTGTGGAGAGATCCAGCTGGAGAATTGAAGTAGTTCTTCCCATAAGGATGAGGGCCTGGCTGATTAGTACTCTGGGCAGACTCTACACAAAAGTTAGAACCACATTTACAACTTCGTATGGGGTTCTTGGGTAAGTCTTTACATTTCATTCATTATTTTAATCATCTTTTATTTTTGTTTTTTTTTTCAATTATCTTTTATGTTGTTTTTTTTTTTTTTTTTTTTTTTTTTTTTTTT